>NC_143549.1:179990000-180337500 GCF_054136105.1 Typopeltis vanoorti | reverse complement strand
TACTGTATTCAGGGAGCATTGGGCAGCAGTCGTAATATCCTTATTTTGATGGCGGGCACGAATCATCATGATACAAGTTATTCTCTTCCATGATTCAGGTGGGTTCCAGCTATCCATCCTTTCTGACATCTTGTATATGAATGAAGAAGGGTCCAAACTTTTAAATGAAGAGAAGTGTGTGTTAATACATGTAACTTACGGAAAAATATAATTAATTATAAATATGTCAAATTTATCCCGAACACCCTGTATGTATATATATATGTGTATATATATATGTGTATATATATATGTGTATATATATGTATATATATGTGTATATATATGTGTATATATATGTATGTATGTATATGTGTATGTATGTATATGTGTATGTATATATATATGTATGTATATGTGTATGTATATATATGTATATGTGTATGTGTATATATGTGTGTGTGTGTATATATATGTGTGTGTGTTTGTGTGTTTATATATATGTGTGTGTGTGTGTGTATATATATGTGTGTGTGTGTGTGTGTATATATATGTGTGTGTGTATGTATATATATATATATGTGTGTGTGTGTATATATATATATATATGTTTATGTGTCCTGACTGATAGGGAGGTTAATATTAGTATTTTTGTTGGGCTAACAGTTAGATATTCTGGAAACCTTGCCCATGAGCCTAAACATAGTGTACATTTGCAAGCCTCTAATAAGCAGGATGGTGTCTCTCACCATGCAATGAAAACCATCTATCCTTTAAAGACATAACAAACATCTGTGCCATCCAAGTAGAATTTGAACCCACTCCTTGTTGGTTGGAGAGCAGGTTTGCTATCCACTCATCCACCTCCCAAAAAATTCATCCATTTATCATTATTGCATCAACCATTTATAGAGAAGTGATATCAAAATTTAACCTCCTGATAAGGAGATATGTTCAGATCTTAAAGATCAGAGAGTGAAAGATATTAGGCGCATCCTGATATGTAGGGATGGTCACTTGTTTCCAACCAGAAACATCATTCTTACTTTTGATAAACCCAAGCCTCTGACGTGTAAAAGCAGGATATCTCAACTGTCCTGTTAGACTATACATCCCCCAATCCACTAAGATGCTTTAATGTCATAATAAAATTAGTTTAATCCTTTATCCAAGTGTGAGCAAACAAAGTTTGCACCTGAAAGTATCTTCAGGACTGGGGTAAGGTGGTACAACACCAGGGCAAATCGTTGCAAAGGTGGAGCAAGCTACCAACACTCCTATCTCAGTATCTCCTATTATGCAAAACACATCTCCTTGCGGATATGTCTAATGTTATGCATTAAGGGAAGGGCCACTACCCAGACTAGTTTCCACCTTTATTGAGGTCTCTTCAGTGGGAGCCAGGCCCAAGTGGAGATACCAGGCAGAAGCATTAGCAGGTCATCTCTACCTATAGGAGTTGCCAAATGGTGTGCCACCCTTTTTTAAAAAATTACTCTGGATTTAGCTTTAATGTCAGAAATATGGACAAGCTCAAACTGCCTGTTGCAGCTTTATTATTTGTGTCTGATGTGGTAGTAAAGAGGACAATAACAAATCTTGCTCTGCAAAGAAAGCTAAATGGGCCAACTGTGAGGGAGATCATCCAGCTTACTCCTGTGCACGTCAGAACAAAAGAACATCAGACTCATGTGTCTATTCCACCATCTGAAAATATCATCTCAATACTTTCTTCCATATTCCTTCCTGCTCATATTCTGCAATCAATCTTACAAACTGCTCTTCTACCATTTTTCCTTGCTCACATGGGATGTTGAAGACATCTATGGAAGTAATCATTTTTCTGTTATTTGCACAATGTCTTCATAGGAAGCATGTTCCCCTACACAGATTCCCATATGGAAAAGGTACCAAGCAGACTGGAACACTTTTTCTCATGTTGCAAAATTTAATGCTGATACTGCAGTCAAACACCTGTCAGTGAAGCAGTAAAGTATGTAAGAGAATGTGTTGTCTAGGCAGCAACACCCTGCATTCCAAGAGCATCATCTCAATTTCCTCTCTATCCAAAGCCTTGGTGGAACCTAGAATGCCAGGCAACCATAGAGGATCAACACAGAGTATGGGGTATATTTCATAGATCCCCCAATACATCAAACTTATTAAATTTTAAGCATGCTGGGGCCAAAGCACGTTATGTGAGACTTAAAAGGCGAAACAATCTTGGATCAAATTGATCTCATCAGTTAACCATTACTAGTTGAAAGTTTATTTTTCACTTGGTTAGAGTATAATAAATTTAGTTTAATCCTTTATCCAAGTGTGAGCAAACAAAGTTTGCGCCTGAAAGTATCTTCAGGCCCTTCGCTTAATGCATAACATTAGACATATCCGCAAGGAGATGTGTTTTGCATTATAGGAGATACTGAGACAGGAGTGTTGGTAGCTTGCTCCACCTTTGCAACGAGTTGCCCTGGTGATGTACCCCAGTCCTGAAGATACTTTCAGGCGCAAAATTTGTTTGCTCACACTTGGATAAAGGATTAAACTAAATTTATTATAACCATTACCAGTGCAAAAATTGTTAAATTAAAAGCTTATTATTATTATTAAGAGAGACCTCCAAGAAGTCAGGGGCTAATCGAGGGAGGCTACATATTACACGCACCAGCTATCATAATTATTATTGAATTCATTCACACTGCTTGCACACATGTCCAATGATAATCCAATCCAGTCACGTACCAACCTATGAGAGAAAAATCTAGTCCTCACCCCTTCTTAGTGGCATTCACTCTCAACTTCTGAGGATGCCCTCTTGTTCTTTCCCCACTATGTATAAAATGAAAAATTTCACCAACTGAAATCCTGTATGAACCTTTCAGAAAGTTGTAAGTCTCAATCATATCATCTCTCTTTCTCCTGTTTGCTAGTGTCTACAGTCTACAAATTCTCAATCTGTCTTCATAGTCGGTATTCCACAATTCTGATATCATTTTTAACACTCTTTTGCACTCTCTTCGCTGTATCAGAATCACAATGGAAACCAGGGCCTTGTAAAGAGGCAAAATGACATCCTTATCTTTACATGGGAAAGTTCGTTTCAGCATTATGATTATCTTTTGAGTTGTATTTGCAGTCGTTGCTACATGCCCCTGAACTTCAACTTGCTATCTACTAACACTCCAAGATCCCTAGCCTGATCAATTTCTTCTAGCATAATCCCACCAATATAATACAATGTTGGATATGCAATCATGCCAAAGTGCATGACTTTGCATTTATTGACATTGAACTGACCTCCATTTTCCCATGCCCACAATTCCAGCCTATTCAAATCATTCTGCAGGTACTGCATATCAGCAGCATTCCTGATTATCCTCTCATCTTTACATCAACAGCAAATAGCTCTATATCGCCTGTCAAACCTTCTCAATATCATTAATGTACAGATTGAATAACAGCAAATCAAGGACTGATGCGTGTGGTACACCACTGGTTACCTTAAATCTTGCAGGCTCACATCCCCTTTGTCAGTCAGCCATCCTCTTAACCATGCTAATATTTTATAATCCAAACCCATATTCTCTAATTTATGCAACAGTCTTCCATGTTGTATCCTGCAAAAGCCTTAGCATAATCCAATAGTGTCATGGTGTATCCGTTCCCATTGTCTTGTTCAATGTTAACATTGTTATAGAATGTGAGCAAGTTGCTAAACATGACCTTACCTTAGTAAACCCATGTTGCTCATTGCAAAGTAGAAATTTACTGTCAACCCATTTCTGAATGCGAGTCCTAACCAATTTTTCCAAAATATTCACCACCACACCTGAAATACTAATTGGTTGATAGTTGGATACATCGGTCTTTTCACCACCCTTGTGCAGTGGGATTACCATACATTCTTTCCTTTCCTGCAGAACCTTCTGAATTCTGGGACTCAAATTACCATATTTTTCCGTGTATAAGATGATACTTTTTTCTAAAATTTTTAAACCAAAAATTGGGGGTCATCTAATACACGGAAAAATACGGTACATAGCCTGGTCAAGGAATAGCCAGTTCAGCTGAACACTCTTTTAGCATCTGTGCTGATATCCCATTAGTCCCTATTGCTGAATTCTTATTCAGTTTGTGCAACAGCTCTAATACCTCATCTGCATAAACCTGAGTTTCTTCATTCAGAAGAGGTAACAATGAACTTAATTTTGCATACACCAGGTTGATAGCTTTTAGCAAAATGAGCACTCATTAGTTGAAAAACCTCTTCTACATCTGTCACCCTCACACTGTCTGCATTCAGAAGAGTTATTCTTTCATATTCATTCTTTCTTTTACTTGTAGCATATTGATAGAATTCTTGTGCGTTATCTTTAGCTTGCAGAGCCAGTTTCTTTTCATACTCAGACTTTAACTTTCCATACAATAGTTGTGACTCCTTTGGCCTGCTGCTTATAATTTTCATAACAGACATCATCTTTATGTACACACTTCCTTTCACATTATCCGTTTCTTACGAATCTCTTGCTTAATAAGATTACACATCCATTTCACTCCTACCCTATTTATTCTTCAAACTCTCAGGACACATTCTGATATTGCATCATTTAAATATATATTAAATGCTTCCCATGAATTGTCGATATTCTTCCCATCCAGCAACCAATACCATTCTGCTGAACTCAGTATACTCCTCAGTTGACCATAATTTCCTGCTTTGTAGTTCAGCATGTAGCCTTTTCTGAATGGAACATTCATAAACTTAGCCACTTCCCTAGTGGCTAAGTTTATGAATATCGCCTGATCACTGTAACCAACTGGATGCAGAATAGTTACGTCTTTAACTGAAACACCATCTGACACTATAATCAAATCTAACACACTTTGACCTCTAGCTCCTTCTGTCACACGTTGCTTGCGGAAATTGTCTCGCAACAGCTCAATAAATTCATTTTCATTCTTATGAGATTTTATTGCTACCCAATTAATATTGGATAATTAAAGTCTCCCATTATGATTACGCTTTTTGTGCCCATTGTCTCTATTTGATGATGCATTTCTTCATCTCTATCAATTGATCCACTAGGTGTGTAACAACACTTCACTATGTAATTGATCTTGTTATATTCCACCTCACACCAGATGGCTTCAGACTCACTGCTACATGAAATACTGTTACTAGTACTACAATTATAGGTCTCAACACCAACTGGATTCAAGTCATCTGATATCATTAGCAGCTCCCCTCCTCTCCGATCCCCATCTATCCTTCCTAAAAATACTGTGCCCTTTACACTTAGTACCAGTTAGTATGTCTGAATCTGATAGCCAGGTCTCACTAATGCCTACAATCTGAAGTCCCAACATATTGATCAAGGTAAACAAACTATCCCTTTGTTTCTGATACTCCTAGCATTTGTGTATAGACAATAATCTACCTGCATGCTATTTTGTATACTCTTCACTGTAGTCTGCTTGACACAGTTCGATAACTTGCAGATCTCTATTCTTCTCTAGTGGTGCCTTATACATGTAGACATCTTGCACACGTTTGATGGACAAACTGGATGAACACAAAGTCAAAATCATTTTCTAAATCTTGCTTCCATGCACTTGTGCCATACAATCAGCTACTTTGGGAGAAAAGTTTGCCGTAATTTCAGCAACAGCTTCACATCCTTCAGAATTTTTAATACTGAAAGAACAAGAGAAACAAAGGCTAAATTTTTCTTCAATGGGCTTGAGCCATATAATCAGCCATTTGTTAAGGAGAAACTAAAAAGAGCTCTTTTACTGTCTCACCCCTACTACAGTAGAGCCTGATGGTATCCATTATGAAATGATAAAACATCTACCATCATCTTCTATGGATCTCCTTCTCTTAATATACTATTGAATGCTTACAGATGAAGAGTTTCCTGATTCTTGGCATAAGTCAGTTGTCATTGCTATCCCAAAACCAGTAAAAAATTCAGTTTTCGACCTATTGCTCTGACTAGTTGTCTTTGTATAATATTAGAGAAAAGGTTAATGCCAGACTTCTGGTATTTAGAAAGCAACAATCTTCTCTCCAATACACAATGTGGCTTCCATAGATATCATTCAACTTTAGACCTCATAGGCTCATTCTATATAAGAGATGCATTTCTGAAGGTTTTCTTTAACATGGAAAAGCTTATGACATATGGCATATTAAAAGATCTCTATAACCTAAGTCTCAGGGTACATCTTCTGGTATTTATTAAAAAATTTCTCACCGGGTGAACTTTCCAAGTCAGAGTGGTAAGTACATTATCTCAGCCATATCATCAAGAACAGGGTGTTCCCAAGAACTCTGTCTTAAGTATGACACTTGTTACTATCAAAGCTAACTCAGTCACTGAATGGCTTTCTCCAACTGTAGACAATGTTCTCTATGTTGATGACTTCACAATTTACTGTCACTCTCATAACATGAGGATAATTGAAAGACAATTTCAACAGCTATAGGTTTTCAACAGAAAAAAGTGTTTGTGTGTATACTTCTGTCAAATGCACTCTTCATCCAGATCCTGAATTAAGAATGGAATGAACTGAATAAGAAACTCAAGGATTGGAATCAGAGAGTTTCTTGCCAAATATAGTAAACTATGTAAAGTATCGGCGACCACTGGCATGAGCAAATGCAAGTGACCCTAGCACGTAGTGCAATACCGGAAGACTCGCAGCAAAGTCGGTAAATTCTGATCGCTATTCTTAGGTATTTTCCATAATGTAAAAACACATTTCCTAGGAAATGTATGCTGTTATTACATTATGGTAGGGAGGTCACTACCCAGACCGGTTTCAGCCTTTTTTGAGGCTTCATCAGTGAGTAGCTAGACCTAATACCAAAGTGTATAGTGAAAAGAACTTATATACTCTGCGATACGAGTTTCCAAACAGGTGCAACCATTAAGTTACTTAAGTATAAAGAGCTAATAAGCTTCATTTCGGCAATGAAAACATTATTTAAATTAAGGGGATATTAAATCCAGTTTTAAAACCGAATAAGAAACTCAATATAATGTACTTACCACTCTGACTTGGAAAGTTCACCCTTGAGTTTCTTATTCGGTTTTAAAACTATGTGGGATTTAATATCCCCTTAATTTAAATAATGTTTTCATTGCCGAAATGAAGCTTATTAGCTCTTTATACTTAAGTAATGGAATAAACTGTTATTCCAGTAGCAACAGAAGCCAAGTTCTTGACACTCATCTCTGACAGAAAACTTGCATTCCTTGCACGTGTTCATGAACTAAAAGAAAAGTGCAAGATAGCTTTGAATTTCCTTTGCACTCTATCCTTTACTGAATGAGGTACTGATCGATCTTCATTGCTTCATCTTTATGGTGCACTTATACATTCAAAGCTGGATTATGGGTCTCAAGTCTATGGTTCTGCTATGCAGAATAACCTGCGATAATTGGATCCCATTCATCATCATCAGGGTATATGGATAACTACTAGTGCCTTTTGAGCATTACCCACTCAATATCTTTATGTTGAAGCAAATGAACTGGCTCTATCACTAAGATGGAAACAGTTGTCTCTTAATTATGCCATAAACATAGTCTTCCAGATCATCTTACATGTACTAGTCTCTTTTATCTGCATTCGGATGCTAAATATCACACATGTCAGACTCCCATGCATCCTTTTGGTATGTATGTTAAAGAAACTATGCAAGCTGTTGGCATGAATGCTGACAGCATTGCCCATACCAAACATAGCAGCATCCATCCATGGCAGGTTTGCACTCCATCCTCTCCCTATATCAACTACAGAAGTGTCATACTCCATCATCTGTGTACCTGCAATTGTTTAATGCATACACAGAGCAGCCCACTCTGATTTCTTGCCCATCTATACTGGTAGTTCAAGAACTGATACCTGTGTTGGCTGTGCTACTACTGTTTTTCCTGACATTACTATCTCCAACCAGATCCCACCCGATTGCAGTAATTATACAGCAGAATTGCATGCATTTCAGCTTGCACTTGTGCATATAAAAGAAAACTGCTACAAAAGTGTATAATTTATACAGACTCATTCAGCACTTTACAGGCTGTCTCCTTTCAGGAGAAGCCTCTTTCCTATGTATAATCCACATCCAGTGCTGTGTGAGATGTTAAACCTGTTCCACAGAATGAAAATCCTTAATTTTGACATTCAGTTGTGCTGGATTCCCAGTGACATTTTAATTAAGGGAAATGAGACTGTACTGCTAGATCAGCTCATTCTTTCTCCACGTATACTGTTTGATAGTACCATACACCGACTGCAGACAGTTTATAAGATCAAAGCTAATTGCCCAATGGTAGTCATTGTGGTAGGAAGCATTGACAAACAAATTATATCAAATTAAGCATTAGCATTCTTGTTAATGTAGAACGAGAAGAGAGGAAGTTGTTCTTGTTAGGCTATGCATATGTTGTAGTCATCTTACACATTCTTATTTACTGAGGGCTGATGACCCACCCTCCCATGTGTGAGAAATGCAATAAGCATATTATACTGTTTGTCATATTCTGGTGGAGTGCTAGCACTTTATATGAGAGAGGAATGAAATCTTTACTGATCTAGTCAAGCCACATACATTCAGACAGATTGCCTGATGTTTTTAACCTTCTACAACAAATTAATTTATACAATACATTTGACTGTAATTTTTTTTTATATGTAGATACTGCATTGCTTAACTTAATTTTTGTTCATACATATTATTTATTAATTTCTCTTTGACTGTTTATGTAATGCTGTAACCTTTGCTGTAATTTTATTTATATATAATACTGCATTGTTTAACTTCATTTTTGTACATACATATTATTTACTATTTTATTTTTTGGCTATTTATGTACTGCTGTAGTCTTTGACTTTGTGTATTGCTATGAACTTTGCTATGATTTTGTTTTTTAGTAGATACTGCATTGCTAAACTTGATTTTTGTGCATGCTATTGTTTACTAATTTTTCTTTGACTATTTATGTACTGTTGTAATTTTATTTATATGTAGATGCTGCATTCCTTGGCTTGGTTTTTGTAGATGCATATTGTTTACTAGTTTGTCTTTGACTATTTATGTATTGCTGTAACCTTTGACCTTGTGAATTGCTGTAATCTTTGTTGTTCTTGTGCTAATAAACCATAAACCAACCAGCCATGTAAAAAATATCTACTACTCACACTCTTCATCACCACACCTTTACACAACTTCCAAGGATGTTCTCTTGTTCTTCCCTTCGCCTTCTACTCCTTTTATAATCTTTCACTAACTTAAATGTCTATCATATCACCTCTGTTTTTGCCTATCCACCAAACTCTACAGTTTACATTTCCTTAACCTTTCTTCAGAACTCTCCAATATCAGGACTCTCCAACCAATTGGAGAGTCCTGCTTATCATTGGACCGCTTCCCAGTGTTTCCACATGAAAGATATAAGCCTATAGTATATTAGTATTCTGTGTGGACTAACCCTACCCAAGAAACTAAACATTTCAAGCCCTCTTCAGGTCTGCAATAAACAAAATGGTTTTAAATAAAGCCTAAACCAATTGCTGCTGCTGCTGCAACACAAGGATTAGCAAAACAAGTGTTCTCTGCCAGGTTGGCAGGAAAAAGACCCAGAGGAAGACCAAGATATAGGTGGATTGATACAGTAAAAGGTGCCTTAGAAGACAGAAATATCAGATCTGATAATATTGGAGTCTTGACAGGTAACAGACTGATTTGGAGGAAAATTGTAATGATGTAAATTTTTCATGTAGTACTATCATATCCTGTACACCCTTTGAAGGTATATACCAGGCATTTGATGATGATGAAGAATTGCTGCTTTTGAAAGCTCTGTAATATATATTCCATTTGGAAATACTTACTAGTAGTCTTAGACTTTGATTTTTAATTTGACATGAGTACATGTTGACAGTCAGTTTTCTAAATAACAATATATTATATTTTAAAGGTGCGAGTGCCATGGCCATGGTGATACATGCAATGCTGCTAATGGTGAAAACTGCAATTGCCAGAATAATACAGAAAGTGATAGACAGTGTAGTCAAAAAAATAGTAAAAATATAGTAATACCTTGTTGGAAGTCACAGGTAGAGTTAATCATTCTCTCTCTCTTATTTTGCATTCAGTTTTTAAGCTACTTAAAGCACTCTTAATAAATAAAAAAAAATTAAAAAAACATTATCAGCTATTTCCTGAAGCTTTAATTACTTATTCAATATGGTCTACAAGAAAGAATTGATAAATTTTTATTTTATCAACTGTTATTAATATGTATCAACTATATTAATATGATCTACGTTAAAATAACCTAAGTCAAGGATTGCTAATTAGAAATATGAAATTTTTAAATTCCATTCAGATCTTTAACAAATTTTATCATATCACAAATGCTAACCATTTGAAATTTAGGCTATTTTGAATATGTAGATTAAATATCGTGATCATTTGTTTTGCCTCTCAGTAGCCTACCATCAACATTGTTCTTTCTAGTGAAGTTACTTCACTAAAAAGAAACTGTTTAATTCAATTTAATTTACTGTTGTTCATATTACAGCATATTCATTAGGCATGACATCATAATTAACCAATGTTGTAATGTTTGCCATCATGGGGGATATTTACAGAAACAATAATTTAAACAATAATAATAATTATTATTAAGAATAAAATTAATTGTAAACTGAATTTTCTAATTGATTCTCCCACTTTGTTTCATTATTATTATTATTAACATATAACCTCCTTACAGTCAAAGGACTCATTACAAATGTCATTAAGGACTCATTACAATGGTCTATGCTCTTTCATGTGAAAAGATCATCGAACTGTGACTTAAATCCATTCAGAGTTTCCATGGCCACCCATTTTCAGACAATGCATTCCACTCACCAATCTCTCTTCATGCAAAGAACTACTTCTTACCATCCTGCTCAACCCTCCTATTATATACAATTATAAACAATTAATGCACGAAATATCTTTTCTGCATTAATCTGGTAACAATCCCTCACCAACTTATAAGTTCTACAAGGCTCTACAAATTGCATTCTCTCAATCTCTCCTCATATCTAACATTCTGTAAACCTTCAGTTTATTCTCATCTCCCCCCCCCCCCCAAAAAAAAACAGTGCCAAATCTCTGCACAGTATTCCATATATGGCCCAATCAAAGCCTTATACAAGGGAACCAAACATCTGCTCTACTTCTGCACGTCAATGTCCTCCTTGTTATTTCAATTTCACTCACAATTTTAGCAATGTGACCTCTAAACTTCAAGTGTCTGTCCACCATCACTCTCAGATTTCTCATCTCCTCCAAAATTTCTCCATCAGTTGTATATTCTGCATCCCAACCTAGCCCACCAAATTTCAAGACTTTGCAACATTAAATTGATAACTCCACTCATTTGCTGATGCACATCTATTCAGTTTCTCCTGTAAGGCCACAACATCTGCTCTACTTCTCTTAGCCCCTTTCCAACTTTGTATCATCAACAAACAGCTGCACATCTCCAGATAAGCGAGACCCAATGTTATTAACTTACAAGTTAAACAATAATGGTCCCAAAACAGATTCCTGCAGTGCTCCACTGGTGACCTTCCTTTTTTTGAGATGCCACTCCTCCATATAGAACCTGCTGATACCTGTCCAACACCCAGTCAGCTATCCAACTTATTATTTTTTTATCTAATCCCATCTATTTCAGTTTAACTACTAGCTGGTCATGTGGCATTCTATCAAAGGCCTTTGAAAAATCCAAGTGCACTACTGTATGTACATCTTCTTTATCGGGTGAATTTGTCACCTTGTAATATGTAAGCAGATTGCTGAATCATGACCTCCCCTAACCACTCCCCCACTTCTCTAATATCCTTACTACAATTCTAGATTGGCCTATAATTTGTAGCTTAGTCTTATCCCCCCCCCCTTCCTCTTGTGAAGTAGAACATATTTTCCCACCTTCACATTCTTTTGGGACTCTTCCTGTTATAAGACTCATGTTAAATAGTTGTGCCAAAGGTGCCATTAATTCCATAGAGCATTTCTTTAAGACAGATGGTGATATACTGTCAAATCCCATTGCTTTATTAATAGCAAGTTTACTTATTTCCTCATATACTTCCTACTCATTCACCATTCCTCCATGAACTCTCCTCTGTCTTACCTTCTGGCTTCTGATGTTGCTATCACGAGGACGAAATACACTGATAAAGTGATCATTGAAAATTCAGCTATATCCTCCTTATCGGTTACCAATCTGCCAGTGTAATCAACTAGCATCATCCTCCCATAGTCATTTTCTTCTACTTACCACATTTCAAAAGAACTAAAATTTTTCTTAGCTTGATTGGCTAATAGCCTACTCCTTGTACCCCTCATGCAACTGATTGTTACCAACATTCATGTTTACATCCACAGTGACTTCTTCAACATTTTACCTCTATTTTACTCCTACATTTTACTCCTACCTTGTAGGAGTAAAATGGCTGAATATAATATATTCATCCATCAATAAAATATTTCTTTGCTAGCTCCCATGCATTGCTGATATCTTTCCTTTGTAATGTTTCATTGATAGAATTACCCCTAGCTGATTTCTAAGGCTGTTATTATAGTGACCTGTCTTATAATTCACATAAATGCCTTTCTCCTGTATATTTCTGCATGTCTATTCAGCCTCCAAGATAAGATAGGCACTCTCACCAATGGGAAGGGAGACAAGATCCTCAAAAATTCCAGAAATTTCATTTCCTTTCTACTGTATGCTATTTTCTCAGTCCAATTTATACTGCTGTATTTAAAATCTTTCACAATGATCACTTGCTTAACATTCACCTCACCAAACAGATCTGCCTAAACATCACCCTCACACTATACACTTTCAAAAGTATTTGTGCTATTTATTTCTATATTCTTCACTCAGAGAGAACTGAACTCATCACTTATCATAAGTAACACTTTACCTCCATTTGCCTTTCCTTTACTGCCAAAAAAAAAAAAAAATTAATGTTTTACTTCTATTCCTGTTAGGACATCATCTTCTCTCAACTATGTTTCACTGATTTCAATAATCTTTGAACATGCTGAGGCTGTCAGTGCCACCAATTCACTTCCCTTATTCCTGATACTCCTGGCCTTTAATATAAAGAAACATTGGCACCATTTCTATTATTATTCTCTCTAGACTCCATTTGACTCTGCAATGTATCATGCATTCTCCCATAGATCAGTGGATTGGATTTTAAATTGAATAGTAAGTATCAGCTAGTTGTTTATGGAAGGGCAATATCCTGGAAGAGAGAGAGTCACTTTAGTGCATACCATCAATGTTAAATTTGGTGTCAGACAGGGATGTACATTATCCCCTCTGTTATTTATTATCTATATGGATCACGTTATGAAGGAAAGTGGTATTAAACCTGATATTGAAATTGGAGCTGTTAATGTCAGCTCTTTGCTTTATGCAAATCATGTTATATTTCTAAATAAATCCACTACAAGTCTGCAAGATTCCCTGACTAAATTGAATAACTGTTGTAATAGGTATGGTATGAAGGACAAAGACAATGAAAATAGGCAGAATCATTGAAAATATCAACTGTGTTGTAAATGAAGAACCTATAGAACAAGTAAAACATTTCAGCTACTTGGGCAGAATTTTTAGTGAAAATAGTAAATTAAATATGGAAATAGACAACAGAATCAACAAAGCTGCTATGGTAGGAAGTCAAATGAATAAATATGTTAGGAAGTCAACTGAATAAATGTATATGGAATAAGAGAGAAATTAGTCAAAAAACACTAAATTAGCTGTATACAAGATGGTGTTCAAACCAATTTTAACTTATGGATCTGAGAACTGGGTTGGAAGTAAAACACTTGATCAAAGACTAGAGACCGCAGATATGAGAGTCCCGAGAACGATTAGAGGCATGAACAGATGGCATCAATGGCAATATTATATTAAAAACAAGGATACTAGGAAAAAATTGACATTGTTAGCATCTAGAAATGTGTTAGCAGAGCTAATTTCAGATGGTATGGTCACTTAAACATAATGGGAGAGGAAAGATTAGCAAAACAAGTGTTCTCTGCCAGGTCAGCAGGAAAAAGACCCAGGGGATGACCAAGATATAGGTGGATTGATATGGTAAAAAGTGCCTTAGAAGATAGAAACATAAGATCTGATAATGTTGGAGTCTTGACAGGTAATAGATTGATTTGGAGGAAAATTGTAGTTAGGAAGCTAGTAACGATGTAAATTTTTCATGTGGTACTCCTGTACACACCCCTTGAGGGTATATGTCAGGGATTTAATGATGATGATCCGATATAGTAATGAGACAACAATTGTTATATCAAAACGAAAGACTCTGTTTGAGATTGTCAGTTACACAGAATAATCTCCCTCCAACTCCATGCAACGTTTGCATCTGCCATATAGGTGTTTGAACAGTGGAAGTCCTGAACGGGAACCTCCTTCAGTGTCTAGATCACACTTCATTGGATGTCCTCGATGTTGCTGAAGCGTTCACCCCTTTCAAGGCTCACTTCATCTTTGAGTAGAGGAAAAAGCCTATGCGAGTCAAATCTGGTGAATAGGGGGAATGTTTGATCACTTAGATTTGACTTCAAAGCTAGAAACTGCTTCACAGGCAGTACGCAGGTCTGTTGTCATGCAAAAGAAGGTAATCATTCTTGTGGAACAGTTCTTTCCTGATACTTCACATGCAAGCATACAGACATTGCATTACTCGTAAATAATACTGACTGTTCAGTGTGGGGGCCTTGGAAATAAATTTGTGGTAGATAATTCCAGCAGCATCGAAAAAAACAATGACCATTGTCTTGACACGTGATTTTTTGAAACCTGACTTTCTTCTGCTTGGGCGAAGATGTTCCATGATCTGGCGTTTCATTTCTGGATCAAACTGAAAACACCAACTTTCATCACTGGTGGCAATTCTTTGCAACATATCACAATCTTGATCAACGGCATGGATGAAATTTTGAAAGCATGCAACCTAGAGCTCTCTCTCTGTGTGTCAACGTGTGCAGCACAAACCTCAAAGAAATCTTTGTGCAAATCTGTTTCTAAGATTAATCTGGCTGTTTACTTACTGACCAAGCTGTACAGTGAGTAGCCTAATGGTTATTTGCCTGTCATGGGCAATAATTTCCCTAGCATTCACCACATTCACTTATTAGGAGGTGAAGAGGCAATATACCATAAAAAATGGCAGCAACATCTGGTAAGCCCTCTTATGCTGAGAAGGCAACTGTAAAAAAAGTGTCAATAGGGATCCAAACAGACATTTTTATATCATGTTCAAACAGTCATAACATCCCTGTACAATGTATCTGGTAAATACATCAGCAGTCATACTCTCTACATAATTCTTTGATCAAATGATGGCGACCATTCAATATGAACTCAATCCCAAATACATGCCAAAGATGGTCCTGCCACCTAAATAAAAAAAAAAAAGATATTGGGACATGCATTGCAGATAGTCAAAGCCATACCTAGAGACTGTGTAATAGATGCACAATCTTCAGATACCATGAATATCTCTGTTATCCCTGAAGAAGATAAAACCTATTGCCTTAGAAGAATACAATATGTACGATGTATTGGATATTTTTCCTGATGAGATGAAATGATGGATACTGGCCATACTCAGTCCTATAAAAAGAAAAAATCCAAGGCTAATGAAAGCAAAACTGCTGAACATGGAAGCCAGATACCACCAAAAAGAAATAATGAAAACATTCCTATAATGGAACTGTCATGGATTCTGTCAAAACATCAACGACATCAAAGTCCTCATGCAGATGTATAAACCAATATGCTTCTGTCTGCAGGGAAACATACCTAAACCCAAGAGAATATCCCACCTTACAAAATACCACTATCATTCATACAGGACAGGGGATAGACCTGCCCATAGTGGGGGGGGCACTATTCTCATCAGCAACCATACTCTCTACCAGCAAGTATCACTCAATACAACTGTTGAAGTGATTGCTGTCTGACTCTCAGTCAAAACTCTCTTAATAGTATGCTGCATGTACATCCGTCCTGTTTCAGATATCTCTCAAGATGACCTTGATGATATCATACTGCAGTTACCACCATGGATGGATGCAATATTCTGTGGGGAAGTGTTCGAACAAACATCAGAGGAAGAGTTTGTTGACCATATGCAACAATTTCTCCCTCTTAAACATAGGAAGCAACACCTTCTTTCATATGCTACCCAAACATTCACTGCCATAGACACCCTCCCATTTCCCACTCTTCAAATGGGAAACTGAGGAGAATTTATTTGGGAGTGATCGCTCTCCAGTGATATCTGCCTTCCTACGTGGCCATCAATGTCCTTGCAATGGTCAACTCTCCTGGCTTCATTGATGCAGTGATTTTTTAATTTTTTTTTTATTTGATTTTTTATGGTGCAAAGACATCAAAGGTCATACTGTACCAGGACATAGGTCTCAGCAGTACATATGGTAATTGGTTAGTAGGACAATCACAAACATCCATGCCCTTAGTGGGATTCGAACCTGCAGCCCCTTGGCTGGAGAGCGGATGCACTAACCACTCAGCAGTGAATCATGTGATAGAATGTATTGTACAAGCTGCCACAAGTGCAACTCCTAAAACATCTAGTCAGTTTCCACGTTTCCTTAAGCCATGGTGTAATGATTATTATTATGTAACACCTCCAGGGAGTCCAAAGATTCATCAAGGGGGGGAGGCACCCACTCCACCAACTACAACTAACCAGCAATTATCACCATCATCTATATCAATTCCATCTACCACCCATCATCACCACTAGTATTTTCACAAACATCCATGCCCACAGTGGGATTCAAACCCACAGCCTTTTAGCTAGAGAGCGAATGTGCTGACCACTCAGCCAATGATTGCACAGTAGCCAAAGTAGCTCAGAAGAAAGCTTTGGGTATATTTTGAATATACCCAACTACAAAAAACCTGATTTCTTTCAAACATGCTCAAGCAGAACACATTTGGCCTCAAAGCCAAAAAGAAATCCTGGATCCAGTATACATCCAGCATAAGAAGAACAACAACCAACACTAAAGAAGTCTGAGACAATATCCAGAAGATGAAGGGCAGATATACCTTCCAGCAGCTCTGCTATCTCTGAACCCAATGGTTGCACAGTTGTTGATCCAACATCAACCTGCCAATGCACTTAAGGAAGAACTTTGCAAAAACATAACTAGTATCTTCCTTGCCCAAAAAAGAAAAGCAGAAAAACAACAAATCATGTTTTCTTTGAATTGCTGAAGAATACAACAGGCTTTTCACTGAAGAAGAATTGAAAGCTACTTTGCTTAAATGCCATCCAACTGTTGGTTGACCAGAAAATATCCATCATGGATTATGGTGACTAATGGTAAAACATTAGTCACCATAATCCATGGATTAACTTGCATCTTTACAACAGAATCTTCTGTGAGTGCATATTTCCAGATACCTGGCAAAAGTCAATTATTGTTGCCTTTCCAAGCTAGGAAAGAATCTAAAATCAAAAGATAACTACTGCCCAATTTCCCTCTCCAGCTTCTTGTGCAAAATTATAGAAAAAATGATCAACTCGTGTCTTTTATTATTTCAGATATTTTTGGAGAAAAATGGTTGTTTCTCAAGAGAAACAACCATTTTTCTCCAAAAATATCATTCTACTGCTAATCATCTTGTCTTGCTGGAGGCATCCATTAGAGATGCTTCCCTAAAATGTGAGCATGTAGTATTAGTTTTCTCTGATACGGAAAAAGTATATGAAACTGCTTGGAGATTTGGAATACTGAAAGACCTATATAATTTGGAATATTTCTTGGACAGAAATATTCCTGTTTTTATCAAGAATTTCTTATCTAACTGAAAATCTCCTAAAACCAAGAGAATGGAGTCCCACAAGGTTCAGTTTAAAGTGCCACAATTTTTGCAATCAAGATCAGCTCAATAATAGAATAACTTCCTCCAGCAGTATGCAGTTCTCTCTATGGAGAGGACTTCACCATCTTCTGTCATTCATGTAATATGAGGGTCACAGAAAGACAGCTGCAGTGAGCCATTGGCCATCTCTCAAAATGGGGTGCTTGTGAGTGGGTTTAGATTATCACAGCAGAAAACAGTTTGGGTGCACTTTTGTTACAGACATGTTCATCCTGACCCAGAACTCTGATTAGTACCATCATTAATCCCAGTTGCTCTAGAAACTAAGTTCCTGGGACTCCTATTTGACAGCAAACCCAGTTTCCTCCCTCAAATACATCATTATGAGACTAGTGCCATAAAGTAATGAACATTCTATGCACTCATTGGAGTGTTGACAGATGTTCTTTGCTTGGTTTGTACAGGGCATTAATAAGATCAAAATTTTATTATCGGTTTGAAGTCTATGCTTCTGCGAGGAAGAGTGCACTGCAATGGCTACACCCTATTCACCATCAAGCCATCAGAATTGCAACTTCATGCATAACCTATTTCTGGTCTGTACATTGAATCAAATGGAATCACCTTTGTTGCTTTATCACTAACAAAAATAAAATTTCTGCGAGGTTACCCTGCATATCCTTTCACAGTGGAAGAATCTTTACAACACTTGCAAACTGCCATAAAACTCTTTGGTTTGCAGATTAAACTCTCCTATAAGCTCTTGAGATTTCAGTAGATAGGTCAGATGCCACCAAACACACTTCCTCTGTGGCACTCATATATGCCAGCATGTAGCTTTTCTTTCAGCAGGTTACTGATATTTTTGCTCCTGTTGTCTACTAGTAGCTCTTTGAAACTCATAGAACTGATTACTCTGATTTTGTATTTGTGGCTCAAAATCAGACCCATCTTCTGCTGCTTCACAGACAACATTATTTCTGCACAAATCCCAGTTGTATGTGATATAACTTGCACTAAAATAAATCAGATTGCATTGATACCAAAAGTGCATAATATATTCAGACACAGGAAGTTCTTTTCAGGTGATAAGAAGGCTAGAGTTCTAAAAACATGTAGTGCTCTCTCTCTCGAATTCAACACCTCCTCTTTCATTTATAGAAGCAACACTTTGATGTATGCTCACTTCTATTGGAATCCAAGCTAGGTTGGAATTAAAGGAAACAAGGCTGCAGTTACTGCGGCAAGGTAAGCTCGTTTTTCAAACATCTATCATGTGAATGTACCATACACAGATTATCAGATAAAAGCTTTTAGCCAGTGGCAGCCATCCTGGGACAAAAAGAGAGAGACTAATAATAATTTCTATCAAATTAAGCCTGAAATTAAATTATGGCAGTCTAGCCTGCACAGAGTTCTTTAGAGAGAATTAACCTTTACCATCTCATAAATTTTATACTTTCAGCTTAACTTATTGTAAATATGTTTTTAAAAATCTGTTTTTATGTATGTTTTAGGAATAACTTAGTTTTTCTACTCAGATTTTAAGCTGTTTTACTTATTTATTACTAGTCATTTTGTATATGCTCATTTCATTTTTCATCTTATTCATTTCAATCTTCAATACTTGCATTCCATTATTCATTCCCTGGTGCAAAAATTAATGATATTAGTTATGCCAGCCAGATGCAAAAAGGTAAGGTGAAAGAACTGTCTTGGTTGGCACTAATGATCTGAGAGGTGAGAAGTATTCAATGATAGAGGATGTGAAGGAGCTGTTTGATGAAGCAAAAATGAAGAGCGAGAAGGTGAAGATTGTCAGTCTCCTGCCATGCTATGATAAAGGTGAATTGAGGAGGAGGGAATTGATAGCAAACAAATCAATATGCAGATTGTGCAGACGGAATGATATGGAGTTTGTGAACCTATGACCTGTGTTTGATGGAAAGAAGGATTTATATAAATCTGACATACTGCATCTAAATGGTTTTGGTATTAGGTGACTAGAGAGATACTGTGTTCACCATGCATACTGAAGCACAAATTCAGGAAAACCTAATCAGTTAGGAAGAATACAGGTTCAGGTATGTGAAGGCACTTGTGAGGCAAGTGAGTGTGGAAATGACCAACAAGTGCAGAATCTAGTCTCTCAAGCAAAAATATTGAATAGAGTAGTCAATTTAGGAAGTAAAGGTGGGTGGGTCCTAAAAGGATGCTGCAGTTTCTACATACTAATGCCATAAGTATCAAAAACAAGAGGGGGAGTTTTTGGCATTGGTTAGTACAATCTCATGAGACGTGGCTAACAACAGATGATGTAGTTACAGGGATAGAATGTGAAGGATTTAGTATTTTCAGGGAAAAATAGAGAAGAGAGGTACTGCTGATGATAACAGATGAATTGCAGCTAAAAAGAATAGGAGATAGGTGGGAGGGTAGCTGTTCATTTGAAGCAGTCTGGTGTGAGATCAAGGCTAATAAGACAAAATATACGGTTGGTTGCTGTTATAGGCCGGGAGGGGGGGCGGGGGAGTTCCAGAGATGATTTGGAAGACACATATCAGAAAATTCTGCTCAGGTCGAGTGATTATTATAGGAGACTTCAACTATGGTGATATAGATTGGAAGATGGAAGGAAGGAAATTGAATTTGTACACTTACTGAGAGATAATTATTTGAGGCAGCATGCAATTGAGGGAGACTCAAGGTGCAGGAGTATTGGACCTGGTCATAGCATCAAAAGAGCTATCCATAACTAAGGTGGCCACATTGCCTCCGATTGAGGAATGTGACTACACAGAGATTGGAAAAAATGAGAAATATTCTGTCAAGAAGGGGTGTATGTGAAACCAGAAGGCAGGTGATTGTGACATGCTTAGGAGGAAGCTATGCCGTGGCATAAAATCCTGAGAGAAGGATATTAGTAGTGCTTGGGAGATAGTTAAGGGGCATCTATGGAAAGCTATATTAAATTATATACCTAAGGTAAAGAGGGTTAATTGGGTAGGAGTTACATGGATGAATAATATCATTAAGCATAAGCTTCAGAAAAAGGAAATACTGTGGAGGATATATAAGGAGAAAGAGGACCATGAAACTTATGAACAGTACAATGCTCAGGCGAGAGAGGTGACCAGCATGGCAAGGAAGGCAAAATCATATTATGAGAAGTACCTAGCTGAGCAGGCCAAAGGAAATCCCAAAGAGTTCTTTCGCTTTCTGGCAAGTAACAGGAAGAATGACTATGGAAGAATAACTTGAATGAGTTCTGATGGTCACTGAGGTTACAAAAGCAGATAAAATAGCTGAGTTTGCTGAGTCACCATTTTGCAATGGTATATCATACAAGTGAAGTTAAGGATGTAACATACTGTTTGTGATAGAAACTTATGTGGGAACAGAGATGGATGAATTGGAGGTTCTTAGGATATTGCAGAATCTCAATGTAAATACAGTTTTGGGGTTATATGGGATATCAGCTTTTGTTTAGCAGAAATGTGCAAGGGAACTGGCAATTCCTCTGGACTAGACTCTTTAAGTCTCAGTTCTAGTAGAGTTCCAAGGGAATGTAAAGAGAGCAAAATAATTCCTTTGCATAATAGAGGTTCTAAGACTGCAGTAGCAAATTATAGACCAATCAGTATCTCAGGAGTAGTGGTAAAAGCACTGGAAAAATCAGTAAAAAGGGAATTCAGCAATGAGTGGATAAGAATATGTTACTCTATGAGGGGCAGCATGGTTTTGTAAAGGATCTCAATGTTTAGTAATTTACTAATTATTATAATAGAGTGACAGTTGAGTTGGATAGAGGAAATGTGATGATTCTGCTGGATTTTGCAATGGCATTTGACTGAATACCACATGGAGCTCTGTTTTGCAAATTAGAATAAATGGGGAGAAATAAATACCACATTGATGGAACTGTACTCCAGGAAACAAACGCAGCTACAGATTTTGGGGTGGTGGTATACAGAGAGTTGAATTTTTGAAGACATATTGCTAAGTTAGCTCATAAGATTACTTAGCTATTGAAGAATACACTAACAAGTGGAGATAAGAAATTTGTTTTTTCCTCTTTATAAGACCCTGATACATCCACATCTGGGTTTCTGGTCTCGGGTTTCTTGGGGATGAGAAAATGGTGGAGAGGGTTCAGAGGTAAGCAATCAAGATGGTGAGTAGTCTTTGGAATGTTTCCTATGGAACATTCCACAGACTACTCACCTGTGGAATGTTCATACTATTTGTGGGTGTACAAATGAAGAAGTTGGTTGATAGGCAAAAAAGAGGGGCTATAATAGAAACATTTAAGTTACTTAAAGGGTTTATAGGATTAATGCTGGGGAATATTTCAGCACTTGGCTAGAGAGACCAGAGCAAGGGGTCATGCTCCCAGAACCCAATGACGATTATTACCGCCAAATTTTCAATGTAGATGAACCCAGCCTCTATTGGGAAAAAATGCCATCTAGAACTTTTATTTCAAAAAAAAGAGCAGCGCAGCGTGGCTATAAAGTATCAAAAGATCGCTTAACTGTTATGCTTGGAGGGAATTCTAATGGAGTTTTTAAATTGAAGCCGCTGCTTGTCTATTGAACTCAGAACCCAAGAACATTAAAAGGATGTAACAAGAACTCTTTACCTGTAATTTGGCAGGCAAATCAGAAGGCTTGAGTTACCCAAAGTCTATTCGAAGATTGGTTTAAGTCTTATTTTTGCCCGAATAACTTAGCTTTCAAAGCTCTTTTGCTTTTAAATAATGCACCTGGTCATCCAAATTTTTTTAATGATCTGTGCAAGAATGTGAAAGTTTTATTTTTCCCACTAAATACGACATCATTGCTACAACCTAGGGACATGGGCGTCATTGCAACTTTCAAAGACTGTTTTCTTAAAAAGACATTCTCGAAGGCAGTAGAAACAACAACGGGAGAAAATGCAATTACGCTCCAAGAATTTTGGAAAAAATTTAACATTAAACACGCAATTGAAAACATTCATGACTTGTGGGATCAAGTGTCTTCTAGCTGCATGAGACTGTTTGAAAAAACCTTTTGCCAGAATGCTCTAATTACTTAGGTGGTTTTCGAAATCCTGTGAAAAACATGGTCGAAGAAATCATTGCAATTGGTGAAGACCTTGGTTTTGATGGTGTTGATGCTGAAGATGTTAAAGAATTATTGGATTCAAATTCAAAAGATTTCAGTGACAATGATCTTCTTGAAATTGAACAACAACGCACATATGAAGACAACGAACAAATGGAATGTGAAAATGAGATTCCAAAGGAAATGACAATCAAAGAACTGGATGGAATATTTCACAATTTAGAATCGCTTAAGCAACAAGTAATGGATATGGATCCAGATGATAATTGAAGAATGCTTGTTTGCCGAGGTCTGGAGAGTCATTTTGCTTGTTATCGTAGAATTTATGCCGATGAGAAAAAACTAAAACTGTTCAAACGACTCTTGATAACTTCCTTTGATAAAAAAAAATGCTGTAACTAATGTAGGTACAAGCATTTATTAAACATTTACTTTGCATTCATTTTTTATCTTTCCTAAAAGAGTACCATATAAAACGAACTATTAGTACAGTAATTGATCATGGACGAATTGTACCCTTTACCATTGATTATTATATTTGATTAACGCAATTTTGATATACGCAGTAACATCGAGGGATTAATTAACCGTGTTAATTGAGGGATACCTGTACTTGGTATAATTTTAATAAATTATTATTATTATTCAGGCCTCCATGGAGTCAAAAGACTCATTGTGGGAGGTCCTTCCTAAGAAACACAGTATATCAAGACTCGTCGAAGGGAGGTCCCCCCCCTAAGAAACACAAAGTCTATCATACCACTCCTTAAACTCATTGACTGTTCTCGCTCTCACCACTCCAGCAGGCAATGCATTCCATGGTTCAACCACCCTCCATGCAAAGAAACCACTCCTCACCCTCTTGCTCACAGTTTCCTTTCGTAACTTCCAGGGATGGCTTCTTATCTTCACTCCTTCCCACTGTTCAACCAAGCAAAATGTTTCATTTATAATTATTCTTATTATTTCTACTTTTATATACAAGGTCTGGAAAGCAGACATTCACCCTCTCTTCTACCACACTATTTATAATATAATCTCTGTATTGCGCTACTCTCTTGAGTCATTTTTTCACAGTCTTCTCTATGTATCCACCATACGTCTAATTTAATTTCGTATATGCCTAATCTCATTTTTGATCTTATTCATTTCATTCTTCGAACTTGCATTCCATTATTTATTCCCACTATTTCTCTGTCAGTCAGGATTTATTCCTTGCTTGTAGTTGTACCAACTCTTTCAATGTTAGTCAGGCTCACTTCCACATTTTTACTCACCCTTCCATTTTCAATCATTTCTGTTTTTTTTTCACTATCATATTTTCATATTCTCACACTCAGTATTCTGAATATTATTCTCAGTCTTTAATCTATTACTGCCTTTTGTCTGGTATTCTTCACTTCTTCTTCATGACTTCATTAAAATCATCAACTTTCTATTAACTCCCTAACTGGCCATGACGTCTATAGACGTCCAGCTAAATCTGGATATGATTCTCTAACACCCGTTTAATAACATGGGTAAGAAGTGCAAGTTGGTCTCACTGTTTCATCCACCTCAGCCGGTAGTGACATT
Organism: Typopeltis vanoorti; assembly: GCF_054136105.1. Lineage (NCBI taxonomy): Eukaryota > Metazoa > Arthropoda > Arachnida > Uropygi > Thelyphonidae > Typopeltis > Typopeltis vanoorti. Next base: position 180,312,860 of record NC_143549.1, on the reverse strand, counting down.
AATATATCACAATTTTTGCAGATCCTCTCACTTCTTTTGTTTAATCTCTCAACAAACACATTTGCCCACATATACATATTAGACTCCTGACAACAAACTGTCTTAGTAAAATCAACACTGCTCAACACACTCAGTTTTCCTCCCATGCATTTGATTATTCTTACTGCCATTTTTGCCTTCATTTACCGTCATACACAAATTCTCTACAAAACCTACTAACATCATCCATAATTAATAGGCATTCAGTCTCGTAATCACTAACTAAATAAAGTTTTGGTGAAATTCATATAATTCAAAAATATTCCAAAAAATAAAACTTACCTTTCTTCCAGCAATACTAACAACTGTCTAAATACTTACTAATCAAACAAAGTTTGCCAATGAAGTATTTTAGCTGTTTGTTCTTGCTTATGGGACAGCAGAACACATTATGACAGAACATTTTATCAAAATAATAATAATAAGATTATTATTATTACTCCAAGACCCCATGGAGTCACAGACTCATCTAGGAGTTCCCTTTTGTAATACACACAGCATATCATACAGCACCTTAAACACATTCAGATTTACTGCAGACACCACTCTCTCAGGTAATGTTCTAATCATTCACAACTCGCCATGCAAAAAACCTGCTTCTCACTCCCTTGCTCACACCCTCCTTATAAGAGGTGGTATCAAAAAGTTTTGAGATTAGCTCTGTTTACGAGAAATTACTTTATTTATCTACGTTTACACACTATCACCTTCAAAATAGTCTCCTTGCATACCAATACAGCGTTCTCAGCGTTCTTTCCACTTCTGGAATGTGTCCAGGAAGTCTTCTTTTCGAAGCATCTTCTGCGATTCGTGCTGGATCTCTGCAGTGATGTCAAAATGGTGGCCTTTGAGCTGAATTTTCATCTTCGGGAAGAGGGCGAAGCCTGCAGGAGCCAAATCTGGTGAGTAGAGTGGGTGCGGAAGTGAGATCATGTTGTTTCTGGCAAGAAACTCATGTCACGGTGAGGAGAGCTCGGTGACAGGGTGCATTGTCATTGTGGAGCATCCAGTTTTTTGCGCGCCACAGATCTGGTCGCTTTCGCCGAATGTCCTCCTTCAGATGCTTTAAAACCTGGCAGTAGAACTCACTATTGATGGTCTGGCCCCTGAGGACAAATTCTCAATGCACAATGCTGCGAATGTCGAAAAAGACGATGAGCATGCACTTGGTCGAACTGTGGACCTGCCTCGCCTTTTTCGGTCATGAAAAAGGCGAGGCAGGTCCACAATGGGCTCTTCCACTGTGAAGACTGTTGCTTCGTCTCAGGGTCGTACCCATACACCCAAGTTTCGTCGCCGGTAATGATCCTCAAATTTCATGTTTTTTCAAATGTGAATTTCACATATTGCTCTTTGTTCTAACTTGCTGTCCACGATGAAATCGCAGATGTGGTAACCCAGGTGGTCAGAATAGCATCAGTTGCACAGCTCTCGATGTACACAGGACGATGTCTTTTGGCACACTGACTTATGAAGGTAGGTGCTCCCTGTGACTGTGCGTGCAGCCTTGTGCTGTCATCTGTTGGCGTGCTACAAACCTAGTCTCGAAACTTTTTGATACCACCTTGTATAGCTTCCAGGGATGACCTCTTGTCCCCTTCCCCATCTTCCATCATTCTATGAAAAAACCTCTTCAGTGCTAATCCTATAACAACCCCTTACTAATTTGTACATCTCTCATATCACCCCTCTTCTTCCTATCCAGTAGACTTCTGAAAATTGCATTGTCTCGACCTTTCTTCATATTCAACATTTGAGAGATCAGAAACTATTGGCTTTTCCAAAAAAAAAAAAAAAAAAAATCACACCAGGAACAGAGAACAAAAAACACAAGACCTTGTGTTGTGTTTTCTTTTTTGTTGATCCTATTAACATCTTTCTGGCTCCATTTCATATTAAAATGAATGTCATGAAAAATTTTGTTCAAGTATTTTTAATACAATTCTGCCACTGATGCCATCTGCTCAGGTTCTTAAATTTTTTAAGAATTCACACATAAATGGTCTCTAATCTTTGACCAAGTTCTTTATTTCTAACCCAACTCTCTCAGATCCATAACTTAAAACTCATTTGAATACTGTCTTGTATACTGCATTTAGTGTTGTGGCTAATTTCTCTCTTCTTCCATATAAATTTATTCAACTGGCTATCCACTATATCTTTGCTTATTCTCTTGTCTATTTCCAGAATTAACTTGCTGTCTTTGCTGAAAATGGTGCCTAAATATAAGCTCTCCATTCAGAATACAGCTGAAGTTTTCATAGTTTTGGTCTTTTTGTTGCTGATTTTCATGGCAAATTTGTTATAGCTGTTATACAATTTTAGATAGAGAATCCTGGAGACTTGCACTAGATGTGGTTAGGAGTGCAACATTATCTGCATATAACAAAGAGCAAAGTTGGATATCTCTGATTCTAATATCAGGTTTAATGCCACTTTCTTTCATAACATAATCTATATAGATAATTAATAAGAGTGAAAATAATGTGCACCTTTGCCTTACACCTGATTTTATATTAAACCTCTGTTTGTATTTCCTTCAATTCTGTCTGCTGACTTACAACTTGAATATTGACGGTGTATTGTTCTGCTTAAATCTCATATAAGTGTAGAGTTTTGAAGAGCTTTTCTCTGCATACCTTGTCATATGCCTTTCCAAATTTACAACACTTAAGTACAGATCCTTGTTGTATTCTTAGGATTTCTCAACTATTTGTAGTAAAGTGTCATAAAGAAAGTGGACAGTAGATGGCATTTGTATTATTGTAGTAGTTATGTAGTGTAGTAAGAGGATTAGAGAGCTAGTAAGTTGAAGTGGAGTAGTGTGCCCTCACCCATGATGAGTCACTGGATTCCTTGGAGGTGTCACGTAATAATAATAAAGTGAAAAGCTAACAATCTCTATTTTGCCTGAAACCTGGTTTTTCTTTTTCAAGTTTCTCTTACACAGTTTTTCTCAGTCTCTTATTAAGCATGCTTGCAAAAATCTTACCTGAACACTTAGCAAAGTAAAACTGAATCTGGGCATTACAGACGAGTTTCTCTGCTAAGTGTTCTAGGTAAGATTTATGCAAGCTTGCTTAAGAAGATGCTTATGAATATCTCTACATCAATCATCTGAAATTCAACCTTCAGTCAGGCCCTCTAGATTATTCATCGTAGCCTCTGCAAAATTCCTCCATATCTGAACATTTCTATTTGAATATCATCTATTCAAGCTGCCTTGCCTCATTTTAGGCTTTTGGTAGCTTTTTTTTATCTGAAGTGGTTATATGTATTCCTGTTTACATTCCTCTTAAATATTTTTGACTGCTGACCAGTCACTGTTTGTTTCATTAAATAGTCTTTCAAAATAATTGCTTCAGACATTTAGAATATCATTAACTTCAATTTTCATATCACCTTTATCATCTTATATTTCTTTTACAGTACTCTTCCTTCATTTCTAAACTTTTTTTCATAATAATGCCTCATGGTATAAACAACCTCAGAAAAAGGAAATATACATTAATTTATCAAACTTCCTAAGATATATATATATATATATATTTTTTTTTTTTTTTTTTTTTCCCTATCCAGCATCTTCAGAGCAGAAATTAGAACTGTGACTCCAAGGTTTGGTTCTTGTTTTTGAACTGCTTCATTTTTTCTTGAAGAATGTATGGTTGAGTCTACAGTTTACCTGTAAAAGTTTTAATTTTCAAAGTTAAAAAAAAAAAAATTGAAATAAATCTCATTTGTGACAAATACCTATTAGGATTTTTTATTAGCGCTTACATGTTAACTTATTTTAACAGTATTAACAACATCAAACAAACTATTTTATAAAAAATATGATTATTCACTGCCTTGATTCTCGTAGACAGGCTTATACGTTGGTTATGCATTTCTAAATAACTTAGGGAATTGAAACAACATAGATCCGAATATAAATTAAATTATACTTTAATAGATATTTCCGATATTTCGGCAATGTCACATTGCCATTTTCTAAAGGAACTTACAAAAAGGCAGGTGCACACAGGCAATAACAATACAGTAACTAAGAATGAAGATATGAAGCTATCGTTCTCCTAGAAGTCCTGATGGTGCCCTCTGGCTGGCTAAGTAGGCATTCTTGGCCGTTGGGCTGAAGGTCTGCTGATGTATGCCTCCCAAATTTGGGGCAGTCGCATACAACCAAATTTGTTGAGGTTTGGAGAGTTTCTTAGGGCAGAGGCTGATTCCATAAATAATCTTTCGAATTTATATTTGCTCCGGTGTATTATTGTTGCTTTCTTCCACCGTATTCTGTGGCGAGTATCCAGAGCATGGTCTGCAAGACCAGAATGGCTATACTTGTAAAACCGGATGTAGTCCTTGTGTTCAGAAATTCTGATATTCGCTGTCCTGCCTGTTTGGCCAAAGTACGACAGTTTACAACTGCAAGGGACCTGGTATACACCAGGTAGGTCTAGGGGAAGTGGTTGGTCTTTGGTAGAGCGGATAAGGGATGCCAATTTTCTGTAAGGCCTGTAACAGGAGGTGAGGTCATGTTTTTTTTTAGAATTTTGGTGATTTTTTCTGAGGTGCCTCGGATGTAGGGAATGGTGATGGATTTAGAGTAATCTTTTTTGTGGAGGAGGGAGGAGGGGGGGGGGGCTGTGGTTTGTAGGTTTTAATATTTTTTTGGGGGGGTAGCCATTGGCTGAGAAAGTGTTGAGGATGTGATTTAGTTCAGTGTTAAGGGCTATGTTGTTAGAACAGATTTGTTTAGCCCTGTTGTATAGTGTTTTTACCACTCCATATTGTTGTGAGGGGGGGGGGGGATTGTTGGTGGATGTATCTGCCTGTATGGGTGGGTTTTCTGTAAACTGAGAAAACCAAAGTTCCATCAGGCTGGTGGGTGGCTAGTGTGTCTAGGAAAGGGAGGCAGTTGTTTTCTTCTTTTTCCAGGGTGAACTTGATTCTGGCATGTTGGTTGTTTAAGTGTGTAAGGAAGGAGAGGAGTGTTTCAGAGCCATGTGGCCAAATAGCGAACACATCATCAACGTAGCGAAGCCATATGGTTGGTTTTTGTGGGGAAGAGGCTAAGGCTTTTTCCTCAAAGGTCTCCATAAAGAAATTGGCCAAGGGTGGGGAGAGTGGTGAGCCCATGGCTCACCACTCTCCCCACCCTTGAAAAAAAAAAAAAAGAAAAAAAAAAATATTCACTGCCTTATAGTTTTCTGGATTTCAAACCAGCATCTTCAGAGCACAAAGCAGCCTGTTATACTAGGGTGGTCTGAAAAGTTCTCATCCTCAACCATAGATGGCAACACTATCGGCAAGATTTTTTTTTGTAAGTTGGTACATCTGTCATAAGCATCCATGTGAAATTGCAAGTCGTTCTATCAAGTAGTTTGATTTATACAGCTGTCTGAAACAAAAGTGTCGTCTGTATTCCTTGAAATGGATAAATTTCAGTATAGTGTTATAAATACAGTTATAAAATTCTTTGTAAAAGAACATTTAACACCAAAAGAAATTCATTCGAAGTTTATAAAAGTTTATGGGCCCTCTTCTCCTTCGTTTTCAACAATTAAAAAATGGGCTGCTGAGTTTAAATGTGGCCGTTGAAGATAATCCATGTGAAGGATGTTCAAAAAGTGTAACAACACCAGAAATCATTGATCAAGTGCACGATATGGTATTGGATGACCGGCAAGTCAAAGTGCATGAAATTGCTGAGACTATAGGCATTTGAAAAGAACATGTAGGATATATTTTGCATGAAGAATTGCAAATGAAAAAGCTTTGCGCAAGATGGGTGCCGCATTTGCTCACAGCAGATCAAAAACGCATTCGCATGGTTTTTTTTTTAAAATGCTCCAAGCACTCTGAACAGTGCTTGGAGCATTTTAACAAGAATAAAACTGATTTTGTGCGTCGATTCACCATTAAACAGAATCCAAACAGCAGTCAAAACAGTGGACAGAAGCCGGTTGTTCAGCACCAAAGAAGACAGCCTCGGTTCCATCAGCAGGAAAGATCATGGCATCAGTATTTTGTAATGCTAAAGGCATTTTATTCATTAATTATTTTGAAAAGGATAAAACAATAACTGGGAAATATTATTCCAATGTTTTAACCGGACTAGACGAAAAAATTCGTGAGAAAAGACCCGCTTTGCAGAAGAAAAAATCATCTTTCATCAGGACAATGCACCTGCCTGCAAAGGTGATGCAGCTGTAGAGGGATATTTTGCCGATCTTACTGAGAACCACTACTGGGACAGGATAATAGTGCTGGAGCATCACTGGAATAAATGTATTGGTCTTAAGGGAGATATGTTGAAAAATAAAAATAATTTTGAGATTATAAATCTGTTTTTTCATTGTTAGGCCGAGAACTTTTCAGACCACCCTCATAGTTTACATGCATCACTGAGTAAGTGAAACAATTCAAATTGTGAATTACAAAAGATATCTAAAATACTAATTTGGCACCCCTAATGTAGTAAAAAAAAGAAGTATTACAGCAATGTAGGAGTTGAATCTCAAGATAACAGTCTCCAAATTTTGGGCAAATTAATACAGCCATACTTGTTCAGGTTAGGAAAATTCTTCATAGCTAGAGCTGAATAAAAATAATCTTTCTGATCTGTAACGACTTCTAAATAGCACATTGGTTTTCTTCTATCTAAATCCTAAGTGAAGGGGTGTCCAAAGCTTGATCTGCATTCTGACTTGCCATAATAATAGTAGTGGAGTAGTTTTTAGGTTATCCAAGGCAGGTGTTAACAGATCTTCCCATCTCCCATAGTAAGCTGATTCACAGTCACAAGGAACTTCATACACTCCAGGATATGCTAGACTATGGGATTTATTCTTAGGAGAGTGGATCAGAGTTGCTAATTTAACATGCAATTTGATTGTGATGCGAAGGCCATGTTTTATTAAACACTTTGGCAATCTTTTCTGATGTACCTCTGACATAGGGAATAGGAATAGTAATGTTTTGTACCTGTGAATTAGTGGAGGGAGAAGTAATCAGGCTATGAATTATTTTATCTATTTTGTAGGAATTGTAGCCATTGGCCAAGAAAGTGTAGTGCAGATATTTAAGTTCTGTGGAAAGAGCTGTATCATTATAACAAATCACACTGGCTTTGTGTATAATTGTTTTTAAAATGCCATATTGTTGGGCTGGATGATGTGATTGTTTATGTAGATATCTTCCTGTGTGTGTGTGTTGGCTTTCTATAAATGGAAAAGATAGTGATCCACTGAAAGGTGAGTTACGAATGTATCAAGAAAAGGCAAACAGTTATTAGATTCTTTTTGTACTGTGAAGTGAATTTTGGGGTGTTTGGCTGTTTAGGTAGGTGACAAAAGCATCCAGAGTGTCTTGGTTATGGTGCCAAATGGCAAATCAAAATCAACAAAATGTAACCATAATAGGGGCTTGTATGCAGCTGTACTAAGTTTTTTTTTTTCCAAGTGTTCCATGTAAAAGTTATCTAAGGGACCCATAGCAATAGCATTAATCTGTTTGGAGATTTTTCTTCCCCATGTAAAGTAACCTGCATACATTGTTAATTTAAATAATTGAAAAATATTAGGGATAAATTTAGACTTTATTAAATTAAGAGTATCTATTAGTGGTACATTAGTAAATGAAGTGACATCAAAACTAATCATTATGTCTGAATTTTTATGGAATTATTTTTAACTAATGATTAGAAATGGACTGAATTTTTTACAAAAGTAGAGGAGCTGCTAGTAAGGGGTGCAAGAGACTTAGCTGACTATTGGGCAAGTTTATAAGTAGGACATGCTATCAACTAGGGCATAGGGGAATATTAGATTTTTGTATTTTAGGTACTCCATAAATACTGGGCAGTTTCATATGAACTGGTTTTATTTTGTTGATGATTTTGATTATTTTTTTTATGATGATTTTGTGGACTTTTTCCCTTTGAGACATAGTGGAGTCTCAAACTATAATTTAATGAGGAGAACTGTCACATAGGAAATGTTGCTTTTTTTTTTCTTCTTTTTTTTTTTGTAATCCTCTTGATTCATGTAATTCTTGTAGAAAGGCTTATATGTTGGTTGCACATGATTACTAAATAACTTAAGGAATTCACAACATATACTGGTATATAAATTAAAATAAACTTTAATATATACTTCCTATATTTTGGCAACGTCACATTGCCATCTTCATGGGAACATAAGATTAAGACACGTGCACGCAGGCACTAAAAACAGCAAATGAGGTCGAAGCGAAGAAACTACTGTTTTTCCTAAAGTCCCAATGATGATCTTGAGAACTTCAGCCCAACAGCCAAGAATACCTGATATAGCCCACTAGGGGTCACCATCAGGACTTTAGGAAAAACAGTAGTTTCCTTGCTTCAACCTCATTTGCTGTTTTTAGTGCCTGCGTGCACATGTCTTAATCTTATGTTCCCATGAAGATGGCAACGTGACGTTGCCGAAATATAGGAAGTATATATTAAAGTTTATTTTAATTTATATACCAGTATACGTTGTGAATTCCTTAAGTTATTTACTCTTGATTCATGATAATTGTTGCATTACCCTTATCAGGGTAAAACTGAAGAGTAAATATGCAAATTTTGAAATTTCAGATGTATTACTCTACTCTTCAGTTTTACCTCTTTTGGAAATGTTCTATCAATAATAATTATAAGATATAGTCCTAATTGTAATTAATTAAACTACTTTGCTAATTATTTAAATCTTGAAATCATTCTGTGTGTGTGTATATATATATATATATATAATTTATTTATTTATTTTTATTTTTTGATTAGTGTTCTAAATGTAAGGAATACTTTCTTGGAGCTCCTACTCATGGACACCAGTGCTATCGCCATATGTTTCTGGATAAAGATTATTGTTTTGATCCCAATACCCAAGGTACAGAGTGTCACGTTTTCATATCTATGATATAGTAATTTTAATAAGCATGATATTTATGCAGTTATATGTTTACAGTATTTTCTTGTTCTCATCCATATTATACTTATTGCATTGGTATTTTTAGGAAAGACATGACACTGTATTGGATATAATAATTAAATTGTTTTATTTACCACTTCTGATATTTTCTTCAATCCTAATAGGTATTATTATATATATATATATATTATAGTGGAATATCCCAGGGAGTGGACATCTGCCTTGACATATTTGTTTAATGTGAGTCTTACACTGGGTCAGGTTCCAAAGTAGTGGAAGGAAGGCAAGATTTTATGGTAAGAATGTGACTTCATGGAGGATTTGATAGCAGTGAATGATGATGAGGAGGAGAGACTGACTGAGTGAGAAAAAGATACATGGGGAATTAAGCAAACTTGATATTAATAAGTCTGTGAGACTTGATGATATATCACTGTGTATTTTGAAGAAATGTGCCAGGGAGATAGCATCTGCCTTGACATATTTGTTTAATATGAGTCTTATTACACTGGGTTAAGTTCCAAAGGAGTGGAAGGAAGGCAAGATATAACTGCTTCATAAAGGAGGTCACAGAATTCAAGCATCAGATTATAGGCCAAATCTGTGTGTTAGGTGTTGTAGTTAGTGTTAGAAAGGCTAGTGAGAATCAGGATCCAGAATTGGGTTGACAACAATTATCTTTGATGGATAGCATGGATTTGCTAAAGGGAGAGCATGTTTTAGTAATCTACTTACTTATTACAATAGGGTGACAGCAGCATTAGATGAGGGAGATAGATACACAGTAGTATACTTAGACTTTGCAAAGGCTTTTGATAGATTACCGCATGACAAGTTGATAGTCAAACTAGCGTGAATGGGGTTGGATATTAGACTGGTGCATTGGATTGAAGATTGGCTGTCTGATAGGTATCAACAAGTTATGTATGGGGGAGCAATATCCCAGAAAAGGAAAGTGGTATGCACCTTAGGGTTTCTGTTTTAGGGCCATTGCTGTTTATACTGTATTTTAATGATATTGGGGAAGATTTGAATGGGGATATTCAGTTGTTTGCAGATTATGCAAAGATGTAACGAATTATGAGTAGGGCAGATGTTGTAGCCTTACAAGAAGACTTGAACAGACTGAGTGAATGGGCATGGGAGTGGGGATGACAGTTCAGTGTTGCAAAATGTAAGGTTTTAAAATTTGGGAAACAAAGCTGGTAGAATTTATGCTTGGTGGGGATATATTGTTGGAGATGGAGGAAATAAGAGATAAGAAAATAAGAGATCATTGCCAAAATTGTGAGGAAAACACAATGAATTCTGGGAATGATGTGGATGACACTGACTTGTAGAAGTAAGGAGATTCTGGTTTCATTGTCTTATAAGGCTTCTGTACACAGCTTTGGTCACCTGGATTTTAAAAAGGTCAAAGAGATGTTGTAAAGGGTCTAGAGGTGATTGACTAAGGTAGTTTTGGTCTCTGGAATGTTGAATATGAAGAAAGATTGCAAAGATGCAATTTACAGAGTCTAGTGGATAGGAAGAAGACGGTGATATGATAGAGGCATACAAGTTGGTAAGGGGTTACTAGAGGAGTTAATTTGAATTACAGCTGAAGCAAGCCTTGAAGATCTAAAAAAATTAGAGCATTCAAGATATGAAGCAGTTTCATTTGATCACATATATTGTATGTGATCAAATCTTCACTTCTTCAGGGTAGTGACAAATCCATCAAAAGAATACCAGCAGAAGTAGATAGATACACATAAAAACGAGCATAAATTTATTCTCGTTTTTATGTTTTATGCAAATATGCATGTAGGCATTATATGAGAATGAGAGTTATGCATTTAAACCAGACAAATTTGTAATAGAAAATATTTTTAACAATTTATGATTTTTACTTTTTATGCAAATAAATATTGTATTGGAATAAGTATTATGCACTTAAATGTCACTGTCTGTAATATTTTTTGCGTCTGCTACAGCAGATGCTTCTAAAACTGAATTATTTTATTATTTTTGTTTGTAAATGTTTTGTATACTGCTAATAATAAGCCAATGGACCTGCAGTTTTATATTTTCCTTTTAACCTTCTTTGCAAGTAATCATTATCAAAAGAGCATGATAAGCTTTATCAGATAATCAGTTGCTGTCTTTCCTCCTAATTTCAACAGCTCTATCTCCATTGTCATCTCTAAAATTCTGTCCCAACTTCATGTTTAAGAGTTCCTCTTATCTCATAACCTCTGATACATCTTACTGCGAATGCATAGTTCTTCAAGACAATTTCCCAAATTTCTTTCTTCATCACTGTAAAGTGTTCATTCCGTTTATCATTTCATTTCTATCTTGGATTAATTTGTCACCCTTTCCCCTTTGGCAAGGACTTGGGATTTTCACACCTTTAATACTGCTCAATGGTTTCTTTTATTTTTATGGTATTGCAAAGTTAAATTTATGTGTATCATCTTATTTTATTGTTTTACTTATTTCTTAGTATTCTGCTAATCTTTTATTGAAGTGAGTCTCTTTATTTTCACTAGGCATATTCATTCCATTTCTTCTTTTACCCGGGTAATCCTGAAACATACATAGGCACATACAAGGGATCAAATTTTATTATTATTATTATTACTACTACTACTACTACTACATGACACCTCCAGGAAGTCCAAGGACTCATCGCATGAGGACGCTGTACTTTGCTAAATATATCTCGTCCTCTCCACTACTACTTAATTCTCTTACTACAATACTACTACTACCATCAATGCCATTGTCACCAACAACAGTATTTTTTGTTATAAATTGCATGCAAGGCCAATTTGTGTATGCAGGATGAAAAACCCAAGTTTCTGTGAGGAAAAAACCCTGCTACTGCCATATGAGATTGGCTAACTCACTTTCAGTTGAAAAAAAGCCCATATAAGGATTCCCTGTATCATAGCGAGAATTAAACAAAGCTCTTTTCCAGTCAAATAGCACAATATTCTGCTGTTTTTCCATTTGCGCTATGGAGGCACATGAATGATTACATCACACTGAATTTAATGGTCGAGTGGATTCCTTGGTAGCATAGATGTAAGTCTTTTAAGTTTTAGATGATTTTTTTGCCTGATGTGAAACTGCATTTTGCTTACTGGAGAGCTGAAGTGACTTGTAAAGGTACCATGAGTACTTTTTCATTACACCCCCAGATAGTATATGAACCCGAGTCTTAATTTCTTTTTGTAAAAGAGTTGGACTTGGCAAATTATCTAACCCCAATACCCACCCACAGTACACATAATATTAACTGATGTGCTACAGTTAATATTATTATTTTATTACAGGACTTCTGGAGTCAGGAGGCACTCATTGGAGGTGGTCCACTTAAAATGCCACAAAGTTTATGGTACCAATCCTTAAAAATCATTTATTTTCTGCACTCTTGCCACTCCTCAGGCAATGCAAGAAACTTACCACTCTCTTCCCTGACTCACTGCTCCCTAGTACAACTTTCAGAGATGGCTTCTTGTTCCTTTCATTTGAAAAACTTCCTGGTGAGACTATAAAATGTGCAGAGTTCAGTATATAGAAGATGGAAGGATAATATGATTGAGATTCAATAATAGCTCTCAATAACTTATATATCTCAATCATATCATCCTTCCATCTTCTGTATACTGAACTCTGCACATTACATAGTCTCAATCTCTCCTCATAGCTGATGTTTCCCAGTCATGATATCATTTTTGTTACCTGCTTTTGCACACTACGTTTCTTCATCTGACTTGGAATCTAGTCGGTCATGTCTGTGCTGAGTAGTCAAGATGTATTTCATTTAGGCTTTGAACATGGAACTATCACCTCTTTATTTCTACTGGTAAGTGTTATTATCACTACTGCAACAATCATTGTCTTCAACACTTTGCTTTGTGTTTCCTTAACATCAACTTCCTATCCACCATTAGGAGGAGGAGGGCGCTAGAGTCGTCGAAGAATGTGGCAGGGGATTTGAGCTGTGCTGAAAAAATAGCTTTTTTAATCAGTGAATAGTGTGACTTCTGTCAAGATTTGTGCTACGTTGTTTTTCTGTAATACAAGTGTCCTTCAGTTGTTGTTTTTGGAGTTAGTTGTTGTCTCTATATTGTGTATTTTGGGTTACTGCGAAGGCAGGGTTGGAATCAGATGCATAGCAGTGGAAGAGAAGAAGAAGATAACATGTTTTCATTATTTATATATTTAGTATACTTAAATATGTTTTATACTTATAGTTAACTTATACTTATATAGTTATACCTATAGTTATACTCACTTATACTTATTTAGCATTGAGTTGTAATAATTCCTCGACACTATTTTGAATAATGGCGGCAGCGGCTAAAATTACAAATGGCGTATCACCAAGTCCTCCCCCATTTAAGGATTCCATTTTGTGTGATATAATAAGGGATTTTGTGACATGTGCGACTTGTGGAATGTATGCGTCCCGGCGGTTGTATATATGGCAGATGAGAGAAGGGAAAATACTTATATGCGCAAAATGCAGGCAATGGGAGGAACTTGGTGAGTTAGATGAGTATAAGTGACCTCGTTGAGATTATAAACAACATCATTGAATCAGAGGCGGGAGATTCTCCATGGAGAGAGATGAGTGGTATGATAGAGGGCGAGAATAGCGAGAGAAATATGAATGAAAAAATGAGAGTGGGGAGTGTGGAAAGGTTGAATGATTTGTAAAGTTTTTAGAGATGGTCTCAATTGGGAGGATGAATGGCAAACGAGTGGCTAACTTGCAGAGAGAGATAGATGAGCTGAAAGAGCTGGTGGAATGACTAGGGAATGAGATGAGAAGTGTGAAAAATGAGATTAGGAGAATGGAAGAGATGAATGCAAAGCGAATCAGAGTAGGAATGAAAGAGAGTTATGGAAATGATAGAAGAGGAGAAAATAGGAACAGTAGAAGAGAGGGAATGAGAGAGAGAGAGAGAGAGAGAGAGAGAGAGAGATGGGAATTGTAGAAGAGGAGAGAATAGTAATAGTAGAAGAGAGGGAATGAGAGAGAGTTATGGGAATGATAGAAGAGGAGAGAATAGGATCAGTGGAAGAGAGGGAATGATAGAAGAGGAGAGAATGGAAACAGTAGGAGAGAGAGGGAATGAGAAGAATGTGAGGGAGCGTTCAAACCAGGGATAGTGATGTCAGGAAGGCAGGTAAGCTGGGGCAAATGCTGGTCTTGAATTCACGCTTGCTCTTGTTATCATTCAGGGAGTGAGAGGTGTGATTGAAGTCTGATTAGCGGAATAATGAATTACTGACCATTTAAAACTATATATTTAGAAATTTATGTATATTTAATCATACGAGTACAAATTTTACCCTACAGTTATTTGTGAACTGGTCAGTAACATCATCATAAAAAGTTAGTTGTAACTTAATTTCCCCAAGCAACACACACACACTTGTAATGGCTGGCTGAAGCTCACTGGCTAGAGCTACTTTGACTACGTATGGCACATGTTTAAGACAACGTGAAGGGAGCGGAAATGGCTATGCGTGTGCATGAAATCACAGTGCTGCGGCGAGAACCTGGAAGCTCCCACCACTGAGCAAGCTAAGGTAACTTTAACTAGACAAGCAAGCATCGGCCTTCGATACACAAAGCAAAGCTCAATTTTTGTGCAAAAGCTTAAGACATCTTCTGTCTACAAAAATAAAAGCCTAAATGGAATGCTTATAAATGTATGCATTTATTAACAAATAAATATTACTTCTTTCTCAAGTAATGAACTTGCTGCACAAGCTCATTACTTGAGGGAATTTGCCACGGATGGAGACTTCGCCCCTGCAGGTAAGTAGGGGAACACAGAGAGGAAGTGTTAGAGGAGAGCGATGCAGATAAGCAATTGAAAAACAGGGTGGTAAGAGGTATAATGTATGGGAACTCAATGATCTGTGGTGTGCAAGATAGGATGCATGGGGAGTGTTTGCCTTGAGGAAGGATAGAAAGTGTGGCTATGGCAATTAAGAGGGGTGAAAGGGTGGATGAAATGATTGTGATGATAGGAACAAATGACTTCAGAGGCAATAAATTGGGCAGCGACAGATATGAGATTCTTGCTTGAGGTTGTACAAAAGAAAATGCAGATAGGAAAGATATTGTGCATGGTATGATAGTGACGAGCTGAGTAGAAGAGAGCAGTAATATTGAATAACATAATTGCTAGAATATGTCAAAAGGGAGGATTGAAATATGTGGATGCTTGGAGGATGTTTGAGGACAGAAAGGAATTGTATGCGAAAGACCACTTGCATTTGAACGAGGAAGGATGCAGGTATATAGAGAGATTGCTGTTCTGAACGAGTCAGTATGTCAGTGCAAGGAAACTAGAATACCCAGGGCAGATGATAGCAGGGGTGGCCTCTTGGAAGAAGGGGGATGACATCAGGTAACGCTGAGCCCAGTGGAGTCTAGAGGGGGATAATGCTAGATATAGAAACAGTGGCATTTTTATGCTTTATACTAATGCCAGGAATATCTGGAATAAAGGAGAGGAATTGGTGGCACTGATAGCATCAGCCTGGCCAAAGATTATTGGGATCACTGAGACGTGGTTGACAGAAGAGGATATAATAACAGGAATAGAAGTAGCAGGGTACAGCATTTTTTGGCAGGATAGGAAGGGAAAGCGTGATGGTGAAGTACTGCTTATGATAAGCGACGACTTATATCCTCTAAGAGTGGAGGCTTTGGAAGGCAGTGACACTAATGATTTTGAAAGCCTATGGTGTGAGGTAGAGGTGAGCAAGACAGGATATTTAGTGGGGTGTTGCTACACACCAAGGAGCACAGAGAGTGGGGACCAGGAGATGTTTAGACAGTTGAGGTTGGCAAGTGCAAGAAGAATGATTGCTATGGGAGATTTTAACTACAGCAGTATAAATTGGGGAGAGGAAGGTGCATGTAGCAATAAGGGAATGGAATTTCTAGAATTCCTGTGGGACAGATGTCTTAGGCAACATATAATATAGGGAACAAGAGGTTCAAGAGTTTTGAATTTGGTCATAGCATCTTCTGATGGTGACTTATTATCAACATCAAAAGAGTTGATAATAAGTCAAAACCACATGGTCACTCTCTCCCACCATTTGGAGAGAGTGACCATGTGGTTTTGACTTGGAAGATAAATAGACATGCAGGAGTATCAAAGAGACGGGAACGCATGTGGAATTATAAGGCAGGTGACAGTTGATTATAATATTATTAGATATCAACTTGGGGAAGTTTCATGGAGGGAGGAATTGGAAGGCCGGGATATCATTAGTGCTTGGGAAATTGTGAAAGAATATTTGTTAGCAGCAATAGTAAGCTGTATTCCACAAGTGAAGAAGAGGACACAATTTGCTGTAAAGTGGATGACAAACAATATTAAACAGGAACTGTATGTGAAAAAGTGGCTATGACAGAGATATAAGGAGACAGGTGAAGAGCAGATGCATGAAGAATATAAGACACAGGCCAGGAGAGTGACTAGTATGGTAAGGATGGCAAAACTGGAATATGAGAAGAGATTGGCCCAAAGATCAAAAGAAAATCCTAAGGAATTTTTTTAGCTATGTGGCCAGTAGGAGGAGAAATGATTGTGGAAGAATGACATTGTGGGATAGAAATGGGAATAGAGTGCCTGATGCAGAGGACAGAGTAGAATTGTTCAGTGAACACTTTATTGGAGTATTTCATCCTGGAGAAGTAAATTTTAATACTAGAGGGATAGGGCAGGTTTGAGGTTTAGAAGTGCAGGAGGAGAGAGTGTTCCAAATTCACAGTACTCTGGATGTCAATAAAGCTGTGGCTGGATGGTATTTCACCACGAGTTTTGAGAGAATGTGCTAAAGAACTGACAGCTCCTTTGACCTGGCTTTTCAGTGAAAGTCTGGCTATGGGAAATAAATGGAAGGAAGGTAAGATAGTGCCATAGCATAAGGGCAGTAGCAGACTGGAAGTGTCTAATTATAGGCCAGTTTCTGTGTCATCAGTAGTTGTTAAGATCTCGGAGAAATTAGTGAGGGACCGTATACAGCATTGGGCAGATGAGGGTAAAGTTGTCTGTGAGAGTCAACATGGATTTGTTAAGGGGCACTCTTGTTTTAGTAATATGCTAGCCTTTTATAATAAAGTTACAAGAGCAGTAGATGAGGGGAAAGGCATATACTGCCATTTTCTCGGATTTAGCAAAGGCATTTGAGGTGCCACATTATCAGCTGATATTGATATTTAACGTGCCTCTTTCACAAGAGGCCCGTTGGCCAGGCCATGGCTCGACTCATAATCAGGGGTACACTGTATTCTACAGTGGTGACGACAAATGACGAAGAGTCCTCAGAACTACGTTTTTAATTAGTGATAAATTTCTGTGTAATATTTTAGATTTTAAACCTGTGAACAATCGGCTGTGCGCTATTAGAGTTAAGGGACGTTTTCAAAATGTGTCTATTGTGAACTGTTTTGCAATTACAGAAGAGAGCTCGGAGGAAGCCAAAGATTGTTTCTTCGAATTGCTCGAGCGCACTTGTGTTAATCTACCGTCTTATGACATCAAACTAGTGGTGGGAGATTTCAATGTGAAGCTAGGGAGAGAGCGTGCATGGCACCTTTTCATGGGAAGTGAGAGTCTACACAAGGAGTGCAACGATAATGGGACCTGACTTGCGAGTCTTGCCTCAGCCATTGATGCTTTGTAAAGAGCACTATTTTTGCACACAAAGTTCGCAACCAGACTTGGAGATCGCCGGATGGTAGAACAGCTAACCAAATAGACCATGTACTAATGTATTGACATCACCTCAGCTCCATCTCGGATGTGAGGAGTTTAAGAGGAGCTGACGTAGATAATGACCACTACCTGGTATCCTACAATTTCAGGCACAGAATTGCAGTCCAGAAGCTTTCAAGCCCTACCACATGACCTCTATGGGACCTGGACAAGTTGAAAACAGCAGAAGACAGGCGGGCTTTCCAGTTAGAGCTGCAGAACTGCTTTGAGGAGCTACAGGAGGAAGAGGGTGATCCAGATAGGATGTGGGACACCATCAAAAATACGGTCACGTCTGCTGCCTCGAGGACTGTGAGAAAGAGAAGAAGAAAGGCATGGTTTAATAGAGAGTGTGAAGAAGCTGTAGCAAAACGAAGGGAAGCACTATTGAACTACTTAGCAGACAGCAGGAAGAAGGCTGCATATGAGAGGGTGAGAAGAGTGGCGAATATATGTCTACGTAGGGAAAAGCAGAGATATCTTAATGAGAAGGTGGCCAGCATAGAGAGTAATAGGGTGGCGAATAATGGGTGGGAAATGTACCAGACGATTAAAGCCATGCGAGGTGCCCAGACACAAGTGGCAACCATAAGAGATGAGAGTGGAAATCTTCTAACAAACTCAAAAGACGCTCTCGCTCAGTGGCGTAGATATTTTGAGAACTTGCTGAATGTCAATACCGGAGAACCAAACTGCTTAACCATATATTGAAGAGCTGACGTTTAGTGAGATTACTCATGCTCTCCACATGCTGAAAAATAATAAGGGGATCCAGGAGTGGACTGCATTCAGGCGGAGCTTCTGAAGAATGGCAGGGATGCCCTGCTGGAGCAGCTGCACCGGCTCATCTTGCTGCTATGGTGGGAAGAATGTCTGCTGGACGAGTGGAAGGAGGCGCTGATCACCTCTGTATATAAGAAAGGAGATAAGTCTCAATGCGGCAACTATAGGGGCATCTCACTGCTGACAACTGGCTACAAGGTACTATCTAATATCATGTTAATGTGCTTCACACCATATGCAGAAGAGTGCCTTGGTGATTACCAGATGGGTTTTAGGAGAAACCGTTCTACAATAGACCAACTCTTCATG
This sequence comes from Typopeltis vanoorti, assembly GCF_054136105.1. NCBI lineage: Eukaryota > Metazoa > Arthropoda > Arachnida > Uropygi > Thelyphonidae > Typopeltis > Typopeltis vanoorti. The sequence continues at coordinate 180,293,992 of NC_143549.1, read as the reverse complement.
CTGTGCCATGTTTTTGAAAAATGCTGTGAATATAACCGGGAAATCCATAATATTTTCATAGACTTTTCTAAAGCCTATGACTCAATTATACACTAAAAAATGTGGCAGGTGTTAGAAGAACTGGAAATTCCTCGAAAACTCCGAAAAATGGTGCAGGTGTGTGTTGCTGGTTCTAGAGCAAGAGTGAAAGCAGAAAGTGAATTGTCAGACCCGTTTCAACTGTTATGTCATGACATTTCTTTAATTTATACTTTATTGTGTTCTCCTTTTTGTATCACTTATCTTAGATTGTCACTGTGTAGTGTTATTACTTTAACTATATATTTCTATGGTCTATACACACAAGACTATCGGAACTCTGTACTCTCTTATCTACAGTTAAATCTATCCACACAATTGGCCGATTCTTAGAATGATTAAGTATAATAAATAAATTAACAAAGGGTAGACTTCTGAATAGAGTCCAATCCTCAGCAATAAAGGTCTGGAGTTACCTCCTAATCCAGTTCTGGCAATATTTATTTGATCTGGCTGCGCCAGCCAGATCCCTAGGTTAGAAATTCCTCTTAACCAAGGAGTAACCTTCAGAAAATATACTAAGCTAATCAATCTATTAATTATTCTTTATCTCAATTTTATCTATCTCTCTTAAAATACTTTAGTTTGCAGTCGTGGTGTCTGTCATATAATTCTTTCCCACTCAGATTCAGATATTAGCAGGCGGTGCATTGGATTCAATTCAAGGCACAAAACAGGTTAAGATATTCAAGATACATTTATTAAATTCCTAAGATCACACATTTACAAGAATATACTCAATTGGAATGGAGGTATCCTAAGTTATAAAGTTAAACATACAACTGTAATTCACACAACATATCCAATCATGGTTTAATTTCACAGCACAAAGTTTTGTTTGCATCTTCTAAATATCCTTACTAGTCTACACATACCCTCAAGACAATCGCATCGGTAACTTTATAGATCATTACTCATAACAATTCAAAACTACAATTCATTCAATTAATCACTTGAGAAATAGCCCTAAGACTTAAAACGCTGCTATCCAATATTTGCTAAAGTCCTTTTCCTACAAGTATAGAGTTCTGAAACATAACATCTCTTTTCTTCTATATTACAATATTCCTCTCTTTCTTAACAAAGAATTACAAAAGGTTTTAACATTACCATATTTCTGGAATTATATTCATTCTGTTATCTTATCCTTACTTCGTCCCACGGAAAGTACGGTCTTCTTCTAGACGATTGTCTCACAGACTAGGCTTGGACTTCATTGTTCTGCCTTTCTTTCCCATTGTGGACTATAAACAGCATGGTTCAGACTGATCCACGTGGACGTATATGGCGGTCAGTTCCTTCAAGCTTGCTCTTAATGTTGCCGATTATCTCCTTGTCGAATCCTTCCGTACGACATCTTGAAACGATGGCAGCGAATAGCTACTCGATACGATCCCGAACTCGAACTCTTTCCGACTCCACAAGAAAATCCCTAGTAGACTACAGACCGCAAGAAGAAAAAGCCTCCTGAAAGGAGGGTAAACCCCTTTTTTACCTTCTACCCTCAGCACCCTCTTTTGCGCACATGTCATATATTCTATTCACGTCTTCCTGGAGAACTCTGTGTGCGTGCCGTTCCTCACGTAAACAATTTGCCGTAGGCTATGCATTTCACCTGAAGTTTTCATTAGTGGACTTTGAACTTCTGTTACATGACTTAACATATATCTGACAAAGAATGCCTTTTGCAATATAAATTCTTACAAAAAATTATGACATCGTTTACCTTTAAGTAATATTACATAAAATAGTACTAGCATATGATTCATTAAACAATTTTCATCTTTACCTATGTACAAGCATTTTCGTTGTTGTTTAGCTAAAACTTGTTGAATCCTGAATAAATTATTTCTTTAAGGAAATCTTTTCATTCAAGATTGAACAAAGGTTTCCCCTTTCCTAACCCCCCCTTTTTATTTTCTTTTTTTTTTCTTATCCCTCAATTCTCTGGGATGAGGGATACTTCGCCATTTCGAGACTTGAGTTATCTTCTGGCAGAAGTACATTTGGTGTGTCCTCTCTTGTGCTTCACCCCATTTCTTATGTTGCACAATCCTTTATTTGTAGAAATATCCTGTAGTCTTATGGCTGTCTTGTCCCTTCCGTGTTGTATACTGATCATGTTCTACTATCACGTGCCTTCTTCCAACCTTTCTTTGATGCGGATATAATTAACCCCTAATACCCTTTGACATATTTCATCCTGACCCTTGCTCGGCATTGCATTATCAATGGTTGTTTTAACTTCTGTAATGTCACTCGAACTCGGATGTCCCTTCTCCTCTGGTTGGGAATTCTCACCTGGCCCTAGTTGACTGTATACTACATGGTTCTCAGCTTGTTCTAATTTTTTCTTACATTGGGACTCAATGCTGAGTGAGTTCTTTCTATTACCCAAGTAATGTGCTTTCTGTTTCCTTCTGACAACTTTCTTCTTTCCAAGAAAACATATATCCTCCCATGCATAATCACATGAGAATTTGTATTTCATCGGGAAATCATTTCCAAGAAGCGGTGATATGTGTGGGAGAGAGATCCTTGGCAGGATCAAGAACTCATGCCAAACACACATATTGTACTCTGGTAATTTTACCTTCCAGCTCACTGACTTGGTAGTGTAGATGGTAGAGGAAGCTATTCCTGATAATCTAATAGGTCTCCTGAAATATGAAATCCTCCTCCTCAGGTAGGGCTCTAATTTCTTGAAGTAACTTTCTGCAATAATGGGGGTTTGGGATCCTCTGGCTACTAATGCTCTAAAATATCGTCCCTTCTACAGATATTCCAAAAGACTGCTCTTGAGGTTGTTCACCTCTGTGCCAGGTTTGGTTGGTACACACGTGAGATCTGAATTCTTCATGATTGTTCTTACTGAAGTGCCTTTTACTGCTGTAACAATTGCAGGCAAGATGCCCAATCCTATTGCAATTGAAGCATCTGGGAGGTTCCCTCCTTTCATATCTTTCAGTGACTCCTTCTGAGGTTAAGGGAGACTCTACGGTATCCCGAATAGATAATTTTGTCTATTTCTGCATTACAGTGTCTAATTTATCAAACAATGGTTGCTGTAATCTTTCAATCTCCTTATGAACTAGTTCTTTCGTCCTGAAGATATGAAGGCTCTGGGTTTCTCATGGAGGCCGTTGTCAGTTGACCAAGCACAGCATCGAGGTGTTCCATAACAGGCTGTTGTAATCGTTCTATTTCCTGTTTGATTATGGATCGAACCTCGCTCTGATTAAGAATGTTTGTTGACAATTGATTGACTGACTCAACTCTATCTCCCTCGCTTCCTCTCATACTCTTATGTTTGTCTTTCTTTTCACGACTCTTTCTCAGTATATCTGGTTTATTATTAGTGTCTTTCTCCTCTTTAATTACGTTAATAAATCCTGTAACAGCTGTGGGACGAATATCTCCTAGCAGTTGCTCTCAATTCTTGCCTCACCCCTTGCCTAAAATGTTGGAAGACAGCCCAATCTAAATAGGGCTTGTCCTCACATGAGATGTTTGGGGTGCTCGCAAGAGTCAACAACCTATTGTTAAAGCCTGATATATTTTCTTTATCTTTCTGTATCATCCTCTGGAGTTTCCACAAGTTCGGCCCTAAACTCTATCTTTGAAAACTGGGAAATTAGAACTTCTTTAAATTTGGAATACTCCAGAGTTTCTTTCATAATTGGCGATGAATATAGGAAGATTTTGGCCTTCCCTACTAGCTTACTGCATAGTAGCATAAGAAGTTGAAAATCTGTCCATCTGCCAACTTTTCTCAATTCCTCGAAATAGCAAAAGAATTCAATAACGTCATCCATCTCCTCGCCTGAGAATTGTGGGAATACTTGTTATGGGTTAATGGTTCCGAAGAATTCTGAGTCATTCATCTCAGAGCTTGTTGGTAGAGACATGCTTGCACCTAAGTTCACAAAATTCTTCTCTAAATTAGTCAAACTTTCTCTTAAATTCTAATGTACATGATTGCCTGACTTGAATCCAAAACCAACTTACTGTGACTGATCGATTAATTTGTTTTAAGCAATCAAATCACATCCTGTCAGCTGCACCATTGTTATGTTGTGACATTTCCTTAATTTATACTTTATTGTGTTCTCTTTTTTTGTCACTTATCTTAGATTGTCACTGTGTAGTGTTATTACTTTAACTATATATTTCTATGGTCTATACACACGAGACTATCGGAACTCTGTACTCTCTTATCTACAATAATAAATTTAGTTAATATCCTTTATCCAAGTGTGAGCAAACAAAGTTTGCGCCTGAAAATATCTTCAGGACTGAATATGGTGTTGTACTACCTTACTGGAGTAAGGTAGTACAACTCCAGGCAACTCGTAGCAAAGGTGGAGCAAGCTACCAACACTCCTTTCCCAGTATCTCCCATAATGCCAAACACATCTCCTTGTGGGTATGTATAATGTTATGCATTAAGTGATTGGCCACTACCCAGACTTGTTTCGACCTTTATTGAGGTCTCTTCAGTGGGAACTAGGCCCAGTGGTGGAGAAGCAATAGCGAGGTCATCTTTACCTATAGGAGTTGCTGAAAGGTGTGCCACTTTTTTTATTAAATTACTCTGGATTTAGAGAAAGGTGTTGAAAGTTTACTTTTCACTTGGTTAGACTATAATAAATTTAGTTTAATCCTTTATCCAATAAACCTTTATCCAATATACGAGGTGCCTGGAGTTGTATTCAGTCAACATATTCCTGAAGTCCTGAAGATATTTTCAGGCGCAAACTTTGTTAGCTCACACTTGGATAAAGGATTAAACTAAATTTATTGTAGTCTAACCAAGTGAAAAATAAACTTTCAATCTCTTATCTACAGTTGCAAGGTGATTAGCTTTCTCCGATTCTCGTCAATCTAGTGCTGAAAAAAGTAATTAGAAACATACAGCAAGTGGCGGGTGGAGTCGACATGGGGGTGAAGGTCAGGATTCTTGGCTACACAGACGACCTGAATGTCATAACGCACCAACAAGACGATGCAGTGGCACCGGATACTGCTATTGAGGAAGCTGCAGAAGACGTTGGCCTGAAGATAAACGCCGAGAAGACAAAGTACCTTTTCATGAGTCGCCATGCTGCTCAAGATCTAGAGGGAGCTTCTCAGTTTGAGAGGGTGACGGAATTCAGGTACCTGAGGTCTATTGTGACTAAAGACAACAAAGTCAAAGCTGATGTCCAGAGTCAGGTGAATGTCGCAAATGTGGCCTACTACCAAGTCTGTCCCCTCTTTGCCTCGCATTTACTGTCTTGGACTACAAAGGCAGGACTATACAAGACTGAGCAGACCTGTTCTCCTCTATGGTGCCGAAGCATAGACTCTCACGGCGAAGCAAGCTGACCACCTGAGGGTATTTGAGAATAAGATGCTGCGATGTATCTATGGAGGGGGTCATGGCAGAAGGAGTAGTGAGGAGGCAGTCTAACGCTGCCATACATGCTTTGTACAACTCGGCAGATGTCTTGACGGAGCTGCAAGCCCGGCGTCTTCAGTGGCTGGGACAACTGCACCATATGGGCCCCAAAAGGACTGTGAGACAAGTGTTTGAGGCCCAACCCCAATCAGGGAGGCCACCAGGGAGACCGAGACGGAGATGGGGGGGGATCAGGAGGAGGAGGAGGTCTTCAGGCTGGAGACTGGAACATGGTGGATAGTCGCAGAGGACCATGCCCAGTGGCGTCATGTGGTGCTTGAGGCCAAAAGTCTCCCCGGGCTGACAGCGCCTAGATAAGTCAAGTTAAGTCAAGACAGATGGGCAAATGAATGGGGGTGTCAGTTTGATGCAGCAAAATGTAAGGTCTTAAGGTTTGGGACACTTTATACTCTATTGGAGGAGTTGTACTGGAGGAATTAGGGAGAAAAGAGATCTGGGGTTGATGATTGTTAGAAACTTGAAATTCATGGGACATATTGCAAAAGTGGCAAAGGTAACAGAGGATTGCTGCAATACTGAGAAGGATGCTGACCTGCAGAGATAAAAGAGTTATCATTCCGTTGTATAAGACCGTGATCAAACCACACTTAGACTATTGTTCTCGGATTTGATCCCCAGAATTTGAAGGGGATAAATTAACTGTAGAAAAGGTACAGAGGTGATAACAAGGATGGTTTCAGGATTCTACAATGTTAGTTATGAGGATCAGCTGAGGGAATGTGGACTGCAGGGTTTTGTAGATAGAAGGAGAGGTGATATGATTGAGACTTTTAAACTGTTGGGAGGTGGTTACAGGGTTGACACAGGGGAGTTCTTTCGCTTAGTTGAACAGCAGGAAGGAGTGATGACAAGGGGCCATCCCTGGAAGTTACAAAAGGAAACTGTGAGCAAGAGGGTGAAGAGTGGTTTCTTTGCATGGAGAGTGGTTGAACTGTGGAATGCATTGCATGATAGAGTGGTGAGAGCGAGAACGGTCAATGAGTTTAAGGAGTGGTATGATAGACTTTGTGTTTCCCTGGGGGGGGGGGAACTTCCTGCGATGAGTCTTTTGACTCCACAGAGGCCTGAATAATAATAATAATTACCCCAAGATCCCTTTTCTCCCACTTCTTCCGGGTCTGATCACTAATAGAATATGTAGTCTTTATCTGTAGATCAAATTCAAAACCTTACTTTACATAAAACAGAAATCCTCACTTATTATTTTTGTCCACATTTTAAATCTATTCAAATTCATCTGAAGAGCCAGAGCCACTACCTCCCCCCCCCCCAATGCACTGCTCTCTGATTTCTATCAGCTAGCCAATTGTGTCATAAAATCATGGCTGTCTTTCTTGAACAACCTGTATATAACTTTTTTTTTTTTTTTTGATAATTACAATTCACTTTGTGGAAATTTCCACAAACTGAGAGTTCAAGAATTTTCTTACAAGTGATGTAAAGAACCAATAATAAATATGTAATTAATTCAGTTGCTGTTTATGGTATTGCTATAAAAATTAACTTAACTTTTTTTTTTCCAGAGGAATGTAATAGGAAACCCAGTCCATTGCTTCAAGGAAGAACTGTTTTCTTTGCTGTGCAACCTAGGTATATGAATGTTGATATCCGAATAATAGTAGATGTTACTGAAGGAGGTATAGATTTTTACTTGTCTGCAAAGGAAGATACATTTGTAGTTGATGTCAATAAAACTACAGGTATCCATTATGTATATATAGACAAAAAGTATGGTATTGATATTGTCAGTGATGATGAAGAACAGGAAATACAAAAGGCAAAATTTAATCAAAAAGTGGATAAAAGGGAAACAGTGGTTGAAGATTCATCTCATGAATCTGTAAATGCTTCAGAAGCCTTTACTGTGTCATCCCTTCAACTACATGAAGCAGAAGCAAGTGGCCTTACCACATATATCACCATAACAGATTCACAGGAATTTCTTCTTGTGAGAAAGCTTCAGAATAGATTAGTTATAACCATTCCACAGGGAGTCCATGATCTGAGAAGTGCACGCTTTTACATGGTGCTGCGAGGTGTTGGTAGCAAAGTATCCTCCATAACTCATGGTAGTTTATTTTTTCGCCAGGATCAGACAAGAATAGATTTGTTTGTTTTTTTTTCAGTCTTCTTTTCATGTTTTTTTCTGTTTTTAGCTATTTGTGTTGTAATTTGGAAAGTTAAACAAGCTTTTGATGTTCGCAGAGCTAGGCGACTACATGCTGCTGAAATGAAACATATGGCTAGCAGACCTTTTGGACATGTTCTTGCTGTGATTGATGATGAGCCACCAGATGATTTTGACTTTTTCCCATACTCACCTAGTAATTTTAGAAAGAAACTAAAACATTTCAAGGGGTACAGTGGAAGAGACTCACCTAAAATAGCTCATGATGATAGGTTTTATGTTCGACCCTTGGCAATTGAACCTACTGGAGATAGTATTGCAGCTGTAGCGACTGCATTAATTCAGCTTCCAGGTGGATTCACTGCTCCTGTTAGACTGTGTTTAGGATCATCTCTGATCACTGTTCGAAGCACTTATTCTCATAGCATTGGGGGTATTCGAGCAGTCATGCGCCGTCGTGCAAGTCATGTGACCCTTTGATCAGCATAGCAACATTGTGATAGATGTATATTTTGCCACAGACTGTCAGTGACTATACTGCCAGCGATCAACATAGATCTCTCTCTCTCTGTAAATTGATGCAGGATTGTAATGTCCATTTTTTTCCAGAGTTTTTTTTTTTTTTTTTTCATTAGAGGATATTTTTATCTGAGAGCTAAATAAGTATATTTGTATGTATTGAGTTTTAAAAATACCTTGACTAGAAAGTTATGATTGGAAAAACCCTTATTAAATGCATTATGCTCTGCTGTAATATGAAAATACAATACAAAACAGACCTCTCAAAATAAGTTAATTTATGTAATATTGATTATAAGATTGTACATAGGAAAATAATTTCATTACTTAATGAACTTTCATGTATTTTTCAAAAAATAATTGCAAAAATTATTTGATAATTGCATTATCAAATAGTGCATGAAATCTATGCATATAGTTATATTTAATCAAAACTTGCAAGTTTGCAATGTTTCTTAAAAATTTTAGCACTATTTCTTCACTGCTAAAATGGAAAAAAAAAAAAAAAAAACTAAGAAAGAATTTTAAAAACATCAAACATTTTATAGTCTTAATTTATGTATACAGTAGTAACATGAAGTTCATGTACATAATGGAGGCTGTGTTGTGTTCATCTGGTATGTATATAACTTTAAGCATAAATACTATTATGCATGTAACATAAATATATAAGTACATCACCTCTTTAGGAAAAACAGGTATTATTTAAATGATTTTCAAAATATTTTGCCTCTGCTATACTGCTTTTAGGCAAATTATTTTGCTGTTATTTATCTCTTGATTAGCTTTTTACATAATGAAAAAGTTAATAGAGTTAATATTGTTATGTCTTGTTAAAGATTGATTCTTATTTATGAATTATGAAATGTATATTAATTGTGGCAGTGTTTTAGAAATAGTTTACTATATTTTGATATTTTTTAATAGAAAAAATAATAATGTTTGATTTTGAATAATATTCAAAATTACATAAGCCAAGAAAGTATTTTCATAACTTATTTAATCAGTTAAGAAGTTAGGAATAATGCTTTTTTAAAACATAAAATCTTGAGTTTTACTATAGTGTGTTTGTGATAGACTGTTATGGCTATTATTATCACATGAGCATTTTCATGGAGTTTGAAGATTCATTGCAGAAGGCCCACCAAACATTTCACTGAGCAATAACCATCACTTAAATTATACCTGTCATACTTCTCTTTAAACTCATTCACTGAGAGAGCATTCAGGACTGACTCTAATGACTCATTCACCACTCTCAAAGTAAACAGTCTAGTCTTTGTGCCCTTGCCTGCCACACTCTTACACAATTTCCATGGATGACTCCTTTTCTTCTTACCTCTTCAGTCCTATACTTAAAAATTTCCTCTGTATCAGTTGTATAAACCTTATTATTAATTATATGTCTCTATCATAATTCTTCCACCACCACCACCACCACCTTGCCTTTCTCAACTATCAACCAGTATCTTTAACCCACAAATCTTCAATCCATCCTCATAAGAAACATACCATAGAGCTGCCACTATCTTTGTCACCTGCCTCTAGATCCTGTCCACCTCATCCTCAAGAAATTCACGTGACCAGACTATACATAGTAGTCCAGATATGACTGTATCCCTGAGCCTTATTAAGAGGTATAACAACATCCTTATCTTTACTTGTCAGTGTCTGCTCAATAACTAGGTAACTGCTATGAGCTATTTTAACCTTTGCAGTATGTCCTCTGAACTTCTCCTTGTCTGCCAGAACTCTCAAATACCTGGCCTCATCAATTTCCTGCAGCCCAGTTCCATCAGTGTAGTACACAACTGGTAATCTTTTCATCCCAAAACCATAACCTTACACTTTGCCACATAAAATCAATACTGTCATTCTTCAAGTTCTCTACATCACCTTTAGTAAGTAGTACTCTACCCATTTTCAGCATCATCAGAAAACAGTTGAATATTTTTCCTCAGATAATTTCTTGTATCATTAATGTACAAATTATTATTGTTAACACCACACCTCCATGGAGTCAAAAGACTCATCACACGATTTACACATTGCCACATGCAAAGCAAATCAAACTGTGCTTTAACCTAATTCAGTGTTTTCACATTTACCACTCTCTCTCTTTCTCAGGCAATGCATTCTGCTCACCAGCCACTCTCCTAGCAAAGAACCTACCTCTTACACCCACACTGTCTTTTTACAGTTTCCAGAGATGGCCTTTTGTTCCTACTCCCCCCCCCTTCTCCCATTCTATGAAATTTTTCTTCCACATTAACCTGGTAACAATCACTTACTAACTTATATATCTCAGTCATATGCGCTTTCCTCTTCCTATTTACAAGGTTTTGCATATCATATTACTTCAATCTATCTTCATTCCTAACAAATTCCAAAGACCCCCCCCCCCTTTCTAATATATCTTCACCTCCATGATAACGATAATCAAACTGGTAATCCATATTATTATTATTATTATTATTATTATTATTATTATTATTTGACACCTCCAGGGAGTCCAAGGACTCATCGAAGGAGGGCACCTACTCTGTAACTCTGTCACCCACTCAATCCACCAACTGACCGCAACTACACCAACGCCACCTACTGCCAACCACCACCACTACTATTTCCACAGACAATTACAAACATCCATGCCCATGGTGGGATTTGAACCCACAACCCTTTGGCTGGAGAGTGGATACGCTAACCACTCAGCCAGCCAGGCTGAGACCTTATATTAAACAGCAGCCTGAATACAAAGCCCTTTGGTGTACTGCTTATCACCTGTCTTCTCATAGACTCTGCTCTGCCATAAACTACTCTCTGATGTCTATCAGCCATCCTCTTATCTCTATAACACAAGCTTCTTATCTATCCCTATTTGCACCATTTCTGTCAAATACCATTGTATCCATCTCAGCTGTCACTTTACTAACTTGTAATATTTTGTTTGATCTGACTCCATATCATCACATCTGTTGTTGTAATATCTCCACCTGCATAATACATTCTTTGCAAGATGATTACTTAATAATTCAGCTATTTCATTTGCTTCTGCCACTCTTAACCATCAAAATTTATCAATTATCCTACCATAGATATGTTTCTTTTACTTGTCACATAGCAAAAGAATGCTATGTGATTGCCTTTGGCTTGCTTGGCTAATTTAACTCCTGTAATTTATTCTTCTGACTAGGTATGCAATCTATGCTTCCTTCAAACACCTCTTGACCATTTCCCATGCAGTTTCTTATATCATGGCACTGCTCCAAGCAGCTAAGTTTGTTGTAATTACCAGTTCTGTAATTCCACATGTATATCTCTTATCAATTGAATATGCCACACATTTAGCCAGATCACATGATCACCCTTCTTAGTTGGCACCAATATGGCCACTTTGGCTATATATATATATATTGATCTGCTCATGCAGTTAATTAACAGATCCAGCACTCTCATATTCCTGGTACTCTCTCTATCACATGCTCCAGTAAGTAAGTAAGTAACACTCAGTAGCTGATTAAATTCCATTTCCTTCTTCTGATATATCTTTTCTTCCTTTCAGTCTCTGTCCTATAATTGAAATCTCCCCATAATAATTACTTGCCCTGCACTCATTGAGCATATCTGTTAATGCATACCATCCACCTTACATTCCCTAACCTATAGCAGCAACCAACTATGTATTTTGTCCTGTTGACTTCTTTCTCATATCAGAGAGTTTCAAATTCACTAGCTTCCTTCTTCTGATATATCTTTTCTTCCTTTCAGTCTCTGTCCTATAATTGAAATCTCCCCATAATAATTACTTGCCCTGCACTCATTGAGCATATCTGTTAATGCATACCATCCACCTTACATTCCCTAACCTATAGCAGCAACCAACTATGTATTTTGTCCTGTTGACTTCTTTCTCATATCAGAGAGTTTCAAATTCACTAGCTTCCATTTCTCTGGCCTCCTACTGAACTCCTACTCTTTTTTGCTGCAGCTAATATGCTTTCATCAGTAATACTTCTCTCTCCATCTTCCCTAAAAAATACTGTAACCTTCACATTCTATCCCAATAACTATGGGGAGAGTTGAAGTGGAGAGGAAGATGTAGTGAATGTATGAGGATGGTTAGCATAAGAATGGGATGGCCTAGGGAGTAGTTGAGTCTGAGAAGTTAGATAGAATAAATGCTAAATAAAGGTGAGCAGTCATGGACAGATGTGGAGAAATTACAGCTGAGAAGTGACATGGGTAAGACTAGTTATAAACCTAAAAATGAATTGCAATGTTTATTTACAAATTCCAGAAACATCATGAATAAAGGAGACAGAATTATTCCACTCACTGAGTCATTCACCCAAAAATTGTTGGAATAAGTGAAACATGGTTGGATAGGGATGGTATCCTAGCTAGAATAGAAATTGAGGGGTGCGATGTTTTTCATGAGTATAGAAAGGACAAGAAGGAAGGAGTAGGCAGTGTGGTGGAAGTGGAGTTGATGAGAAGAAATATTTAGTTAAATGTTGCTTATAGGCCAGAGAATGTGAGAGTGGTGACAAAGAAATGTATAGGCAAACTGGTTTGGTGAACAAGAGAGGAGTGATCGTTATGGGTAATTTTAATTATGGTAATGTAGATTGGAATGATAGAATGGCATCTGGGAAAATTAATTTCTTGAATTCTTCAAAGGACAACTATCTTAGCCATATATAACAGACAACACATAAGGATTGATATTCTTAGATGCTGATCATCAGAGGATATGATTGGTAGCAGGGTGTCACATCTCCCTGCAGTTGGCAAGAGTGACCATGAGGTGATCACTTTTGTGGTGGCCAGCATTAAGAAGACATGTGAGGAAAGAATATAATTTGAATTAGAAAGTTAGTAATTATTCAAAGCTTAGAAAGCTTGGATCTATAGCATGTGGAGAAGAGTAAAGAAAGGAGATAAATGCTGCTGGGGCACTTATCAAGAGCAGTTAACAGCAGTGTCTAAATGCATTCCCAATGTCAAAAAAGCTGAATAAGGCAGGTATAAATTGGATGAATGAAGTGATTAATGTGATCTGGAAAAAGAAGATAGCAGCACCGTGAAGACACTGTAAGATGTATAATTGCCATAATCAGTTGCATGATGAATAAAAATAGCAAGCCAATCAGACCAAGAAAATCCTAAATAATTCTTTCAATATATGGAAAGTAAAAGAAAGAATGATCATGGTATGATGATGTTAATAGATGAAAATGGTAGATTGGTAACTGCTACAGGAGATATAGTCCAAGTATTCAATGAACAATTCACGAGACTCTTTCATTCTCATAAGTGTGATATTTATGAGAGGCTTGAGTGCAGAGAGCAGGGCTTGTGCATAGGCACTGCAGAACTGCAGCATCCCCAATTTTTCTCAATATACAGTATAAATATATTTATTAATTTATTTATATTTGCTTGTAATGTTTAATTTTATCATTGTAGCACTTAGGAGGGCAAAGGACGCTAGCAACACTGTGTTTACCACAGTGTCATATTACTACGAGCACAAGTATATGCACATCATAGTGAGATGTGAGCTATTAGCATAATGCGGCACTGTCCGTTGCGCAGTTCCACTGTTGTTTATATGCAGTTTGCGCCAGCAGTAGAGTGTTCGTAGTGTTTATCGTGTTTACTCCGTCTCTTTAAATCTTTGGACATTACAATTAAAGGAATGGATTTTATTTTTAAGTAATTTTGAATTATACTAAACTGTATAATTTTATCGATAATAAACAATATTTTTTCATGTTTAATTTTTTTAAAAAATTTTTACCATAATTTTAATATTTTATCCAAACACGTATACACTGTACTTACAGTGTGTATGTATATTTCAAAAGTTGCAGCACCCCCATGATTTCAAGCCATGAGCCGCCACTATCAGAGAGAATGGGAGAGGATAGGTAAGATCCTCACACTTAATGGTGATGGTGAGTGATCAGAAGGTATATGAGGAATTGTCCGTGCCGTTAGCCAAGTGGTTATGTGCTTGCAACCATATGCCTGGGAAAGGAGTGTCCTGGGTTCGATTCTTGTCGCTGACGTGAGAAACTTAAGGATCCTTCTTAGACATAGTCAAGTTAGCTGGTCTTGGGTGTGGACAGCAGGGTTTTTCTCTCCAGTTTATCTGGGGGTTTTCCTCCTGCAAGCAGGCAAACTGGCCCCATGAACACACATGGATTACAGTCAGGAATACTTAAGACCCAGCCATAGGCCTGATCTGTCAGCTATGCCGGTCCTGAGCTTGAATAAAATTTGGGGGATTGAGATGGTGCCGTACTTCCCTGTAAAAGAGGCCTCATGGCTGTTATATCATCATACGAATAAATAAATAATAATAATAATAAATAATATGAGTAATTAAGTGTAAACTTGATGTCAGTAAAGCAGTAGGAATAGGACTTGAGGGAATGTTCCACAGAGTTTAATTCTGGAACATTTCTCATTTGAAGGAATATTCCAATTTACTTCATAATTTTTGTAGCTCTTTTTCAAGTGAAGGTGAGTTAGCTAGTCTTGTACAAAGGTGGCAGGATTTTTTTTCAGAGAAACTTGAGTTTTTCTATAGAAATATTCCGGTTTTGTGACCACATATTTATTAGAGAACTGTTTTTAAAAAACTAAACAAGTACTAAAAATAGCCCGACAAGTTTTGTTAGTCATAAAGAAAACCAACAGTTTAAAGCACAAACTATAAGAAACTATGAAAAACCAGTTCATTTGTTGGTATTATGAACATCAAAAAAGTTCCTGTGGCATCTGCTACGTAGGCCAGACAGGGAGATCGGAGGAATTCTGCATGAGCAGGCATACAAAAGAAGAGAGAACATAAATCTGGCTTAGCATATCACACAGCTTCTTCCAGTCATGATGTACTCTGGGATAGAACAAACATGTCCTATATTGATAAGAATTGTTTCACAAGAAAATTCAAAGAGGCAGCAAATATGAGTAAAATTCCTATGCAATGCAACAAAAACCAAGGTTTGATTTTAAATCAAGTTTGGTCATTGTTTATTAAAAATTTACCCACTTCAGACCTTGGACAGAGTGAGCGTGAACCACAGAACGCGACAACAAATAGCATTGTCTCCAACTAACATGCAGTTGTATAGATCTGTTATTCGTTTTTTTAATGAACTTTTTTGATGCTCATAATACCAACAAATGAACTGGTTTTTCGTAATTTCTTATAGTTTGTGCTTTAAACTGTTAGTTCTCTTAACCCCTGAAGATGTTAGTCTTATGACTAATGAAACTTGTCAGGTTATTTAAAAACAGTTCGCTAATAAATATGTGGTCACAAAAATGGAATATTTCTATTGAACGTCTTAACCACAGAAACCTTGAGTTTTTCTTTCCAAAAAACAGGCAGAATGCTCAGAAGAATGCAAGAAGAATGCAAGAATAGAAGCATAATAACTGGCCTCATAATTTTATTTATTTTGACCATATTTCCAAATAACATACCCATTAAACAAGATTCTTGCGACAGGCAAGTCCCAAAGGAATGAAAAGAGGGTAAAATTGTTCCACTTCAACAAAAGGCGACGATAAGACAGATGCTGCAAATGTATGACATTCTGTGTGTCTAGAATTGTGATTTGGGTATTGGAAAGATTGGGAGAGATTGGATACAAAATTGGATTGATAATAGCAGTGTTCTCTGTAATCAGTATGGGTTTGTTAAAGGAAGGTCATGTTTTACAATTTACTTATGTATTAGAAGGTGACAAGTGTGCTGGACAAGAGTGATGCATATACAGCAGCATATTTAGATGTTACAAAAGCACTTTTCACAATGACAAGTTAGTAACTAAATTGCAACAAATAGCATTTACCAAATTAGTGAGTTAGATAGGTGGTTGGATGTCAAACTGGTATCAGCAAAAAAGAGGAAAGTGACTTTTCTCTTTTGAGATAAAGTAGATCTCTAAAGCACTGGTGTGCTTTAGAGATCTACTTTGGGGTCACTATAAATGATCTTAGGACAGATTTAACTGGAGATATGCAGCTATATATAGGTGATGGCAAAGTTTGAGAAAATAATGAAGATTCGAAGGGATGTCCCTTCATGAGAATCTGAATACACTCCATGAAGGTAAGAAAGTGGGGTTACCAGCGTAAGGTTTTTAAATTAGGTAGGCAGTTATGGGTGGGATGCAAAATATACATTTGGATAGAAAATTTTCAAGGAGGTGAAGATAAGAGACCAATATGCTCTTTGCATTACAATAATCAAATGCTGATTTTCAAAATAAAACTGCATGATTTTGGATTGTGAACTTTTCCATGATTAATTTCCCAATTGTTCCTTAGAATACCTGAAAAAAAAATTAATAATGAAAAAGTTATTCACATTTTAAAAACCCCTTTGCGACTTATGGGCCATCATCCCAACCTCATAGTTAATTAATATCTTAACCTGTTAACCATTTTTATCACTCTCCACTCAAGAGGCTTCAAGTTTGAATCCCACTATGGGCAAGGATGCTTGTGATTGTCTTTAGATGTGCAAAGAATTGCAGTATCTCAGAATTATGTAAAAAATAAATGAATTTTTTAATCATAAAAGGCTATCTCTGGAAGCTGTATGAGGAGAGTGAGAACAAGGGACTGAAGAGCAGTTCTTTGATTGGAGAGTGGTTGGTGATTGGAATACATTGCTCAAAAGTGTATTGAGTGCAGAAAACTGTGACTAGGTTTTAAGCACTGTTCAGTGATCTTTTTTTGCATGAGAGTGGAACTCTTGCAATTTTTTTATTTTTTTTTTATTTTTTTATTACTCCATAGAGGTCTAATAATAATAATAATCTTGTGACTTCCGAAGACTCAGTAGTCAAGAATGACATAATCCTCTCAGATGATTATTCCAGCATGGTTGACCAAGTAATTAGCATACCCATTCTCCAACCAATAGGCTGCAGATTCAAATCCCATGGACATGGATGTTTTTAATGATCTTTAAGTAGGAGATGAATTTCATCACCATGTGTGAGACCACCATGCATCTTACTACAGGCTTGAAGTGGCTTGCAAAAATTCCATGTTTGGTCTCTACAGCAAAGTTTCCACATTACATAAAATAATGTATAAAATTAATAATGGTATGATGTGAATAAACTGTGAATAGACTCTGGTAACTTTAACTCTTTGTCTACTGTTAAATTATACTTGCCAAGAAATTGTATTGTTGTTTAATCTTTTATCCAAGTATAAAAAAATCCTTAGTCTGCCCTTGATACCAGCATACAATACGTTTATAATCTTTCATGTGTGGGAATCACATATAAAAAATAAATAAATAAAATAAAGAAATAAAACTTTAGAACTCCTAGGATTTTAAAATCATCTTCTCTCTCTAATAATAGTCTATATCTTGCCTGTCTGTTAACTGCACTCCTTGAAAATGCCTTTGTGACAAAAGCAAACTTTTAGAAAATAATTAAATCAGAGTGATTATTTGAGATGTTTCTTTTCTTCCAGTTAAGCTAGAGATAAATAGGGCATCACAACTCCAAAAAGATTAACACTTCTTCTTACCAGATATAGTGGATTTCTTCTGACACTGAATGCATGCTTCCACATTGATATCATTATTGTTATTATTATAATTGTTATCGAGGGGACTCATCAAAGGGAGATCCCTTCTAGTCACTCAGTGCCTAAATACTTCTCATATTCTCTTCTTGAACACATTCACTGTAGATATGTCCATCTAAAGGGTCCATTCCACATGCTCACCTGACCTCAAGTCATCCCTTCCCCATCAGCAATTAGGTATAAAATTTCCCAGCCCCTTATGTTTCTATCATATCTTCTCTATCTTCATTATATTACTTAGGCTTTGAAGACCACATTCCCTCAGTCTGTCTAGTTGTCTTAGTTGTCCTCTGCTAGATCTTTTCACTTGTTTTCTCTGAACCCAGGTGACTGTGTCTGAGCACATTAGTGAAGATATGGTCTTATTAAAGCCTTGTGCAGTAGTTCAAAAAGGAATTTCCCTCTTCCTACAAGTTCTCTTCTCTTCAGTGTAATTATTTGCATGTGATGAAATAACTGCTTCATCAGCATGACCTCTAAACTTTAACTCTTTGTCTACTGTTAAATTATACTTGTCAAGAAACTGTATTGTTGTTTAATCTTTTATCCAAATATAAGCAAATAGTGTTTCCATGCAAAGTATCTTCACTACTTGGCTACTTATATATAGAGGCTGTTGACTTTGCATCAGTTACCTCAGTATCCCATAATGCAAAGCAATAATGCAATTGATGTGAAGTTAATAGTCTCTCTCTCTCTCTCTCTCTCTCTCTCTCTATATATATATATATATATATATATATATAAGTAGCCTAGTCATGAAGATAATTCATGTGCAAACTTTGTTTGTGTACACTTGGGTAAAGGATTAAACAAAAATATAATTTCGTGGCAAGTATAATTTATTTTGTAACCAAGTGAAAAACTTTCAACAACCAACTGATCTAGAGTATTTTAATAATAAGGTAATACACCTTTTTGATATGTGTATATGGAAAATATTTGATAAGCATTAATTCAACCTTAGTATCTTTCTGGGTCTGGCTCCTACTTATAACATTTAATAATGTTTGTCTTTGGGTTTACCTGCTTCCTGGGGAGTTGACGATTTTGCTCAGTGGCAGATTTTTGCCTGTCACTTAGTGGTACCACCAATGAGTTTCCTGTCCTGGAGAGTGATTCAGGTCAAGAATGATGAGTTTAGTAGTTTAGGGTCACTAATTGAGATTTAGAGTGATCTTGTAGATCACTCAGAGTTTTCGGGAAGTACCCTTGCACTTTAACAGATCTCAATAAAGGTCAAAACTGGTGTGGGTAGTGTACACCCACACCATAATGCATAGCAATATACATGTGTGAAAAGAAATATGCTTTTCATTATGGGATACTAAAGCAATTTATGTGAAGACACTTCACATACAAACTTTCTTTGCCTACACTTGTGTAAGTGTTAACACAAGAGTATAATTTCCTTTGTAACCAAGTGAAAAAACTTTCAGCATCTGTCCACTGTTATCTTCCATGTCTCTAGCTTTATTAACTGCTTACAGCACATTACCATTATATAATACTTTGCCTGCAATATCTTCAATCCAAAAATGCATAACCTTGCCAACATCGAAATGATATTATGGTCATTTGCTCAGAGAACTGGTCTGTTTGTGGGAATTTTGGATCAGCTATGTCCCATTCTCTCTCTCTCTCTCTCTCTCTCTCTTCACTCTACAGATAATCAGACAGGTCTGATATCGTGAAAATTGCTAGATATTAGACCATCTCCCAAATATCATTAATATGTGAGTTAAACAACAGTGGCTCAAGTGCAGAACCTTTTACTAGCTCCACAAAGTTATTCTCCTATCCATGTTGTGTTGCAAGACTGTTTTGTATACTACTCATCTCTCAATTTATATAACAGACTGGTATGAAATCTTGTCACTCTGTTATAGAATGGGAGCAAATTGTTAAAACATTATCCAACTTTAACAAACTGTTCTCCCCTCTATATCTGGGTCTAACTAGCCTCTTAAATATTTTAATGGAAATTGTGGAAATACTAATTAGTCTAAATTAGTTACTTCAGTCCTAGCTTCATCCTCATATTATTTATTTAACCTCCAGGGAGTCCAAAGGCTCATTGAGGGAGAGTGTGCCAACAGCATCGAACGATTGTACCCCTTCCAACTACCAACTGTACTCAAACTTGCTTAACTTTTTTGCGAGCCCTTAGTAGCAGAGGCTCTACCAATCGACCAACCTTTGCTGGCCTAATAATGGAATTATCTTATTCTCCTTGCATCCATTAGGAAGCTAGCTTGTTCAATGATTCATGTTGGTTAATCAAGTGATGGGGATTACTGTTTCTTTCAGTATCCAGCTGATACTCCATCTATTTTCTCCTCTCGACTGTGTTGTAGTGAAGGTCTTGGAATAGCTTTAATATCTCTAACTCATCTACTTCAAACTTTTCTTCCAGTTCTCTCTCAACAGCTGAGCTAATGGATTTGCTTGAAATTTATCCAACTTACTAAACTTAACAATTCAGCCATTTCTAGTGACTTTGATACTTTTACTTTTCTACCATCTGTATTCATTAAGGTTGTCCTTCCATAGTCTTTTTTCATTTTACTTGCATGTTATGACAAAAGTTCTTGTGGATCTCCCTTGGCCTGTTCAGCTAACTTCATAGTCCGATTTTGGATTCCTCATCATGGTTGTTCCTCTTCTGTCCTGCATTTTTTATACTGCTCCTGAGCTTAATCATCACACTTCTGGTATTGGACCTGCAGCATTTTTTTTTTTTTTAATGTAACTCTTGCTTTTAAATTTTATTTATCAACATCATCAATTTCTTGATATGTACCTTCAGTGAATGTTCAGGCTATTATGACAGCACTAAATAATTAAGTTTACATTATTACTAATCTGCTATCAACAATTTTTCTCCAAATCAGCTTGTCAGCACTCCAGTATTGTTGTATCTAACATTTGTTCTAAAACACTTCTGACTGAATCAATCCACCTAGACCTTGGTCTTCCTTTAGGTCCCTTTCCTGCCATCTTGATATCAAACACCTGTTTTGCTAACCTTTCCTCTCCTATTCTGTTTAAGTGGCCATGCCACCTCTGCTCACACATTCTTGAATGCTAACAATGTCAAGTTCCTTTCTAATATTTTCATTTTTAATATTCTGTCATTGATGCCATCTGTTCACTTCCCTAATCTTTCTCAGGACTCTCATATGGTCTCTAGTGTTTGATCAAGTGCTTTATTTCAAGTGCAACTCTCTAATCCATAAAACTTAAAACTGGTTTGACACTGTCTTATATACTACTAGTTTCATGTTTTAGCTAATTTATCTCTTATTCCATATAAAGTTATTCAACTAGTTCCCCACCATAAGATAATTATGGAATATGAATAGGTGGAGAAGAGGAGAGGAGGATATGATAGAACACAAGTTAGTAAAAAGTGTTTATTGGGCAGAGGTGAAATTTTTTTAGCACATGATAGAAGAGGGTGAAAAAAAAGATGGGATCATTTCCTACCTCTGTAACCTAGAAGTGGAGTATATAGAGTTAGCAAGGATGTCAAGGAATGTATTTTTAGATGCATAAGTAAAGATGGTGGAAGTGAGAAATGCATTGTTAGTGAATAAATTTGAAGAGTATAATTTAAGGACTGAATTTTTTCTGTTTATTCTCAGCAGTTGCTAAGATGGATGTTGTGTAGATAGTGGACCTTCTATAATGAAGTACTTGGACTCCTTGTAGGTACTTGTACAATTATGTTGGAATTTCTTTCAGTACAACTGAATGATATTTATTATAAAGATTTGTGAAAACAGTTAGTTTTGAATAAAGCTACTTAAAACACTATAAAATTATGAACTCTACATTTCACCCTTTATATCAAAGTCATCATCAGAAGTATATACAAAATTCAAGATAATTCAACATTGCAGTAAGACTAAGCTAATTAACATTGACTAGCATGTTCTCTCATAAAAAAAAAGATAAAAAAAACATCAAAATGATTAAAAAGTAACCTGATACTTGGAGATTGTACTTATTAGAAGTGATCCAGAGTCCTATTAGTATTAATAACTGTCAATTACCATTTTATAAGCTAAGTTTTACAGTTTTGATAGCATCAGAGTCCTGTTTTAGCATAATATAAAGAAACATTAGTATTCTTCTGGATACTAAGATACCCAGTAAGATCAGTCTTTATGAATTAATATATTAAGTAGTCACAGATGTCATGTATGATGTCAGGTCAGGTGTCATGTAAGGTTTGGTTTGTGCCTCTGAATTTAATTCTTGATGCACCTTTAAAGAACACTTAGCATCATCCTGTTAGGCATAGAAAGCTTTGTTTCTTATTGACCAGAATTTGGATTTCCCTGTTCTTTTCATGAAATCAATATTGATATGTATATGCTAGACTGGTAGTCAGTCATTTTTTGCAGATAACACAAGTGGCAAATTTAATAGCTGGCTAATTCTGCTCAACATCTTGGGGTGCTCTGTTAGTAATGTGCTGTTGAGACACTTGACAAGGTGATGATGATGATGATCAGTCAACAATCATCAGCACTAGTTAGGACATCATTACAGTTATTAATATATACAGTGTTATAAACAATCAAGTGCTAGTGACCTGAGCAAGGTCATTTCTGCAACATCTTGAAGTGGTTCTTTTCACAATTGTGTTCCATATAGTTTGTCACCAGCATGTGAATTTACTTTTCCAACATCTTCCTTCACAGTTCTTCTAGTTTTCTATTTATTGATCTGAATGTTGAATCACACTCAACTATGGCACTGAAATTGCCAAAAGAATTACTTTATTTTATCTTACGATATTACACAGACACAGTCCAAATCTTCTCTTGAGTCACCATCATCAGCATCCAGGGTTAGCTTATAGGTGCTAACTGTAGTCTGCTGATTCTTAATCAACTTCAGGTGTAAGGTCATGAGATGATCAGTGATTATAATTCCTACTGTACTTCAAGCAGATGATTGACAAATTCATTTTTAATTACAAAAACCCCTCTGAATCTATTTCCTCTTCATTTTTTCTCTCTCTCTCTCTCTCTCTCTCTCTGACAAAAGAAGAGGTATTCTCCTCTATGCTGCTTTAGCTATTCATCTCTAATACAGCATGTTTCTGACAGGTCAGTTATATCAACATCCAAGTCTGTTTAGTTCAAAAGTAGCTCATATTTCAGGTCATTTAGCAATATGATTTTTCTATACTATTTTTACAGTAATTTTATCAATCTCTCCCTCCTTATCTTTGGTGAGCAGAATTAAACTTGAAAAAGGTTAAGTCACAGGTTGACTGCTGAAATGCTTAGCTACTTAAGTGCTTAAGCTGGATAATTGAATTAAACACCCATTCTGTGTGTTGATTCTTGACTCTGAACTTTCAGACATGGTCTTGTTCCCATCATCACTTATTCTTAGAAGACTTATGTAGATAGACACATCAAATCATAATACACTGGTCTTGTAAAAAAGTCATGCATAGGCATCATCCAAATAGGGAGATCTCTGTTCCCTGCTTTTCAACTGGTGAGTCAGCCAGTCTCATATGGAAATAGCAGCATTCCCCCCCTCCCTCTCATCTTCTGGCCTGAACAAAAAACCTGAAGTTTCAGGAGGGAGGGGGAATGCTGCTATTTTCATATGAGACTGGCTGACTCACCAGTTGAAAAGCAGGGAACAGACATCTCCCTATTTGGATGATGCCTATGCATGACTTTTTTTAATGCAGTAATGTTAGTGAACTACAGCATATGTGCAATACTTGAAACTCAGAGATCCAATAATTCCTATGGCATGGATAATAAAATTCTTTCATTATCATGGAGGCTGAGGCAAGTATTTATCCCTGATTGTTTTGGTCCTCTGCCTTATTCCATCATTCTGGCCACCGAAATACAGAATACTTTTTTCTGCCAACTCATTCATTAAGGTCTTCGTGGATTGCTAAACAGGCAGAATCAACTTTCAGTTAATTGCTGGAGGATAGTGATGTGCACAACTTGGGAAAATTCAGAAAGAGTGTGATCAATAGAGAGTAGGCTGTTCATATGGTGATATAATGGAATTCATTGCTAGGAATGACAAGCACCACTCATAAATTCTTTCATTATCATAGATAGTGAAGAAATTTGCATAGATGTATGATTGTTAGTTAGTTGGACTGCCTACACACATCCTGAGACTTCCTGTAGGCACCCAGTCAGAAGAATTACAATTTTAATTTAGTCAGTATCTCAGTATATGCATGCGTACACTAATTTTCATTAAGCATTTCTTGACTTTTTAAAAGTAATTTGGAATAGGGTTTCAGAAAAGCAGTTATCAAATAAAGCGATAATCAAGTTACATCAAAATTCTAAGGAAAAGAAAGGAAAAAATATTGTACAGGTATATAAAATGATCCTAAATGCTCATGAATTTTTACAAAGTTGTGTGTATTTTTACAAACACACACACACACACACACACACACATCTTTATTACATTTATAATTATTTTCCTGATTTTGTTTCATCTGAGACTAACAATTTTTCCAAGTTTTTTTTTTTTTTTTTGCGTTCAGTGACATAGGTGTTCCTAGCCTCTCATTTAGGGATAAGTTTATATTTGATTTTGTAGTTATAGTTATGGTGAAAGTGTTTCAGTTTACCACTAATAGGGGAGAAGAAAGAAAGAAAATAGCACTGTGTAATCACATAAAAGTGGAATTACATTTCTAGTACTAATATTCTTGTTGAAATTCATTGTAATTCTCACAGGATACTCAGTCAAGTGAGTGTTTTAGAGATCATTCTTCTAGCAACACGCACCATTTTAAAAATGATGGACTGCTGTGTATTATAAATCTGAAATATTTGACTGCAGATGATGGTGTGAATTGTGTTTAATACAAAAGTCATAAATAAAATGAGTAATTAATTTTTTTTTATAAGCATATTGCAGCTGAAATAAGACCCAGGTTTAGGTATTATAATACCTGTTTTTTCTAGAATGTGGTACTTTGAATATAAGTATTTAAAGTATATATTGATTACTTTTTAAGAATTTCCACAGAATAAAGTATGAAATAACTGGTACTATTTGGATTTGTAACATATTTATTGCTTTTTTTTTGTTTTATCTTTAGCATTTTTTTTTTATTTATGTATAGATTCATCTATAAACTTAGTGTTCATCTTTGTGCCTTATTGCTCATTGTTAATTTTCTTAAATGTTTTTATTAGTGGGTTACACCAGATAAACATCAAATCAGTCATTGAAATTAGTTCCTTAAAGAATTTATTAAAATTGCTGCCATTTTAAAGTAAAATATGACATGCTTTATTTGAATAAGAATATAATTGTTTTTAAAATAAAATTATATTGAAATATTAAATCATTTAACTTCATTAATTTATACTTTAATTATGTGTATATTGCCATTATTTGTAATACTCATTAAAACAGTAAAAATTATAGTTTTATAACAAAGTTAATTAAGTTTGCTATTTGTTACTTAAAAATGGGGGTGGGGTACTTGGATATGTTTTCATTAGCTGATGACCTTTTGAAAGTCTAAAATGTTAATTCTTGTTATCTTTTATCATATGTGGTCATATGAACATTCCCTGTGCTCAAATTTAATATCTAGTATTAGTTGATATTAATTATTTAAACTGGCTCATTCATAACAGATATATAGTAAATTATGATGATTTTGTTATTGTACATAATTCATAACTGTGATTTTTGTAATGTATATACAATTGCTTGTGTGTGAGTTGGTGAATAGATACCTGTATATGCACTATATATTATATAAAGCATATGAGCGATAAATGATCTGTGCCATAGCTCACCCTTAATCTTCATTTCTTTATGCAACTGTTTTTGACATTTTTCTTTGTTCATTTTTATAACTACCTGCTAAGTGATTTAAATTATTGATTTTCTGTGTAGGAATGTTCACATTAACATTCCACAAAATCATTGACAATATTTAATGGTAAAATGAAAAACTGTAAACCACGAAATTAACTTGTATTCACTTTCCATATTTGAAGAGATCACAAACCCGAGTTTTTATAAATATGAAAGTTCCAGTGTAACTGCATATATCAGTTACATAATTGACATGTAAACAGCCATGATATCATCCGTAGTTTAACAAACAAATAAGTGGTTACTGTTCAAAATAAATAAAGCAGATAGAAAAAGTAGTCAAATTTTGTGATGATAACATAAATTAAATCATTTATTTCTTCAATATAAACCTGGCTTTACTAATCTGATGGGACTGGTGGAAAGCATCTCTACTATCCAGTGCAGATCAAGAGTATAAATTCCACTGTTGAATGAATGTTTGTAAATGTCTTTAGTGAGTATATGATTTTCATTGTCCAGTATTAAATCACCACACTGTTTATTGGAAAGCCCAAAGTATCTAGAAAAACTTCCATGTTAGGTGTCTAGAGCAGGGTTCCCCAGCTTATCTAGCCTTTATCCCACATTAAAAAATAAAGTAAATCTAAAGATGATGGCTTATTTAATTATGGAGAAGAAAAGAGATAAATTAATCAGAGAGACATTTAAAATTGGGTAAATTTATAATTGTAAATGAAAATAAATGTCAGCTATATGACATGATTAAAGAAATTTAATGACTACAAGCTGAGAGATACTAAAAATAGAAAAAAAAACTATTTATTATTTCAATGTACAACTAGTTTTGTCTTCTTAGAAGACTTCATTAATTTATAGATGTTGTTCTCTTGTAATGTATATTTTTGTATTTCTCTTTTCATGTTATGCACCTGATGAAATCTAAGAAGACAAAACGAGTTGTGCATTCAAATACGAAATACTTTTTTCTATTTTTGGTATCTCTTAGCTTCTAGTCATTAAATTTATTTAATTATATATATATTATGATTATTATTATCCAAGACCTCAAGGGAGTCATGACTCATTGAGGGAGGCCAGACATATCACCATACCTTCTCCTAAACTCGTTCACACTAGATGCAGTCACTATTTCAACAGGCAAACTGGTTCCACTCACTCAGTGCTCTGAGAGAAAAGTCGAGCTCTCACCCATTGCTTAACTGCACACAAAATTAATTTCCATGGATGCTTTTGTTATTGCCCTTCCCCACCATATAATGAAAAATTTCATCAGCCAATATTCTGTAACACCCTTTCAGAAGTTTATAGACTTTTCTCACATCATCCCTCTTTTTTCCTGCCTACCAGTGTCTATAATCTACATAATCTCAATCTCTTCTCATAATCTACATTCCATAATCCCAATATCATCTTGATATGACTGCACAGTACCCCAAGTGCAGTCATGTCAAAGTCTTGTAAAGAAGAAAAAAAAAGACTTCCTTATCCTTACATGTGAATGTTCATTTCAACATTGCAATTATTCTCTGAGTAGTATGTGCAATTTTTGCTATGTGACCTTTGAACTTCAACTTCCTATCCACCATAATTCCAACATCGCCAGCATTATTCCACAATACAATATGCTGTTGGATGTTTCATCACACTAAATTGTGTAACTTTACGCTTACTAACATTGAATTGACAGCCATTAGACAAATGATAATAATTTGTCCACATTTCCAGCCTGTTCAAATCACTCTGTTTTTGCTGTATATCAGTAGCATCCCTGATTGCCCTGCTTATCTTTGCATCATCAACAAACAATTGAATATCTCCTGTCAGGTCTATCCCAATATCATTAATAAGATTAAACAACAATGGTCCAAGGACTGAACAAGAACTGAACCCTTGAGCATGCCACCGATTACCTTAAATTTGGCAGATCCCCCCCCCCCATTTTTTATATTGAGCTCATACATGAGGGGTCAGTTGATCAGCCTATTGTACATTAGTACCATGTATGGGTTGGGAAAGGCAAAGCTTGTTTAAATTTGATTTAAAAGCCTGTATATTATATTCCTGGGAAAACACAAGGGGAGTGGTCCATAATGCTGTTCCATATACCACTTTCTCATACCTATCTATCCAAGTCAACAAGAGAATATTCCAATCCCATATTCTCCAGCTGATGCAGCAGCCTTTCATATAGTATTTTGTCAGTGCCTTAAGCAAACCCAATACAATAGCATAGTGTGTCCATTCCCTTTATCCAACTCAGCCATAACATTATTATGAAATAAGAGCAGATTGCTCAGACATTAACCTCCCTTTTGTAAACCCATACTCTTCCATTCCATAGCTTGTTTGTCAACCCATTTCTGTATCTAAGTTCTTTCCAACTTCTCTAAAACCTTTACTACCATTCCAGAGATGCTTATAGTTAGACACATCAGTCTTTGCACCATCCTTGTGCAATGGCATTTTTAGACTGTGCAGCCAATTTCTTTTCTTACTCGGACTTAGCTTCAGTATAATACTCATAACTTTTCTGTCTTGCGTTTTATATACTTCATAACACCTCTCACCTTTATTCTCGTGATATTCTTTGCACATCATCCTCTTTTTATGGATCTCTTGCTTCATAAGGTTGCACATCCATTGTACCCCCTACCCTATTTGTTCCGCAAACTCTAGGGACATTTTCAGATACCACATTATATATATATATATATATGTGTGTGTGTGTGTGTGTGTGTGTGTGTGTGCGCGTGTATTAGACCTTCAAGGAGTCAAGGACTTGTTGAGAGAGGCCATTTGTCACCTATACCAGCTGTCATGCCTTCTCTTAAACTCATTCACACTAGATGCACTGACTGCTTCAACAGGCAAACTGTTCCACTCACAGTTCTATGAAAGAAAATTCTAGATCTCACCCCTTTCTTAACTGCACACAAACTATAGATGTCCCCTTGTTCTCTCCACACCTTCCAAATGAAAAATTTTATCAACTGATATTCCATAAATACTCTCGCAAATGTTTATAGTCCTCTATCATATCACCCCTCTTTCTCCTGTCTACCAGTATGTGCTGCCAACATACTCAATCTATCCTTGTAAAGTACATTCCATAATCCTAATATCATCTTTGCAACTCATCTTTGCACCCTTTCCATGGCTTCTTTATCTCCTCTGAACCCAGATGACCAAATCTGCACACAATAGTCCATATCTTTACACGTCGATGTTCGTATCAACATCACAGTTATCCTCTGGGTTGTATTTGCAATTTTTACTGTGTACCCCTTGAACTTCAAATTCCTGTCCTCCATAACTCCAAGATCTCCATCCTCATCAGTTACTCCAGACATAATCCCACCACTGTAATATGCCACTGCATATCTCATCCCTTCAAGGTACATAACTTTACACTTCCTAACATTAAATTGATAGCCATTATTGTTTGTCCACACTTCCAACCTATTCAAACATCCTGTAAATGTAAGTAGTATCTCTGATTGCCCTGCTTATCTTTGCATCATCAGCAGACAATTGAAAATCTCCTGTCAGGCCCTTGCTGATATCTTTGATTTATAGATTAAATATATATGGCGTATGTACAGGGTGTTCGGGATAAATTTGACAGTTTCGTAAGGAAAAAGAAAATCTTCTTTGTATCTATTAAATTTAATGAATTGACAAAAAAACATTACAGGCAGAGTTAATTACAATACTATCAACAAGATTTACTCAAAATAACCACCATTAGCATCGATCACAGCTTCAATTCTGCTTCGGAACCTCGAACAAGCTGATGCTACAGTCTCCCTGGGAAGGGCCGCAAAAACTGTTTTAATTTTATCCATTAACTGGGCTTTTGTATTACTGGAAGTGCGATTGGTGTCTTTTTCAACTGTGCCCCATACAAAATAATCCATGGGGTTAAGGTCTGGGGAGTTTGGAGGCCAAACATTTGGACTGGTGAAGTCGTAGAAATTTTCAGACAACCATTTTTGACTTTTCCCAGAGGTGTGGCAAGGGGCCGAATCCTGCTGCCATACATACGGCCTACCATTGGCTACCCTTGTTATCCAGGGCTTGACTACAGTTAGCAACTCCACGAACAAAGCCCGAATTCCAATGCCAGGGTTCTTCAACACCTGTTCCTGCAGATTTGCGAGGAATTCTGCTGTACGAACGCAATCAGATCGTCTGCTAGGGATCTTTCTTCTTGCTACATCCTCGTAGTCACCATTGCAAGTCTCTAGTTCATGCCTGATTGTTTTTACTGTATTCAGGGAGCATTGGGCAGCAGTCGTAATATCCTTATTTTGATGGCGGGCACGAATCATCATGATACAAGTTATTCTCTTCCATGATTCAGGTGGGTTCCAGCTATCCATCCTTTCTGACATCTTGTATATGAATGAAGAAGGGTCCAAACTTTTAAATGAAGAGAAGTGTGTGTTAATACATGTAACTTACGGAAAAATATAATTAATTATAAATATGTCAAATTTATCCCGAACACCCTGTATGTGTGTATATATACATATATGCACACACAGAGACATAAAGACTAAGCAAAAATTCTTTGAAGAAATATGCAATATTGAGTTAAAACCCATGAACTGAAAATAGCAAAAATCTAAAAATGATTGCTGGAATATTTTGAAACTTTTTATTTCATTCTGTTGAAACTTTTTATTTTAAATATCTTTTCCTGTAACAGGTTATAGGGAAGTAATAAGGAGGGTATGAGGAGAAGGTTGTTTTGCCTGTGGAGTAGTAGGTGAACGGAATGTGTTACCTGAGAATGTGAGTTTAGAGACAGTGAATACATTTAAGGCATGGTGTTGAGCTATCTGTGTAACAGTGTCACTTCCCATAATGACTTTTGAATTTATGGAGATCTGATGATTATGATAACTTTTACTTTCCTTTTCTGTAATTAAATAAACTATCATTCCCTTCCTGTTAAGTCCTTTTATGAAATAAAGCTTTGCTGAAGAAATATTGTATTAAATTGAAAAAAAAAGAAAAATATATATATATATATATATTTATAAGCAGTTCTTATTTATTTATTAAAAACTTAATTTGATTAAAATTTTCATAGTTTAACAGATTAACAAAGTTGTAAGTGATGCATCTCAGGATAGATAAAAAGATTTTAACTGAATGGCAAAATAAGAACTGTGGTTATTACAGTGTTTTGTTTTTCATTTATTCCTATGTACTTTTATTTATTTTTGAGTTTCATATGGAATTCATTTCCTTGCTAAATGGTGTGATTTGATTCTCTACTTTTTTTGGTTTCACTTAAAAAGAAAGTGAATTAAGAAAATAGTACATCCTATTAATGTGTAAAGTACATATGCATATAGTTCAAGGAACTTTAGCAGTTGCTTGATAAAAAAAAAAAAAAAGTAATTTTTAAAATGTATGTCCATTTCTGAAAATATCATCTCTTGAAAATAGTGGTAGTTACTTTAAGAAGAAACTCATGTATATTAATTTATCTCAGGAATGTGGATGAGATTGAAATCTGTTGTATTAGTGAATGTTTTTCTGAATAAGAATAAACTTTTGCTTTTGAATATAGAGAAGATAAAGAAATATATTGTAAATAAAAGTGGAATTATGTACCTTAATTTAGAAGTTTACTTGTGAATAAAAAACGTTTTTCAGAAATTGTTTTCATCTCATAAGTTCTTACATTATTAGTATGCCTTTAATTACCGGTACACATATTTCTTGACTGAAGAATAATGCATTTACCAGAAACTGAGCATTTATGATTTACTGCTACTAGATATCAGTGGTGTTTAGTATATAGTTATTTAGGAAACAGTAGGAGAGAGGGATATGGGAGTGCTGGAAGTGAAGAAAATGGAAACAGTAGGAGAGAGGGATATGGGAGTGCTGGAAGTGAAGAAAATGGAAACAGTAGGAGAGAGGTATGGGAATGCTAGAAGAGAGAATAGCAGTAGAGGCAAGGGAATGAGAGAGACCTATGGGAATGCTAGAAGAGAGAATAGCAGTAGAGGCAAGGGAATGAGAGAGACCTATGGGAATGAAAGAAGAGGAGAGAATGGAAACAATAGGAGAGAGGAATGGTAAGAGGTATGATGTATGGCAACTCAATGATCCGTGGTGTTCAAGATAGGATGCGTGAGGAGTATTTGCCAGGAGGAACAATAGAAAGGGTGGCTATGGCAATTAAGAGAGGTGAAAGGGTGGATGAGATGATTGTGATGGTAGGAACAAATGACTTGAGTGGTAATGTAAGTTGGGCAGCAAGAGATATGAGATTTTTGCCTGAGGCTGTACGGAAGAAGACAGAGAGAGAAGAAAAATAGTGTGCGTGTTGCCTAGGTATGATAATGATGAGCTGAGCAGAAGAGCAGTGATATTGAATGGCATAATAGCGAGAATGTGTGACAAGAGAGGACTGGTTTATGTGGATGCTTGGAGTGCGTTTGAGGAAAGCGAGGAATTGTATGCCAGAGACCGCTTACATTTGAATAAGGAAGGACGTAGGCATCTGGAGAGATTGCTGTTCTGAATGAGTCAGTGTGTCCCAAGGAGGATGATAGTAGGGGTGGCCTCTTGTGGGAATGGATACTTGGGAGAAGGGAGACAACATCAGGTAACACTGAGCCCAGTGGAGTCTAGAAGGGATAATGCTGGGTATAGAAACAATGGCATTTATATACGTTATACTAATGCCAGGAGTATCTGGAATAAGGGAGAGGAATTGGTGGCGCAGATAGCATCAGCCTGGCCAAAGGTTATTGGGATCACTGAGACGTGGTTGACAGAAGGGGGATATAATAACAGGAATAGAAGTCGCTGGGTATAGCATTTTTCGTGAGGATAGGAGGGGAAAGCGTGGTGGTGGGGTACTGCTTATGATAAGTGATTACCTATGTCCTCTAAGAGTGGAGGCTTTGGAAGGAAGTGAGACATGATTTTGAGAGCATATGGTGTGAAGTAGAGGTAGGCAAGACAGGATATTTAGTGGGGTGTTGCTACAGACCCAGGAGCACAGAGGATGGGGACCAGGAGATGTTTAGACAGTTGAGGTTGGCAAGTGCAAGAAGAATGATTGTTATGGGAGATTTTAACTACTGTAGTATAAATTGGAGAGAGGAAGATGCATGTAGCAATAGGGGAATGGAATTTCTAGAATTCTTGAGGAACAAATTTCTTAGACAACATGTAACAGAGGGAACAAGAGGTTCAAGAGTTTTGGATTTGGTTATAGTATCAGAAGAGTTGATAATAACTGAGATGACATCTCTCCCACCATTTGGAGAGAATGACCATATGGTTTTGACTTGGAAAATGAATAGACATGCAGGAGTATCAAAGAGACGAGAACTTATGTGGAATTATAAAGCAGGTGATTATAATAGTCTTAGACGTCAACTTCGGGAAGTTTCATGGAGGGAGGAATTGGAAGGCCAGGATATCATTAGTGCATGGGAAATTGTGAAAGAATATTTGTTAGCAGCAATGGTAAGTTGTATACCACGAGTGAAGAAGAGGACACAATTTGGAGTAAAGTAGATGACAAACAATATTAAACAGGAATTGCATGCGAAGAAGAGGCTATGGAAGAGATATAAGGAGACAGGTGAAGAGAAGATGCATGAAGAATATAAGACACAGGCCAGACGAGTGACTAGTGTGGTAAGGAAAGCAAAACTGGAATATGAGAAGAGATTGGCCCTAAGATCCAAAGAAAATCCTAGGGAATTTTTTAGCTATGTGTCCAGTAGGAGGAGAAATGACTGTGGAAGAATGATATTGTGGGATAAAAATGGGAATACAGTGACCGATGCAGAGGACATAGTGGAATTGTTCAATGAACACTTTATTGGAGTATTTCATCCTAGAGAAGTCAGTTTAATGCTAGAGGGATAGGACAGGTTCGAGGTTTAGAGGTACAGGAGGAGAATGTGTTTCAGATACTGAGTACTCTGGATGTCAGTAATTTTTGGACTGGATGGTATTTCACCACGAATTTTGAGAGAATGTGCTAGGGAACTGACAATGCCTTTAACCTGGCTTTTTAATGAAAGTGGCTGTGGGAAAGGTGCCCAGGGAATGGAAGGAAGGTAAGATTAGTGCCATTGCATAAGGGTGGTAACAGACTGGAAGTTTCTAATTATAGGCCAGTCTGTGTGTCATCAGTAGTTGTTAAGATCTTGGAGAAAGTAGTGAAGGACTGTATACAGCATTGGGCAGATGAGGGTAATGTTATCTGTGAGAGTCAACATGGATTTGTGAAAGTGTGCTCTTGTTTTAGCAATATGCTAGCCTTTTATAATAAAGTTACAAGAACATTAGATGTGGGAAAGGCATATACTGCAATTTTCTTAGACTTGGCAAAGGTATTTGACAGGGTGCCATATGATAAGCTGATATTTAAGTTGCAGCACGTGGGTCTGGATGTCGGATTGGTCAACTGGATTCAGGATTGGCTGTCTGATAGGTATCAGAGAGTTGTGTATGGTGGAGCAGTTTCAAGGAGGCAGAGGGTTACAAGTGGGGTCCCACAGGGCTCAGTACTAGGACCTATATTGTTTAACCTTTATATCAATGACATTGCAAGGGGATATTCAGTTGTTTGCGGATGATGCGAAGCTGAGAAGGATTATTAGTAATAGTGCAGATGTGGTAGCCTTGCAAGAGGATTTGAATAAGCTAGATAGATGGGCAAATGAATGGGGGTGTCAGTTTAATGCAGCAAAATGTAAGGTCTTGAGGTTTGGGAAACATCGATGGGATGCTGCATACTCTATGGGAGGAGTTATACTGGAGGAAGTAGGGGAGACAAGAGATCTGGGGTTGATGATTGATAGAAACCTGAAATTTAGGGGATATATTGCAAAGGTGGTGAAGGTAACACAGATGATTGCTGCAATTATGAGAAGGACACTGACCTGCAGAGATAAAGGGTTATCATTCCATTGTATAAGTCTCTGATCAGACCACACTTAGACTATTGTTCTCAGATTTGGTCCCCAGGATTTGAAGGGGATAAATTAACTGTGGAAAGGATACAAAGATGGTTTCCGGACTGTACAAGGATAGTTATGAGGATCGGCTGAGGGAATGTGGACTGCAGAGTTTGGTGGATAGAAGGAGAGGTGATATGATTGAGACTTTTAAACTGTTAAGAGGTGGTTACAGGGTTGACACTGGGGAGTTCTTTCGCTTGGTTGAACAGCAGGAAGGAGTGATGACAAGAGGCCATCCCTGGAAGTTACGAAAGGAAACTGTGAGCAAGAGGGTGAGGAGTGGTTGAACCGTGGAATGCATTGCCTTGTGGAGTGGTGAGAGTGAGAACGGTCAATGAGTTTAAGGAGTGGTATGATAGACTTTGTGTTTCTTAGGAGGGGGGGAACCTCCCCTCAATGAATCTTGACAGACTTTATGTTCTTAGGAAGGACCTCCCACGATGAGTCTTTTGACTCAATGGAGGCCTGAATAATAATAATAATATAGTACAAGCCACTCTTGATTAATCAGACAGGTGACAGCAAATGATATCTGCTTAACTGATTTAATTGATTTATGTCAGTCATAAAATTTGATATAAATAGGGGTTTATTATTATTATACAGGTATCTCCTTGGAATCCAAAGACTCATCATGAGAGGCCCACACTCTCTAAATCTCCAAGCATAAAATCTGTTCTTCACACCCTTGCTAATCACCATACTCTTATACAACTTTTGGGCTAACTCCTTATTCCCACTGTTGTCATGTAATGAAAAATTTCTTCTGCATGAATTCTATAAAGCTCCTTTAGTAACTTATATATTTCTATAATAGCTTCTCTTTTTCACTTTCAACCAATTTTTATAATTCCCATATCTTCTGTGTGTCCTCATAGGGATTATTCCATAGACCTGTGGATCATCTCAACCATTTCCGAGGCAACCAAAGACAGTGTCCAGATATGGCTGTGTTTAATCCATATAAAGAGAAAAAATAACCACCTTGTTTGTACTTGTCATGGTATTCTTTTACATCCAAATGATCTTATGAGCTATTTTGTCCATTTTTGCCACTTTTCCTCTGAATTTGAACTCCCTCTCCACCATCACTACAATTGCCTAGCCTCACCAATTTCCTGCTGTCAATTTTCATCAAGGTAGTATTCATGGCTTGAAATCTTTTCATCCCTGATTTCATAACCTTATACTTTGCCAGATAAACTGGCAGCCATTATTCTTTGCCTGCACTATCAGTATGTTTAAATGGGCCATCAACTGGCTGGTGATATTATGTAGCCTGTTCAAGTCACCCCATCTTCTCATGATATGGCCTCTTTCCACATACCAGGCTCTGGTGAAGCAAGTATTTCTGCCATGTAATCATATCTTCATTAGTTAGCAGAAATACCACCTAGACCTTTAGATACTTTTATCATCCTATGAACCATAACACTGTTATTAATAAATTAACAAACTCATAGGTGAGCATCTCCTCCATTTGAGGGTATGTTATTAAAGCATTTTACACAAGCTGTCCAGTCCAGTTTCATGTTTGACCTGATGGTAACATATCTATAGGCTTCGTGATCACTGGCATGTAAGATAATCTTTCTACTACTAAGTTGTGTTTGGATTGGAGTTTGGGCACTCCCTGTGTCGAAGTTACTTTCACAAGTATCTCATATTTGCTGTATGTCACTGTGGATATAATAAAAAAATTTTAAAAAATCACAAAAGATATGAAAAATACAACAAAAAAATTGCAAGAAGTAAAAATGCACCACAAAAAAAGCCAAACTAATACCAAAATTTCATCCAATAAAAAATGCATCTATTTCACCAACAGCTAGGACATCAATACAAATATTAATAATGTACACTCCACCACTTACAGAAAATAAAACCCAATCTGCCATTCCTAATGGAATCCCATTTATTTGGCTTGCTTCACTACTACACTTCACCTCAACTATTTCAACTACATCATGCATTATGTCTTCTGTAAGAAGGAAGGAATATACTTCTTTTTTTTAAATCAAACATTCCATGTTACTAAAGGTCATGAAATCTGGAATCCCTGATATTCATTCAACTCTTGACTCAGGATTTCCTTACCTCACTTTGTGGCTTTCATTTGTTATGTACCATCCAGTCATTTTCAACTGATTCTGTGAACAAAGGCTCTCAATCCCACTCAGCCTCTTGTCCTTTCTTTCAGTAATTGCAAGTCCAAGTTGGTAAGTTTTTTTTATGTTGTCCATCCAACTGTTTTGTGGTCTTCCTCTTCATCTCATTCCCTCAGTCTTCCCCAACATAACTGCGTTTACCAGTGATTCATTAACTTCCTTTTTAGTGATCATTGCCTCCAAGGAGCATTTTGTCTTTGGTTGCCATTACCACTCTCATAATTCAGATGACTATGCTGCCTTCTTTAAGTACTTATCTCAAAAAGTTGATTTCAGTCTAATTACCCAAACTGTTAGACTAACATTCATAAAGCAAACTGGCTCCCCTACTTTAACTTCACAGTTCAAACTGGAAGAAAAGCTGAATTATATGCTGTCAATCATAACCCCACATTATTAACCGACAGCCAGAATACTAGATAAAGTTCATTGCTCTTCCAACACTCAGGACCTTTTCTGTTGAGAAAATAACTACTACCTCTCCCTCCAAACAGTCTCATCTTGGTAGCTCTAACCATAACCTTATTCATGTTACCTTTGCTTTCTTCCCAGTTGAGTGCATCCTTGTACTCTATGACATTACAATACAGTGAAGTCCTCCAGGATTTCTACACCTCTTTTCCATGATCTGATTACCTTTTATTCTGATTCCAAACACCCTTGCTGACCAAATAACCGAAATAATCCTGCTGGAATGAAGGCATTCATTTCCGACTCCACTGCAAACTCTTCAGTAGCTCAAGTTAAAAACTCCTGCTTCTCACTTAGTCTATACTAGTCCAAAACAAGTATAAGGAAGATCATCAACAAATCCAAAGCAAACTCAAAAGCTAAATGAAATAAGCTTAACTCCTGCTCAGCTGGCATTTAAGCCTTCCAGTCTCTCACTAAACTTTTGGGTGTAACTTTTTTCCTTTCTTATTTCCACCTCTCTTGCATCCTGATGGCACTGTGGTAATGTCACCCAAAGGTAAGGTATTAGTCTTTTTCTCCAATTCATCTATAGAGAACCAAAGCAAATCATACAACACAAGCTGCTCACAGCATTTCTCCACAGATTTTTCAAGAAATGAACAGAAAAAATTCTCAATATCCTGATACTAATAAGTCTCCTTGTCTAAATATCTCCCTCCATTGTTCAAAATTGTACTTCAGAATAACCATCCATCCTTTATTGCTTGTATAAATTGCCATACTCATCTGGCATCCTACTAACAAAATGGAAGCAAACCTTTATACACCTGTTTTTAAAAGGGAGATCAAAGTCACTTATCAAGCTATTATCCCATTGCCCTCACCTCATCTCAGTACTCTAAAAAGTGTTGAGAAAGTTCTCAACAAGTTCTTCACCACTTTGAAATGCATCATTTAATTAGTGATCATGAATGTGTTCCAGA
This sequence comes from Typopeltis vanoorti, assembly GCF_054136105.1. NCBI lineage: Eukaryota > Metazoa > Arthropoda > Arachnida > Uropygi > Thelyphonidae > Typopeltis > Typopeltis vanoorti. Next base: position 180,255,716 of record NC_143549.1, on the reverse strand, counting down.
GCAGACCTCAATAACCTTACCCACCATTAGACATCGTCATGAAAAGATTTGGAGAAATTCATGTGGTCACTCTTGATATTTCTCTGGCATTATTCTTCCCAACAAGCTCTGATCTTATGGTCTCCCTCCTGCCAATATTTCCCATGCATTTGATCATATCTGGCATCAATACCTTTTTAACAGGCTACCATCTTATGGTCTCCCTCATGCACTTTGTGATTGAATTGCCAGCTTTCTGTTTAGTCATTCATTGTATGTTATGTTGGATAGCTTACTTTTTTTTTTAATCAATTCTGGAGTACCCAGACTTCTTCTGCACTCTTGCTCACACTCATCCTCCTATACATCAATAACCTTCTCGCTCACTTTGAATCCTATTCATAGTTTTACTGATGACAACACTCCATTCCTATTCTTCATTTTGAGAAGCTTTCTTCAAATGCAAACTTCAAGATGTGTAAAAACAATATCTTAAACACTATTCTCACCATTCTCAAGTATATTCAAAGAACTTTCACAGATTACACAAGTAACAAAAAATAGAATTTTATTTAAAATAACTCCAATATATTTCACCCAACATTATGTAGACATCATCAGAGAGACAGACTGATAACTGCATTCAATCCAGATGTGGTTGTATCAAGGCTTTATAAAGAGGAATGATTACTCGGTTATTGAAGAACACACTAACAAACAGAAATAAGTGTGTTCTTCAATAACCAAGTAATCCTGTGAGCTACCCTAGCTAATTTAGCAATCCGTCCTCTAAGCTTCAGCGGTCTGTCTGTCTACTACAATTCCAAAATTTCTGGCTTCATCAATTTCCTGAAGTATGGTTCCCTCAATGTGGTACATCTTGAAATCTTTATATCCCAAAATCCATAACTTTACACTTTCATTGTAATCGCCATTCATTGTTTTGCCCATACTGTCAGTCTTTTTAAGCTCTCTACCTACATCACTTTGATTAACTATTACCCTATCCAACTTTCCATCATCAGCAAACAACAACAATATCTCCCTTAGAATTATTTTGTTTATCATTTATCTACGAATTAAACAGCAGTGGTCCAAGCACAGAGCCCTGTAGCACACTACTAGTCACCTGCCTCCTCTATTGTGCACCTCCATATACTACTTTTTTGGTATCTGTCCAGCCACGCTTTTATCCATATCAGTGGTTTCCTATCCATTCCTATTTGTTGCAGTTTATGTAAAAGAATTCCATGTAATATCCTGTCAAACACTTTTGCAAAATCCAGTAGTAACATCGTTTATTCATATCCTTTATTCAACTCAGTTGTCACTCTATTATTATAAAAAGTTAGTAGATTACTAAGACATAGTGATCACTTCCCAAAACTTGGAGATTGGCATATTAGTCCGATCAGTTGTACAGGCAAAAATACTACTGGTGGGCGGTAGATGGCGTTGGTGAAGATGATAGTAGTAACGGTTCTGTGAGTAGTTGGTGGATTAAGTAGTTAAGGTGCCCTCCCTCGATGAGCTGTGGTGTTTGAAATAATAATAATATTATTATTATATTTTAAAGTTGTATTACCATCAATATTCCATGAAATATGTGAAGGATGCGAAGTGCGTGAGGAGCTATATATTTTATCCATATTAACATCAATGTGGTTAAAGGAGAATAATCTACTTGCATGTGCCAGGGATTAACTCTGGAACTGCTCAAAAATCGAGCGCAAAGGAGTCGCATGGTAATACTCATCAGGATAAAAGGCCACGCTAAGCGAATTGTGTTTGAAAAAAGCTCTTTTCCTGAAGGAATAAAGTTGCACATTTGAATGTCTTGTAATGTCTCAAAGACATCATCTAGATGAGTTTAAGTGGGGAGGAATTATTGGAAAGCTTGAAGAAGGCCGCAGAAATACGGATATGGCCAGAGAGTTTGGGAATATCGCATGGTGTTGTATCCAGGCTCTGGGCATCGTTTCAGACCAATGGAATGTGTTCCAGACCAGTGGCGCACTCAGGATTTAATCTTGGAGGGGGCCGAGCACTCAGGATTTAACCTTGGGGGGGGGGGGCCGAATTGAGTAGACGATTTGCGAATACACACTACGCATCGCATATGACCTATGACTGAGCATCTACAGTGATCGCTAATTCATAAGTAGTATAGAAATAGAAGACATGACAGAAGATAAAGAAAAAAATGGAATTTTAATTAGGAAAAGATTTTTGGAAAATTTTCTAGTTTTTTCCTTTTCTTTGTGGGGTGCCCAGGCCCCTTGGCACCCCCTCTAGGTGCGCCACTGTTCCAGACGTTTGATAAGAGGTCGCCCTCGCTCTACCACGGAACATGAAGACAGATTTTTGATTATAACAGCAAAACGTAATCAATGCACTATGGCAGGTAAGCTTGCAAGTCGGATCTATTCAAGCACAAGTGTGCAGATATCTCGGCAGACTGTGGCAAGACGTCTACAACAAGTTACGCCCAGAGGCCTGTAGTCCGCATCACTTTATGCTCAGTTCATCGTAGAGCATGTTTTCAGTGGTATTGTATCCATGAAAATTGTACAAGATACTAATGCACTCTTTACAGATGGGAATCGTGTTTTAGTCTCCTCCGATTCTAGACGACACTTGATCTAGCCTGAAAGTGGTACTGCTTACTATCACGAGAATGTTCTTGAAATTCCTTCTCATGGTGTGGGAAGGCATTATGCTTAATGGATGCACCGAGCTAAGTGCTTGAAAAAGGGACTAGGACTGGTAAACGATATTGCAACGAAATTCTTCATCGTCATGTTCGATTGTTCTGTGGTGCTTAGGCGCAAAATTCATTTTTATGGAAAAACAATGCAACACCACATCATACACGAGCAGTGAAGAACCTTCTGGAGACCAAGGATATTAATGGAATCGAGTGGCCAGCACGATCCCCAGATTTCAACCTTATATATATATTTAACATGCTTGATATGCAATACGGAGACGCATTGCTGCTCGAAATTCCCTTCCAGAAAACAGAGAAGGCCTTATCCTTGCTCTGAAGGAGAAGTGGGCCAGTTTACCTCAAGAACTCCAGAATCACTTTTTGTTGAGAATGGTGTGCCGTTGTGAAAGCTGCATCGCAGTTCGGGATGGACATATTCCATAATGAAATTTTCCTCCGCATAGTTTTCTGTAAGCACTGTACATTAACTCCTTAACTACATTCTTAGGAAATTCGTAACTTTTGTCAAAAACGTATTGTAATTTTATTTGTACGAAATTTATAACACATTTTTCTATAATATAATTTATTAGTATGCTGGCAATAAATTTATGTCCAGGCTGTTTAGCTGCGGTCATGAATCATTCTTCAGATACAGTGATGATTTTGCCGTGTGGAAAATGGTACATTAAGATTACCCAACAAATCTTGGTATAATCTTAATGATTATACTAAATATCAGATTTTCTTAAATTTTGTTCTAAGGACGCAGAGTAGTCATTATGTATAATTTGAAACGGTTTTGGTTCTACAAACAATTTAGATAAATGAAAAAGGAAATACGAGTACATCACCAAATTATGTTAAAGATTTCATTGTCCCAAATTTTATTACGTTCATTCATTCATATACAGTGATATATACAGGGTAAAAATGTAGTTCGTCGTTAACTTTTGGACACCAGTGTATAAAGAACCATTTTATCCTCAACAAAACCCAAACCTTTATACCAGGTGAGATCTCTCTCTTCTTGGGATACTCTATCATGAAACCTCCCTTGACATAAGCATATAACTATTTCTTTCTCAACATCCAAAAAATTAGGATTTCTCTTTGGACCAAGGCACAGCTTTAATTCTGAACAGATATTCGTCGTACCCAATATGAAACACAAATCTAATTCCTCTACCCTCTCTATTAAATCTATGGAAACTCCTGCAGCAACCAATCAACTCCTCCCCATGGTTCAACTTCAAATCCACAGAACAAATTTCTCCTCCTTGTTTATCACTAATGCTGCAACCCTCTGGAACTGTCGCTAATCTTATGTGTTTCCCATGGGATAACATTCCACAGCCATTCAAACTTAATGTGAACAAGTGTTTTCTTAAGAACTCATGCACAGTAATAATATAATATGGGTCATTCAAACTCTTGTGTATGGAATTATCATAAAAAATAATGTTCTAATGTTTCGAATCATTTTGTCTAACCGTGTGAAAAATGATACATGAAGATTACCCAACAAATTTGGTGTAATCTTAATGATTATACTAAATATCAGATTTTCTTAAATTTTGTTCTAAGGATGCAGAGTAGTCATTATGTATAATTTCAAACGGTTTTAGTTCTACAAACAATTTAGATAAATAAACGAAAAAGGAAATACAAGTACATCACCAAATTATATTAAAGATTTCATTGTCCCAAGTTTCATTACGTTCATTCATTCAGAGCTGAGTTATCATGTGCGCAGAGAATGATAGAAAGGTATTGAATTAAATAGGTGCTTATGAATTTTACAGAAATGCCTAAAAGTGTGCTCAAATGAAAAATATTTCTACATCCATTGCAGCAGCGGAGTCAGAACTAGGGGAAGTCCTTCAGACTCCACTTTTGCTCCCAATTATTGCTCAACTATTTAAAGTTAAGTCTATATACTTCTGAATGGGTGTTATAGGATATCCTCTGATGAAATTTTTCGTTATATGGAAGACGACCTGCTGAAGAGTGAATACAGGGGCACCCAAGGAAATTAAGTTTGTTCGCAGTTAAGAAATGGGTAAGAACTAGGTTTTCTCCCACAGAGTGGTATGTCAGCGGAATAGTTTGCCTTTTTAAGTGGCTCGTGCACCTTTGTGCACTCTCCACTTCAAAAGTATCCACTGCCATATGGGTAGTAGTAGTAGTACTAAAATCATGACAACCTTAGTAATGTATACATTTTTTTTGTTTGTTAGAAGAAAAATGTATACATTACGTTTTCGTTTTCTTGTTGTTTGTTAAGACAACTTTGAAAATACACCAATCCCTCAATATGCGCCCCCGATTAGTGCGTTTTCAATTAGTGCGTCATTTTTTTTTCGATACCCAAATTCGATTTGTGCGCCTATATACATCTTAAAAATAAATGTTACAGATTTTAAAAATTTTCAATTTATACTTTTTTTATGGCTAACTATTTAAAAAATCACTCACCAAGATGAAATAATTTAGTTGCCGATTTGAAAGATTTTACAAAGTTATTTTTTAATAGCATACTACGCTATTTCCATGTACACTATGTTCCAAATTTACCGCCAAAATTTATGTCGTCTGCTTTACATAGCATTTTGCTGATCATATCACGTGCAATTGTTTTCCTTACTTTTTTATTTTAAATTATTTTCCTAACCTTTAATCATGAGTAAAAGAATTAGTCCGAAAAAAATAGAAGTGTGAAAATGAACCGAAAAGTAATCTCATTGGAAGAAAAACTTGAAATAATAAAGAAAATGAACAAGGCGAGTCCAGAGCAGAAATAGGACAAGAACACAAAAATGGGTGAATCAACTGCTGAATACAAAGAGAAAGGTAAGACTGCTTCAAGTTCATCATGCATGCACTCGAAATCAAAGTATTATAATGATTGAATTAGAGAGACTTCTTTTTTACATGATCGAAGGTTGTAACCAAAATCGGATTCCGCTAAATTGGCCTTATTTAATCAAGTCTCTTTGTAAGGAAAGAAAGGGCTATCAGTGATGAAAAAGAAGAATTGCACGTTAGTGCTGGGTGATTTGAATTTCAAAAAGAGAAATAGCCTACATAATTTCTAATCACAGGAGAAGCTGCAAGTGCAGAGAAGGGGATATCTAGAGATTTTGAAGAAAATTGCGTAAGATGGAGACTATTGTGATCAAAAAAAAATATTTAATATCGATGAAACCGGCCTTTTTTTTTTTTTTTTTTTTTTTTTTTTTTGGAAGCGAATGCCTTCCAACACTTTTCTAGCCAAAGAAATCTCAGCCTGGTTATAAAGTCTCAAAGTCGAATGAGATTACTGCTAGCAATATGCGAACCGTTTGGAAGCACATTCGTCCACGTTGTGCAAATGATTTTAGAGGCTTTTCAAATGAATCTAAGTTAATTAAATCTCATTCTGAGAAGTTGAGTGATTCCGACCTGCTAAATTTAGATACACAGCAGGAAGATCCTGAAGAATGTGAAGAAAATTTAATCACTGACAAGCCCAAAGAGGTTTCACAGAAACAATTTCAAAATAGTTTTCGTACAATCGAAGTTTTTAAGCAGCAATGCTTAGAGACTGACCCTGGTGAAGAGAGAACCAGTAATATTTTGCAGAAGAGGCAATAGAGCCATATCGTCACTTGTATGAAAAAAGAAACAGAATACCCGTCAAACTACGTTAGCTCAATTCTTTGTTAAGAAGCAGAATAAAAAATTTATATTCTAAATATGTTTTATTATCTTTCAGTTTCATGGTTTTCCTTTAACTAGACCATGAGACATACCCTAATTCTTTTATTAAATTAAAAAAAAAAAAAAAATTAATGGTCAAAAAAGAAATCTGAGGAACGAATTATACTTTTTCCCATAGGTTATTATGTAATATATATATATATATATATATATATATATATATATATATATATATATATATATATATATATATATATATATATATATATATATATATATATATATATATATATATTCGATTAGTGCGTTTTCGATTAATGCGCCTGTTTTAAAGAACGCATTAGGCGCACTAATCGAGGGTTGCTGTAATGAAGTTTTGCCTCACTTCTGAATTTAAAAAAAAATCATGTAATGCTTATTTATTTCTCAAAGGGAGTAAGGGCTCTTTTAGCGCTAATTAGTTTCTTAGGAAACGTGAAATTCGTCTCCAAGCTCAGCAATGTGTAATTTTTAGCTGTCACCAGTAGTTGAACTTCAAGTGTGCTTTCATTCATCATCATCATCATCATCATCATGTGTATCATATCAAGGATTTAGGCCTAGCATGGCCTGTTCCGGCCTTAGAAGTCATCGTTGAATCGTTTAAGAGGACGTCCTGGTTTTCTTTTTCCTAATGGCTTGTACTTTAAGGCTTGTTTTGTTTTGGTAATCTGTTTTCATTCTTTGGACATGTTCCATCCATTTATGTTTATATTTTTTAATTTTTTCTATTACTGGTTCTTGGTTTAATTCTTTCATAATATTTTCGTTTCTTTTGTGATCAAATAGGGTATACTTTGCAGTTTTTCTCATAAACTTCATTTCTGCTGTTGTTAATCTTTGTTTGTCTTTTTGTTTTATTGTCCAGGATTTTGCTTCCATACATTAAGACTGGTAGGGCTAATGTATTGTATACTTTTAGCCTGGTTTATTTTTGAACTAGGTTTGGTTTAAATATAGAGTTAATTACACCTGTTGTTTTTAAATATTTTGCAATTTTTACGTTTATATCTTTTTCATTTTCATATGTGATCGTACATCCTAGGTACTTTCATTAACTTCTACATATCAGAGAGAGAGAGAGATTATGTTATGGATCAAGAGATCACGTCATCTTGTTATTCTAAACATAAACACTAGTATTACTGGAATAGCATCAGTTATGGGCAATTTATCTGCGATAATTAAATCCACGTTGCTAGGGATTGAATGACACTGAAATGGGCTGATAAAGATCTAGTGAACAACGTGAGAAACAGTTTCTAGACCATCTTTCATTTTTTTTTTTTCCTGTAGGTTTAGTATTATGGTATACCAGATCCTTCACAATGATCTTCACAATGATCCTTCACAATGCTACACAATAACCTCATTTTAAACTAAAAACAAATTTGCATTGAGTGAAAAAAAAAAAAAAACAGCTATGGTCTGCCCACAGTTGCGAGAACCCTATCTGGCAGGGTACTAAGAAGAGTCAGTTCATGTTGAAGAGGAGAAAGGATAAGGCGATGTACGAATTCACCACCAACGAGCGAAATCACTTGCTTTATACGTAATACTTTCCAACTGTTATACAAGCAAAATAGTTACAACTTTAAAAACTAGAATTTTCATAAAAGAAAAGCTAATTTTCCAACTGTAATAATAAACACCCATCCCTATTATTTACCCTATTATCGGAATGGATTCGCCTTCTTCTTCCGATCAGATTGGATTCGCCTTCTTCACCGTCACCCGTAGGCAATCAGAGATAGCTGATCCATAATTATTACTAATTATAAGCCGCCACCGACGAAGAGACGGGCAAACAAGTGCTACCATCTCTTGGTACCCAACCCTAACAGAATATGATACTGTCTGAAATAATGTGGATTCTATGGTCGATTTTTCTTGAGTTTACGGGACGAAACACCCGCTCGCCAGTGCCAGAGATTGACTAACTCGGGAACCGGTCGAAGATTGGCTTAGAAAAAGTTCCTCCAATCAGCAACTAAACTTGAACGTAAGTCTACCTTCAGGCGGCCTAGCGCAGAGGATGCAAGCTCCACTTCCACTGAACTATAACGTATGAATTTGCAATGAAAAGCAAAATGGTCTCGCGCTGTTTTGCTATCCCGCAAAACCATCCTATGAAGAAATGCACAGTTTTGTAAGTTATCTTTATATGGCAATGTTAAGCTACTCATTGAAAATGCAAGAATCCTGTTTTTTTTTTCTAATTTAATATGTAATATTGAGGAGGTACAAAATCATCGAATTTTATTTTAACTTAAATTTGAAATAAATTTAAATGAAAGTAAATCACAAAGAAAAAAAAATCCTCGCCATTTTTTTTATTATTTTTTTTAATGAAATGCTGATCAAAATGAAATTCGATGTCATCCGAAACTTTGCATGACACGTCTGAAGATGACTTGTAGGGAGGTCACAAGCCTTTAATGCTTTTTTAGTATTATTCTTTGTGAGGAATGCACATTATTATTATTATTATTATTATTATTACATGTCAAGGACTGAACTAGAAGGCACGTTAACGAAGAAAGTTTGGGAAACTTTTCACTACGCTGTCAGTCATCAAAAAGCAACGCTATCTATCGCCTAACCACTGTATTATACACTTCTTAATCATTGAATCATCGCCACTAGCAGCACAGAAATGCACTTGACTAGACCAACCGAACTCGCGTTTATCACTTCTTATATTCTTATATGTCTCAGTTTTTCTGTAACTGAATGGTATTCTTAATTTTTAATAAAAATAAAACTATTTTGTAAATCCCACCTCATTGTATGCGAAACACTCTTCTACTGTATGCAGAAATCTGTGAAAAAAAATTTCTCTTTTTTCTCTTGATTTAGAATCGTATTTTCTCAGACACTTTCTTTTTTGATACATTGTTGGATCAGTTGTTGAATATATATATATATATATATATATATATATATATATATATAATTATCAAGCATTCTTTGGCTTATTTATTTTTATTTTGTTTTAGTCATTTGTTTATTTTATTTTATTTTATATTTGTAGGTTTAGCTAAGTGACGATTAACTAATCAGCTAAATCATTTGTGATATGAGAATAGGTAATGTATTTTTATCATGTATTAGATTATATATACGTAATAGTTTTCAAGTATTTTCCAAAATGTGCGGTTCTGTGTTTATAAATCAAAGATAAGCATTGTAAGGAGAAAATATATTTACAACACATCTCTGAAGGTATTCACATTAATACAAGTTACTACAGTTTGTTCATTTCACGAAAACAATAGTAAATAAATATGCAGAAATATTTACAAGTGGAATGTCATTTGCTTTTGCGGTGCTCTCATTCCATTAGTGTCACTGCTGCAACAGCAATGATTTCATCAGTCACTAAATCATAATTTAGTCGACTCCTTAAAAAAAAGTTGGAAAAACCTGGGAGAAGTTTATAACATACACATATTAGTCATCATAGCAAAAAATTAAAAAAATAGACTAGCAGATAGCTGCTGTTTGCTTTGTTCTTTCTCTACATTTCTTGTTTGTAAGTGACGCCATACGGTTACCATAGCAACAAAATGCAATTTAGCATCCAGTTGTCGAGCAGAAAAACGTATAATTTATCCGAAAAACCGCGGGGATTCTCACTGTCGTCAGCAATCCCAGAAATGACATAAATGATAGCTGTTGACCTGCATTTTTCCCACGTTAACAATAGAAAGTGTACACTTTATATAAAACTACTTGTATTACATGAAGAATAAAGTTGCTTGGCATTTGTATATTCTTTCGAAGTTAAATCAAAACACTGTCGTAAACAAGTGATCTTTTCATTTCATTTTCTTCTTCTCCTTCTCCGGAGCGGGAATTGTGGAAACCTCTGTGGAGGTTATATTCACGTAGAATCTGTACAGTGCACAAGTTCTAGGTAAAGATCAGACTGCAAAAATCTCAGATAAGCATCTTGTTCCATCAGTCCCTGAATACGACGTTGTGCTTGATCAAAAGAATGCCTCTCTGGATTTGATAGGATATTTTCGATGGTTGTCTTGAGAGTAGCATCAAGGTTCACCTGAAAATAAATAAAACAAAAAACATGCCATTAAATGCAAAAGTATGGAGTGTATATATATATATATATATATATTAATAAAAATAAAATAAAATAAAAATTCCTACCGCAAAATCTCTCCTAAAGGAAAGAGACGGAACGCTAAAATAATTCGCCTCTTTTCCTTCCGGAGACCGGCGTAGACATTTAAAAGCGACAAACAAACAAACAAAAAAAAAAAAAAATCAGACAATTGCTGCCATCTAGCGTCCCTAATCTTAAATCAGTATGAATATCGTATGAGTTCTGATTATTTTTTTATTGTTTATTTTAATATAAATTAAAATTTAAATTTAATTCAGTTCAGTTCAATTTCGATTATTGTTTATTTAAAGATTAACAAAAAAAAAAAAAAAAACAGGAAGGGAGAAAGTTCGTTATGACAGGACATGATCATGTAGTATATGGGAAATTGATAACTAGTAGGCTCTCCAGGTAGTGTCCAGTGTCCTCGCCAGCAATATAAGAATTCAATTTTTATAAGAAATTGTTATTATTATGTGACACCGCCAAGGAGTCCAAAGACTCATCGAAGGAGAGTGTGCCAACAGCATTGAACGATTGATTCCCTTCCAACTACTAACCGGGCTCAAACTTACTTAACTTTATTGCGTAAGCCATTAGTAAACAGAAGCTCTACTAATCTAACAACCTTTAGTGGCAATTATACTTCAGTTGTTTATATTATTATTATTATTATTATTATTATTATTATTATTATTATTATTATTATTATTATGAATAAAGAATATTTTAAATGAAATAATCATACTGCTTGTTTACTAAAAAAGGGTGCAGTTGGAATCAATGTTTGTAAAAGCGTTCTCTGCATTTTTAATGTGAAATAACGTATTGATGATATTTATAGGTCAGTTCCTGTGCGCTCGTTTATATGCAAATTTCTCCTAGCGTGTTTGTTTAGAAATGCAAACGAAAATGCGTGTTCTCTACACTGAAGTAAATTGCTTTATTAACATATTTTTTTCTTTTTCTTAAATTAAAAAAAAAAAAAAACGAATGCATTATAATATTTTATATATTATTTGCAAAAATAAAAAAAAATCAATAATGAATACACCTAATAAAGTCTCTATGTTCTAATATGCTGGAACTTGTGTGTGTGTGTGTGTGTGTGTGTGAAATCTTTTATGATAAGCGAAATTAGTTATGCAATGAGTGGTAAATTAGAATTGCGTCTAACGAAGTATTTTAAAATACTAACGAATACAGTATATTAGCGTTTTTTTTTAAAATTATTTTTATGAAGTGAATTTTGTGTGTAGGGGGATTACTTGTATTGCTTTACTTGGTTTCATCATGGTTATATCACATGGATTTAAAGAAAACCATTATGAAATTTTAAAAAAAAATAAAATAAACGTCTGCCAAGAAGCCAGAAAATGGCGCGGATAATATCCCTTTTGGTAACTTTCGGAATGGCATTCTATTTTGAATTAAGTTAAACGATGTGTACCAATTTACGTTAGCCCACACACGTACATTTACATACTATAAATCCCACACACGAAAAGTGGCAAATCTATTCCACATTTATTACCATACGTGGGCTAAGGGTTTAGATGATCCGGAACCAGTGGCGTAGCTAGGGGGATGCGGTGGGGGCGATCCTCCCCGGGCGGCGTTTTGAACCATTTGAACTTTTGGAGTTAATTCTAAACAGTCTCAAGAACTCATTTCCAAATATTGTAATACTACTGAGAATTTTCCTCACAACTGCTGTAAGTGTTGCTAGTTGCGAGAGGAGGTTTTCAAAATAAAATAGATTAAGAATTACCTACATTACTATGAAACAGACTTCGCCATTGTCATCGACGAGTTTGCTAACAGAAAAGCAAGAAAAATAACATTTTAGAATGTTGAAGTTAAAAGTTTTACTTCAAAAATAAACATAGTGTTTTAATTTATTTCCCTATACGTGGTTTTGAGTTTTTGTAGTATTTTTGGTGTGTGTGTTGAGAGGGGCGACAAACTCAGGGATCGCCCCGGGCGGCAAAATCTCTAGCTACGCCACTGTCCGGAACCCTGCTTCTTAGGGACCAAACATGCATTTTTGAAAGCACATCATACCTCCTGTAATCACAATAGTGTGATCTCATAATACTGGGAGACGAAAATCGTTTATTACCTAAAGATTTTTCACAAACATCTATGAGCGCAGTGGCATTCGATTCCCAAACTTGTTGGCAGAGAAAAACGGGTATCGGTAGATCATTTTTTAGATGGTCTATCGGCCTACGCATACCACTATAATACGACAAGCAGAGTATCCTCAAAAATCAGCCAAACAGAATTGTTTAAAAAGCCATAAAAATACTTTTTTAAAAGCTTTTATGTTAGAAGCTTAGTATCTTTTTTTACTTGTTAATTTTCAAGGATTTATTAATATTTGTTTATCCAGTGCTAATAAACATGTAAATAAATACCTCTTTGGGAGCCTCTGCTGCAATAAAATCGTTGTATATCTTGCGAGCTTTAGAAGACAGTTTGTTGGGACGTGATTTCTTGAAGTCTTCACACGCTAACCAAAATTCAACGTTTTCTTCACTGAATTCTCTGGATAAAAATGCTCGAAACAACGCAAGGCCATCTGTCATGAAAAAAAATATTATAATTATTATTATGCCATTGCAATCAATACAAATCTGAACAATACAGAAAGTCCGACATTAGCGGAAAAGACGCTAAGCTTGTTACCAACCCACAAGACTTAAAATGTTTAATTTTAAGTAGACAGAATCATCCCGCAAGGAGAGAAGCCTTCACCAGCGATGGGGAAGATACAGGCTGAATATTTTCATTAAAATTTTTTTGCACGCTCTGGAAGTCGTGCATTCACTTGAATAAATAATTTTAAACATTTCATTTTATGCCTCATGGATTAGTTGGATTAGCTCAGTTTCCACTAAGCTTAACTATTTTTCATAACATTGTATGTTTCGATATTTACATCATAATCCGATGATGAGTCCTTAAAAATAAAATGATGAGATCTATTTCGAGAAAACTAAATATAGTTTAGAGCTTCCACGACTCAATCAGTATAAACGAGGCCCCTTTGGTTGGACAAGACCAGACTTCGAATCTCGTCTAGGACACGAAGTGCCTTTATCAGGGCTTTTCAGCTGAAGGTGAGTTAGCCGGTCTCATACGAGGTAGAAAGTTTTTTTCTGTCGGACAGCCAAATGAATACATGCAATTTATAGCCGATGCAGGTAGGATTCGACGCAGTACCAAGTGTATAACGAACCAAGTTACTTGGCCGTTATAAACTAAATTTTGATAAAAAGATACTAGTATTGTTTAATACCACAAAATCTTTCCAAAGGTACTCTTATAAAATTCAAATCGATACGCTCGATAATTGTCAGTCTAACTTTTGCATTTTCAAATCCTCATGGCGCAATGTCATATCGATACTCAGCTTGGTCATGTCCATAGAACTACGTTAACTTATATGTGTGACTTCCATGCCATAAAACTGCCCTGCATTCTTTTTTCTTTTTTTTTTTTTTTCATTCTTAACAACATTGTTTACTGCAGTAAAAAAGGATTTGCGACCAAATCTCCACAACCAAACAAATTTTCGTAGTTTCTGTTATAGAGAAATTTCAAGAAATTTTTATGACTTCTATGTCAGATTCCTGGTGAATTAATAAATTATAGAAATCGCTCTAGAATTCGTTTCAACCATTTTCTACTCCCTTCTAAAATCTGATAAACAACTATTTAATTATGTTTGTATGTCAGTTCCACCCACGATAGATTGAGACCAGTAGTATATTAGTACCATAGGCGGCTAAGAGTTAAATAATACGGAAATCCTGTTCTGGTAACCAAACCCATAAATTTTTCCAAGCCACTAAAGGCCCTTCATAAACAGGATGGCGATCTCATGCCGCGTGACCAAAATCTTCTGCCACCTACAGATCCTTAGGTCGATTTAAATCCACAGCGTGTTGATTGGACTTGAAACGCTATCCACTGGTAAATTCTACGACTTGGATCAACCAAGTCGTAAAATTTACGCAATTACTTGACCAGATATCTCTTGATTTTTCATGTTTATTTACAATCTGCTTTTATTCCTTTATTTAATTTATTTATAATATGTTTTCATTCTTCTGGACTTTTAGCGAGTAATTCTGAATATCATTTGGATATCTTAACACAAAATTAAAATATCCTGCTTCTCATTTTATTCTTCTTTTAATCTACTACTAATCTACTAGTGCTCAATTCATTTCTACTTACATTTATTAGCGATTAATTCATGAAAAGACTGGGCCCACTTCTGAGCTTCCTCTGGTGTTGGTTTTACCGAACGTTGGAGCGAACTGTCAGTATGTCTGCGACGAAGAAAACCCAAGCGCAGTTTCATATCCGTCGTCCTAATGAAAAAAAAAAAAAAAAATTGTTCTTAGAACAACTATTTAAATAATCAGAAGGAAATTTAACTGTTGTTATAATAAACAAATTTCAGCACGAAAATACCTACTAATACTATATTAAGAGTCTAAATGCTAGAAAATATCTCTAGTAAAATATCTTCTGATCCATCTTCACCGTTTCAAGCAGCTCAATTCGGCGGCTTAGTTCTACAAAAAGGTTTCAGTGGCCGCCTCTGCTGTGTACATCAGATATGAATAATTCCATCGTCTTCCATATATTTGTCGTTTATCGGTGTTTTGTAGTATTAATTTGTATGCTGAATTGGCTTCTAATGTTTCCCGTATAAATTTCCAAGAGGTTTCGGGCAACTAACAATATTTATGAAAGGGTGAAGGGAGAAATATTAAAAAATCGAACATAACCTCCCCTCTTTTAGCTATACTATATTCCTTAGTACGTGTAATTTCTTCTGTTCACAGAGTTTTGTGAACAGAAGAAATTCCTGGGTTTGGTTACAGAAGAAAAAAGAACTGTCTGAATCAGCGTACTCGGCATTATATGCTGCCAACATATTATGTTTCTACAAATTCTGATAATGTAGATAATGCAACATAAATTCTGAATTGTAGGCAATCCTTCCGATAAGTAAATATATATTGATATCAGCATATGCTTGCATCATATGTGTTGTCAAAAGATGTTGACTTATCTGGTGTGCCAACGTGATGAATCTTGCTCCATTGTAGCAATCCTCTAAATGGTTGAGCAAATTAGTGCATGATCTCGCTTAAATCTTATTTGAAGAGAGAACTATGCAGTGAGTGTTCTTATCATGTGTTCTTGTATTCGATCATTCTCTATTGTTTTGCTATTAACCTTATTCTGTAACTTTCATAATAATGAAGAAATTTCTAGCAATTCCTTTGAAATCGATACCAAGAATTTCGTTGAGACAGTGGAACTACTAAAGATAGAGTTTCTATATCCGATTAAGTGGTGAATAGATTTTCTCTAACAGAGAGAGAAAAATTATATATAAATAGATGACTTTCAAAACACAGTTTACGAATTACATAAAATAAACCAACAATCTACCTGTACTAACATGCAGAATGCAAACATCGTATTAGATCAATAATAGTCATAGAAGATAAAATAATATTATTTGACACGGTTTAATTAATTAGTTTTAGTTTTAGTTTGCATAATATCACAGATAAACGACAAAGATGGTGAAGAATAAATATATTTCAAAAAACATGTGAAACGATTAAAAATACACTGAATCAAAATTGAATAAAGAAAGAAATGAGACGCGATATGTAACTTAAATTTTATAAAGTAACTGGCAATTCCACTTTACTGTGAGTCCGAGATATCGATTGTTAAAAACAAAGAAAAAATTAGATTTTTAAATAGTTTAACGGTTAACCGATGCCTAAAATTATATCATATAAAAATGAAGATCTCAGGAGAGTTACTCTGGAAGCATGTCTTATGTTGAGCAATGATCTTCATGTCCTTGTTTTTTTTCTTCAGTGTATAACAAAAATATACAGAAAAGAATAGAAAGAGCATTTTTATGTACTATAGGTAGACTAGTGCAGCTAGAAGGTGAAATACCTAAACATTAAAGCATAGGTCACTACGCATCTCATGAAATAAAATAAAAAATAAATTAAAAAAAATCAGCTAATGCCTGTTATTCCCGTAGAGGAGTAGATGAAGCGTTTTCGCCCTATCTAACTTTTGGAGACTGAGTGGGCAGTTCAATCTCAACTGGTAGCCAATCAGAGAGCTATCACAACCAAGGCTATCACTAATAAATCGGTACGGAGTGAAGAAGACGGGTAGCAAGTGCCGCCATCTCGTGGTCCCTAATCCTAACACAATATTTTTAATGTCTGAAAATAGTGTGGGTTCGACGGCCGGTTATCTTGAGTTTACGGGAGACAAAAAACCTGAGTTTTTCCGCTTGTCCGTGCCAGAGATCGACTAACTTGGGAATCAGTTGAGAAAAGGCTTAGAAAAATTTCATTGAGCTACACAGGCTACTGAAATAAAATAATATCCTAAAAATTAATTTAAAGTGATTTTGAACCAGCTCAGAAAAGACATTATGAGAACTTGACTTACAGTGCAGTCGATAATCTTATACTTTGCATACAATAAACTAGTATTTATGATCTTCCATAGCTCAGACTTTAACAAAGGGGATCCGTTGGTTGAATAGATTACTGTCCGTTGCGTTGATTTGGAGAGGAATCCTTATAAGAAGACTTTCCACCTGGAGGTGAGTCGGCTGGTCTCATATGAAGGTGGTAGGTGCACACTGTGTGTTACGTTTAAAAATATAAATGCAATACCTGCCACTGTCAACCATGCTAATGAATGGACTGAATTAACATGAGTGGCAAAACTTAGCTCTTCCATCCTAAGAAGAACTGAGAAAGGAAAGATAATAAGGAGCTACAATTTCTTCCATAATATTTTTCTTTTCCGATTAGGAATTGGTTTTCTCTCTATTTTCCATGTAGCTGCAGGAATAGAAATGGAAATTAATAACACGAATAGAATAACGGCAGAAACCGACGATCATTACAATTGTGTTTCCCTTCGAAACACAATTGTGTCACCAAATGTAAATGCGAATCGAAGAGCAGAAGAGTATCTGACCCTGAAATCTGAAGGAAGTCAATGAAATAAAATATTTAAGTAATCGGAATGACGCAGTTTTCTTAAAAATAATGTGAAAATCAGCATAATAAATATGGCACACAAAAAAGAAAAAAAAAATCAGCTAACGCCTATTTGTTCCCTTATAGGGAGTAGGCGAGGCCGTTTACCCTATCCAACGTTTGGAGACTGAGTGGGCAGTTCAATCTCCACTGGTAGCCAATCAGAGAGATAGCTGGCCCAAGGCTAACCCTAACACAATATTTTTAATGTCTGAAAATAGTGTGGGTTCGACGGTCGATTTTCTTGAGTTTACGGGAGGAAAAAACCCGCTAGCCCGTGCTAGAGATCGACTAACTCGGGACGGGTCGAAAAAAAAAAAAGGCTTAGAAAAATTTCCTCTAGTCGGTGACTAGATTTGAACCACCAAATCCTTTCTTCTCGCGGTCAAGCGCCGTAGAGTGCAAACGCCACTTCTACGGAGCTACACAAAAAAAAAAAAATGGAATTCGCCATTTTTCCTAACGTGGGTATGGCTTTCCTAATTTATCTGTTTACCAATCAACAATTTCAGTGCCGAAAGTACATTCTACATACTGACAAGAGTGAAAAATAATCGTCCTTCAGAACATTTAGATAATGCAAATTCAGCTTTTAATATTGTTGCATAATGACAGACAAGAGAACTCTATTGCTGACGTAGAAGCTACCGTCTACTTCATAAGTGGGATCCTGACATAAAGCATAATGGCTAATCCAAACTTACTGTTATGGATTAGTCGACCACAGATGCGAGATCCCTCGACACTTCTGTTCATGGCAAAAGAAGGCGAATCCATTCCGATAATAGGGCAGTCAATGCATTTCGTGGAATCAGTGTTTATTATTATGCGTTGGAAAATTTTCTTCTTTTTTTATGAAAATTCTAGTTTTTAAAGTGGTAACTATTTTACTTTTACAAGTTGGAAAATTGTACGTATAAAGCACGTGATTTCGCGTGTTGGTGACCAATTCGTACTTCGCCTTATTCGTTTCTCCCCTCCAACATGAATTGACTCTTGTCGGCATATTGCCAGCCGAGGTTCCGGCATCTGTGATCGGACAGTATCTGCAATCTTAATATTAAATGACATTTATTCCTTTTTTTAAGTTTTTTTTTTTTAATTCTAGAAGTTGAATTGCTTTGTAGATTATTAATGTCGGAAATTATTTTCAGTTCTTTTCGTAACAAAATTATTTAAAAAAATAAAAAGAGAAAATACGAAAGAATTCAGGCCAAATATAACGTTTGTAATAACACCTACTACGCAGAATTAAAATAAGGTCGTTTAACCCGATCTACATTATTAAGTTATTTCTAGATAAGATATCTTAATATATTGGAGCATCATTTAGTGGTAGATGAAAAATTGGGGGTGGGGATTAAAATATGCTTGCAAATCGAAATAATTTTGCACCATACTAGCAACGGAAAGAATTGTTTCAAAACTTACTGCTTCCTTCCTCTTTTCTTTTCGTCTTCACTATCAGCTTCGCGAGGAGCCGATTCTGCAGATCTGGTCTTGGATACAGGCTACAAAAGAGAAAAGAACACTGTAGGAAACTTCGCTAAATTTCTTGAACAGTAACTGCGTAGTAACTTTTTCTTTTTTTAAATTTTGAAAAATAAAAGAGATAAAACAAAAGATCGCATATTTTACAAAACACATTTTTCCCATCTAAAAAATGTATGCAGATCACATTTGATTCGTACTTTCAATAAATTGACCTTTGACGAGAGCGGCTGATCACAACTACAAAGTACAATCTATTAACAGGTAACAGATACCAGCGAACTGTCTATCTTTCTTCTTTCAAGTGGTTATTAAGTGTATTTATAATTACAGAAGAAGTAACTATGCATTATATCTGTAAGTTGCGTGTTCTTCTGGCGATTTGCCTGTTTAGAGTAATGAATTTTTTTTTTTCCCATCCGAGTTTTACGGATATAAAATCCCTTTCACATCTGTATGAGACCTACTAACTCAACTTCATTTGAAAACCCTTATACAAGTTTATATAAATCAAGTGGATAATAAATCCAGCATTATTTCAAAGGCGAATGCGGAAACTATGAAAGTTTCGTACGAAATTTGACTAGAGAGCTTACGAGAATACACTCGCCAGCATTTACGAGTTGCGCTAGCGCGGACATTATATGAAATATGATCGCTGCCCAAGCGTCCATATTTCATATATATACATTTCTATTATATACAGATACATTACAGTAAACCCTCGATTTAACGGAAGAAATTTCCGATCCGTATGTCACATGTGAAAAAAAAATAACGCTTATAATTAAATTAACAAGTTATTTTTTGTTATTAATTTCCTGTTATTTTTAACAAATTTTGGCGAATAGGCCATCATATGTTGGAAAAACACTGTACTAATTTAGCCGACATAAGTGAGTCACCGCTCATAAAACATGTTCGGCGAATGATTAGCACGTGATCACACCAATCGCACTGTGATTGGTTCTTTTGTCGCTTGGCGTGACTTTCTGCTGTACGAAAAAACGTGATAGTTTTTCCAAAGCAGGATTACCTAAACCAAGCGCCTCATTAACTTCACATTAACTTACCTAAAAGTGTGAAAATTGTGTTGAAAATTGTTTGAAAACAATTTTTTTTGTTATTGGACATTTTTTTATTTAAAAAAATTCGCGATTTAGCGGACTTTCGATTTAACGGACACCCCTTAGCCCCTATTAGTCCGTTAAATCGAAGGTTTACTGTATATATTCGCATCATACATTGAATTCGAATCCAGGTCATTCCAAACCAAGTGGCTAACGTCGATGCCGACTAAACTACGGAGTCTCTTTTTTATATTAAGAATTGACATTTGAAGTTGAACAAAATCTGCACTGCACTGCACCAATCCATCTTTCTTTCTTTCTTTTTTCTTTTCTTTTCTTTTTTTTTTTTTTTTGAGATTTTTTTCGGTATCAACTTAGGATTAAGTTGAACAGTGAAAGGAAAACAATATTTCATAATTCGTTCCAGTTGATGAAAATATTTACATTAGCATATCATCCATTCGATATCTATCTTTCTATATACTGTATATATATTTTTTCCCGACCACTTCCTCATATCAGTGCCTCCAACTTCTCCCTTTGTATATTCATCCTAATCCCTCTCATTTACTAAGCTGCACATGCCACCCACTTTTCAGTGGGATCTTCGATATAAATCGAAGTGTGCCAAACCAGATTCTGACATTCAGTGGGGATTATGGCATAACATCTTGCCAACCCCTTCTAAGCTCTACAAATTTCAGCTAAGCGAATCGGATCTGTGTCTATTCTGCGAACTTTAAGGTACCTTGGAACACACATATCTAACCTGTCCTGCCAACAAAGCGAGTTGGCAGGACATTGCCAATTTCCTCTTCATCTGTGCCAAGGCCGTCATTTACAGTTTCTACCTTAAACACACAAGAAATAACCAGCACCCACCCACCCACCCATCACCGAATCGGAACAAACCCTCATGTGTAGCCTACGTCGGAAACTGCAAAGCAGGCTTTCACTGGAACTTGATTATTACAAAGAAGCAGGAACTGTCGCGAAATTCAAAGAGGAGTGGAATCCAACTGGTACCCTGTTCTGGATTGCCGATGACAACACACTTCAGCTGAAAAATAACTAAGAGTGAAACTGAACTGTAATGTTGATTCTTTTACTAAAAAGACAAATCCTGTCCACCACTGATGTATCTTTTCCCCTCATTTCTATTGTATATCTAAAAAGAAAATCCTTTTAATATGCACTTTTATAATATATAAATAGTCCTTTTTGTTGACTATCTTCCAATGTATATTTTATCAAGTTGAATAAAAAAAAAAAAAAATTTTTTTCCCTATCGAAGACACATACACACACAACTGGATCAGTTTCCACTTTCATTGAAACCTTAGTTTAATAGGACCGACTTTAAAATTTTTTTAACTACAATTCATTGAGCGGATTGTAATAAAAAGAAAACAAGTTGTGCGCTTCACTCTTCTCTCTCTCATCATGAATCCATCTCTATGACGCAACAGCATCAAGGTTCTCACATCTAAAATAGCGTCTTGCGCCGGCTACTGAATGCAGTAAACATATTTCCATGGTTCAGTAAGAAATTTCTCAATCTTTAAGTAAGGAACAGAGGTAGGGACCGGTTATTATTAAGCTCCTCTTAAAGGCATCAACGAAGTAAACATGCCTCTCAGTTTAATAAATCAGCAGGAGATGACCGCGTCGCTCTAACATAACTCCCTCCCACTCGCATCCAGTTCCGTTTACGGAAGCGTTCAGTGAAAGTGTAGTTCGGAGGTGATGACCTAACCGTTCTAGAGAGGACCGGTTGTATCTAGCTAGAAGCGGTCACTTAGATGATGACCTAAGAAGAAAAAAAAAAAGAAGAAAAAAAACTATAGCTTGTTTTTCAGACTGTAACTGGTCAAGTCATCTTATTCGGAAGTATTCTTAGAGGAGAGTGGATGGGGGAAAGAAAAGTGGACGGACATAGGGGGGAGATGGAGAGTCCTTTTCTGTATGAAGAAAAAGATAAATGAGAGAAGAGCGCATTCTCTAAAGCAGCTGTTGTTTCCCACGTTTTATAAGCTGTTTTTCTAGCTTGGCTACTCTTTGCAAAGTACAAATAACGTTTTTTCCATTCCTTTTCACACTGAATTATAATTTGATCTTTTCCCGGTTTACACTGTTACATTCGTTATTCTGTTTAAAATGTTAGAATTTAAGTTTAATTTGTAACACTTTCCTTCATTGAGTGGAAAATTAATCTTTTATAAACACTACTCAAGAATTAATTATCATAAAAGAGATTAAAATGTATTTTTCAGACTAACAAAGTAAAATATTAATTTATATGATCTATAAGAATAAGGAAGTGAGTTTGACATTTTACAAGGTCTTGATGCGACCGCATCTGGAGAGAAATGTGCGCAGATGTAGTCTACTGGTTAAAGAGCTGATGGAGATAAAACGGAGAGGGCGCAAGAGAGTGTTAAAGGCAATGTTGGGATTGTGGAATCTAGATTAGGAACACAGATTCGGAATGTATGGACTTCAGACACTAACAAACAAGAGAGGGGAGATGGTAAGATAGAGACCTTCTAAAAGGATCACATGCGATACCAATTGATGGACAGTTTTATGGAGCGACATGACAGATAGTGTGAGTGATATGTAGTCTCCTTGATGAGCCCCTGACTCCCCGGAGGGCTCCGATAATAATAAATATAAATGTATAAATAAATTATATATGTACGTGTGGGTAAAACATCCGAAAAAAGACAAATAAATAAACCACCCAAAATTTCGAATTAATATATATATATATAACGTCCAAAATGTCTATGTAGCCCTTGTAGAAACATTGCATGCTATGCTAGACTGCCGGAAGAAATATTAATGTTTGATTACAGTCGTCGGTTAGAAGTACTTTCACTGGATCTTCCTTCATCAGGGTCTCGAGTTAGTCGATGTTTGGAACAGTCATGTAGTGTTTTTCTCCCAGAAACCGGGGTTTTAATCTCTAAAAAAAAAAAATTGCAGAATATACATTAATACGAGAATTAGTGTTTAGGATCACGAGATGGCAGCACTTGTTTGTCGTACACTCTCCCCTGAGGTTTCACAAATCATCAGTAAGCCATCTGTCTTTGATGAATGAGGGTACAGGCAGGCTGTCAACCAGTTCCAGAAAAATTACGTAAGAATGAAAAGAATTCTACCTTTTCCGTTTGGTTAACGAAAAGTTCTCTTTTATAAAACGTCCAGTACGAGAACTGTTTCAAACAGAGTTATAATTTTCGAACCGCTCCTTGAAATATTAAATAATTCTAATTTTGGGTTAACTGTCGAAAATGTCATTCAGATCGTTCTTTCTAGAATCATAAAAGTAGTTTATCCATGGGAAAGTATTCGCATGTTAAATAAAAAACGTTAAAGGCAAAATATAATTTATTGTTGAAACATGATCATCTTCAGAAAACAGATGAGGGACTCGTGAATTTTTCGATTTCTCACAGTTACAGTTTTAGAAATTAAGCATAGGAATAACTATGAAAACACAAGACTGATTCTCCTGCTAAGCAATTTAATTGATATTTTACACTTTATTTATATGGTTTATTTATATATTTGACATTTAACACTCATTTACACTAATATTACAGATAAACTTCAAGGTTTTTCTGTAATATCTTGATCACTTCTATTTTGCGTACGCAATACCAAGATTTTTATTGATCAAATCCAGTTATGATGCTGCTTAAACCATTTCTTCTAACGTTTCCAGATATTTCAGAAGTTAGCCTTTCTTTCATGAATCACCTAAAGAAGATTGAATTTTTATGATTACTGCCAAGTTAGCCGAGTGGTTAGCGTATCCACTTTCCGATCAACAGAATGCAGGTTCGAATTTCTCCGTGTACAAGGATGTTTATGATTTCCCGGTGGGACCAACACCCACTTACTGGAGGCCAGAAGGGTTTGAAAACGTTTGGTCTCAAGAGCAGGGTTTTCGGACTGTGTAAAAAGTTTAAAATATATTAAACAAAAAAAGTCTTAGTCCACCCACGGTACTAAGCTATATAGGTGTACAAAACCTTTTGTGGATGGAAAAAACGTAAAAAAAATCAATTAAAGGTGTAACAGGAGTTCGGGTTTTACTTTGAGAAGTGGATTAATAACTGAGATGTTTTATATTATATACTAGCGCTTCCCAGGTGGTGAATGGATGTTCGGAATTATGGCCAAAGCAACTAAGGTTATGAGGTTATATGTCAAGTATGCGAGTGGGTTGTTCTGACCAGCTTGTTTGTTTTACGGGATACAAAACAAATTTCAGAGAAAAATAATTCCTACCACCTCCGTATGAGAAAGGTTAACTAACTCGCATTCAGTTGAAAAGTCTTTATAAAGGAGTTAGATGAGATTCGTACCCAGCTTTTTCCAACCAGAAGGCATCGTCGATGTTGACTAAGTTATGACTGAGCGATTCTGAGTACTAAAATACCCCAAATTTGGTCTTAAACTGCGCTGTGCCTAAAATGGATTCGAATGCAGAATGCTTGCCACTTCTCAACCGACAACCCCACTTTTGCTCTTTACTACGTAAACTATCCTACCACATGCCACCGGATAGACAAAAGAAAAATCGATGTTGTATGATAACAGAGAAACATCCGTCTTATTAGTCAAGTATCAAGTACATAAATCTAGTTTATTATGTAAACAAGTAATGTAATATACAGTTCTGTACTATTTTCTGAAATTCGAATAGCTTAGAGAGCCGTGGGATGACAATGGATAAAAGATTACGAAAAAAAAATCTAAATGAACGAGTTCCTGATTCTTCCACGTAGCAGTTTATAGTTTGGAATTACAGCCAAAGAAACTACCGCTATGAGACCAGTGGATTAAATACGAATGTTTCTTATGGCCATTTTGCCTGTTTTTCTGGAGAAAAAAAAATCCCTTGATATGAAAGGGACTAACTCTCCTTCACTTCGATTTCGTGGAATCCTAGTTTAGGACGTCAGTGAAGAATTACTACTTACTATTTGACCAATGCTTAAGGGAATCGGGTGCGATGTCCGACAACAATGTTAAGCAGCATCGCATATATTCTGTGCAGTGTAGATGTTGCGCACGTATCCATTTAGCAGCAAGCCCAAAGCGCCATCTCTCACGATAGAGTTCCAGATATTTATATATAGTTAATATCTCATCTATCAAATATACTGTATAGGATCAGTTAACATCGTTGAGAATAACTCAACAATGTTAACTGATCCTATAGTGGAAAAGCAGTCTCAGCTGGTAATAAACCGCAAATATTAATTCTTAAAATAACTTTTCAAGAAGGACGACCATCTGAGTGTAAGCCTCGAACTGCGCTATGTACATCAAACTGAGAGAGATCCTTTCAAGTTGTCAAGCCCGAGAAAATTTCAATCCATTTCTGTGACAGCTGTTTTACTGTAATGACGCTTCATCAGAGAGAGAGAGAGAGAGAGAGAGAGGTTAAACACCCTTACCAGTTGCTAATTAGTTGATCCTGTCTGTTTACTCTCACAAAACGAAGTTTAAAAGTTATCAAAATGTAGTTGCTTAACTTGCCATCAGGAACTACGAATGTATGTGGGGAAACAGAGAGAGAGAGAGAGAGAGAGAGAGAGCCTTCAATACATGCATAATGTTCGCCGTAATCGACTGCTATCAACTAGGAAAGGAAACGCCGGGAGTCTGGATATGCGACAAGCAAAGACTTTTATTACAAAGAGTTATTTGTCATCTTGCGCTTCGGGCGGATACGTTCTAAAGGTCACACTTTGCTTTGGTGAAGGAGATCTTCCAGAAAACCACTCCTCATAATGAAATCTTGGATGGAGGTGTCTCTACATTGTAAACAAGCAGTAGGTGTGAACACAGGGTCAGGGTCATAAACGTTGTAGTTCAATGACCGCTTCCGCG
The DNA here is from genome assembly GCF_054136105.1 of Typopeltis vanoorti. Lineage (NCBI taxonomy): Eukaryota > Metazoa > Arthropoda > Arachnida > Uropygi > Thelyphonidae > Typopeltis > Typopeltis vanoorti. Next base: position 180,229,562 of record NC_143549.1, on the reverse strand, counting down.
ACATAACAAAGCCGACGGAATATTTGCTTACATCGAGGAGGCGATTTCATTTCGAAGTGGCCGCGCAAGATATAAATAATATCGCGTACAGAAAATAAGAGATCAGAGACACAGTGGCGCCTTAGTTCCTTTAATAGAAATGAGGGTTGTTCCCTACGTAGCTGAAAGTCATCAATGCCTTGTTAAGTTTTATGTATGCGCCGCGGTGTTCTTTGCCAAAGGATGAATTTTGAGGAGTCGGCAGGGAAACCAGCAGACAGTGTTTATTTTTATGACAAGTATGAAGATGGATCGAAAACATCCAAGATGATATATATTTTTAGAGAACCTACAGTATATGCACTTTGCTTTCTCATGACGTGGCCTATTCCTCCCGGAAGCTCGGGTTTTTCATTGTATAAAAAAAACTGGCAAACCAGAGGAACACATACAAATTACAGACATTACATTGGCCCTTTAGTTGCTTCTGCCATAATTCAAAAGTAATATTGTTTTCTGTTATCGCTTGCAAAATGTAATTTCCATATGAAGCTGTTCCAACGATCCATCATCATTCAAAGCATCGCTAATGGGTCTGTTCGAAACGTCTCGAAATCATTTTGCCGCTTCTTTCATTTTACAGTTAAAAAAGCACGAAGCAATTAAGGCTATAAAGCTATTGTATGATGTCTTTTAACTGTGTGTTATGCGGCTGGTTTGTCTGTTTTGTGGAATAAAAAACTCGAGTTTTCCAACGCGAAAAATTCTGCTACTTCCGTTTGGACTAACTAATACACCTTCAGTCGAAAAGTCCTTATAAAATGATACCCCAGCTAGGAGAAGGTCCTAGGAATCAAACCCGAGTAAACAGGGCAAAGAATCATAGAGATTTTGGAATCTGGAACGAAATACAACTCACACATGTTGAATAAACACGTTTTTTCCCCTCTAAATACTTGTTGGAACATTTCATCCATTTTTGTGACCATCCTACATGGTCGCAGCAACTCGATGCAACCATTTTCTCAACAATCCGCTTCGCACTGTAAACAGATGGGGAAACATTCTTATACTTTACACGAGTCCATATACAATGGAGCTAACTTTCCTCTTTGGATTTCTTCTGATAATGACGCCATCTTCCAATATTATCAATATTCATTATTTTCTGAACATTCTTTATCCGAATATTTCTAATTAAGTCCTCATGTTTTTAGGCGAATGTTATGTTGTCATATATGATTTTTACAAGGTATGAAACGACTGAGATATGTTGTGTGTTCGTAGAAAAAGAGCCCTCCTACGAAAAATGGATAGAATGAGGAATTCAAGGGAAAGAGTCTCTTCTTTATTTCCTTCGTGTTCTACACGAAGGGAAGAAAACGTTTTTTCTGAGAAAGAAAAAATTATTTTCCTTCCTTTGGGTTTTATCGCTTTCAGGAGTGATTACAAGATAGACGCGTTTGTGAGCGGATTAGCAATACTAATTGCGCAATTAGTGTCGTCTAGTGACATATTCGTTCTTACAAAGAAAAGTGAAAATAAAAGAGCGTCGAAAGATTAACAGACTGCGCACATTTATTTGTGAAATATTCATTCTTTGTGCGAGTGATGAGAGGACACGCTAATGAAGTAAATATCGCACGTAGATAATGCACATTATGGGATAAGTGAGCACGTCATAGCGAAATAAATATCTGCTGATCTCCACGATATGACAGATAGTTGCATGCAAGCGAGTGAATTAAATTTAAACACGTCTCATCCAGTTTATTGTGTAAATAACTAAACTTTTATGTACAAAAATGTTGAGCAATGAGAAAATGAACAAAGTCGTTGATTGGGAAATGTAATTTTAGTCTCTTGAGATTATTTTATGAAATCAATGGTTTCCTTGCACGACTGTCACACACACACACACACACACACACACACACACACACACACACACACACACACACACACACACACACACACACACACACACACACACACACACACACACACACACACACACACACACACACACACACACACACACACACACACACACACACACACACACACACACTTTATTAACGAAGTATATTTGAGGTATGCATTACAGTATAGGTGAATATTCACATATAGCAGAACAATGGAATTCTAGACTAATGTTCAACACCGCTTTTATAACATTAGTTATAAAAGAAAAAAAATGTGCATATCAATTGCTGTTTTCTGAAAGTGATGATACAATTAATTTATCTTTCGATGGTTGTCGAAAGAACTGCATAAGTCGCAACTTATGTTGCTTCATCCCACACGGTAGCTTTTCCACATCGTTCCTATTAAATTTGAACATCTACTAACCAAAGTAAAGATTTCGTAACCAACATATTTAGAACAAATTCCATAAGTTCTCAGTTATCTCATTACAAAGACATTACAGAAGAGATTTAACAATGACAAAAAGAAAAAGCTGCAGTATTATTATTATTATGTACGCAAATGTTCTAAAATAGGATTCTTTTTCCTTCTTAAAAATCCAATAGTATTTCTTCTGCATTGAGAAAACCAGAGAAGAAATCTAAATCTTAGAACAAATTTCAGAGAGAGAACGGAATCTTTTCTGTATTGTTTAATAAAAATAAAGTGGTGTATAACTAGACTTTGCCATTTAAGTGACATCTAACAAACTCTCCCAAAGAAGAGTAAAAAGTTATGAAACTGAAGTGGGAAACTAATAGACATTGGGAACTCGCAAGAATACAGTAGTTTGCTTTAAGCAACGTATCACTTAATGCCATCATTGTGTTTGTAGCCCTTTCAGCACCTGCATTAAGTGATACGCATACTGTTATAGATACTCCACCAATTTCTAGAAATGTGCCTGTTCAAAGACCACTTTCCTTTTGCAGTTTATGAACCACAGCGCAGTACGAAGGTTACAGACTTGTTGTATCCGTCACTTCCTCTCTACGACCAAGTGAAAGTCATCGCTATATTTGTCGCGTGATTAGTTCCAAAATCCACCGTCTTGAGTCAAGTCCCTATTTAGAAACCTACGAAAGGTTGCTTGGATGCTCGTGAAGCTCATCGGGAGCTGGATGTCTGTCAACGAGGGAAATATATTTGACATAATCCTCTCCGGTGATTCTGCAGCAGTAAATGACAACGTACACTCTTATGAACTGCCGCTTGAAACTCGATGCGAGTTCAAAGGTTCGCGATGTGAGCAAAGTGCCAAACCGCTAGGGCGGTGAGTGAAGACGATTCGTGGCAGACCTTGAGCGGGTTTGGTACGTGACAGAGCAGTTTGGGTGAGGGAGTGGCCAAACCATACTTGTCAGCCACGAATTTCTTTATGGGTTGTAATTAGGCTTTTCCTAAAATAATATTCTGGTGCGTAGTACGTGCTGATTGTCCATCCTGATTTAAGTAACTGTCTGTGAATACGAAGTGATTGCCCAGAACAGTATTTCGAAGTTTGCTAATGTCACAATTTAAAATTTTTCTTTTTTTTAAATGCAGTCTTCAAGCCGTCATTACAACGCAGCAATATTTAGTCCTTGCGTATTCATTTAAGCATCGCAAGTCCTATGAAACAGTAAGAATTCATCTTTCTCTCCTACTCTAAGAGGTCTCCTACTTTAAGAAGTTTATTCTTCCGCTGCACAAGTAAATGACAACACTCATTAAACCGAGTATAAGGGAGGTGGTTCCTCCCTTATACTCAGTTTTCCAATCCTAAAAGGCAAATCTTCTTCAAAAACAACGCGATGCGCGTGCGCGCGTGTGTGTGTGTGTGTGTGTGTGTGTGTGCGTGTGCGTGCGCGCGCGTGTCAGTTGTTAGTTTTGCAGAATGAAACGCCTGTGTTACCAAAAGGATAAACCTTGCAAATTCTGTATTAGACCATCTACCCATTCAAAATGCGTTTTAATAGTTCTTCACGTCCTCATCAGATTCGAACAAACCAAAGAGTCAAGACTATGCCCAGGATTGCCCACTGACTCCCAAGAAAAAGAATACCTGTCTCTCCCATGTCGTTGTTGACGCTATTGAATGCTAACCTCCTCTTAGATTAGCATCATATCTGAATCAATAATACATACTACTCAGTGAAGTTTGCTTCTTTTCAAGGCTGGATCGGAAACTCTTTATGCGATAATGTTCATTTCTTACTGTGTTGCTTACACCTCTCTTCCGTTACTGTTCTTCTTCTTCTTCTCCCTTCTACGTATTAGGACTACTGTCCTGTTACAGAGCTAACGTGAGCTCTTCTAAGTCGTACCTGTACTAGCCCTATGCCTGCCGGTATATCCTGTGGCTGTAGCTCGTGTTCACGGGGCAAGTTACTGTTCGCATTCAGTAATTACTTGCTTCAAATGTTACATCTGAATAAGGTGAATAGTTCATGCTATACTGACATATTTCGTCAAACTTTCGCAGATGTAAATAATTATTTACGTTGAAAATTGTAATTGGAAACGTTCTAACAAGAAAGAGCAAAAATAATGTCCGATATTAAGCTGATTCAGTTCGAAGATGTGAAGCAACGTTGATTTCCTGACTGTCTTCAGTATTGGAAGCCGTTCGCAAACAAGAACAAATAAGCATCAAATGGAATTTTGTCATTTCATTTGATGCTCAGGCCTAGCGTCTCTTCCGATGCAGAAAAACGAAATATGCCCTTAGGTTAATAAAATCTGGATTTCAAATGTCCTGTCTAGGACTTGAGAAATCTTTACTGGCTTCTTAGCTGACGTTGGGCTAGTAAGTCTCATGGGATTCTTCTCATGGCAAATCACAGTACGTAATGAACAGACATGATGCACGTAGCTTATGGCCTTTTGCCTTTTACTAACAATTACAATTGCAACAAGAGAGAAAATAAGACATAGCAAATTTCACCATGCTACAACTTAACAACTTAACATGCTAATTAATCATAATACTCTAAAAAAGAGATGTACGAACATGCTCGATGCTTCTGACTTCTTTGAGTGTTGTTTCATCACATACAAAACTTTTTACTGAAGTTTCTGTTTCGCCTGTCTTCTTATTAGACAGTGCAAACACGAATATTCAATGATAATTAAGAAGAGTTAAAATCTAGAAATTATTTATCCTTTTCGGATGCATCAACAGGAGTTTTGATGAGCCTTTCTTTAGGCCAGTTAAAATAGCATTGTAATATGAAAAGAATATTAAACTGCATACAAATACAAAATACTTTCCTACAGAAAATACAAGCAAAGGATCACTCACCACGATCAAAAACTGCAACATCTTCAAGGCACCAACTAGCGATCGCCACTCGACAAACTGCAACGTGGAGGACGTGCTAAAAAAAAGGACGCCACGCAGTCTGGCAAACAAGAGAAGGCTTCTGGAAGATCTAGATCAGTTGAGCTTCTGGGTGAGCACTGGCTCGGAATCCCAAGATAAGTTATTTTCTACGGCGTGAGCACGCGCGTAGCAAAGAGAGTCCCGGGAGAGCTCTCCACGTGATTCTAGATTGTTGACGTCAGTTCTGCTTAGCGTGTTACAACTGCAGACGTAGTTCGACATGATCGTATTATAGGGAAAGTAAGGAAGTCTTGTGGGGAAAGAGAGGGTTCCCGAGGTATCTTTAGAATGGAATATAATTGTTTCTTTATCCAACTGTAAAGCCAAAATCCGGTTGTGCTTAACTACGGCACGGAAAATGAACTGAGGTAGCTAATTAATAGAGTCCTAACAGGATGGAAGCGCAACCTGAAGTTAAAACTAGGAAAATTAATTGGAAAAAAAAATGTGCGTAAGAGGGGCAAAAAATGCTATTGTGTAAAGTACCAATACATGACATTTTATGAAGTTTTTTCTTACATTACAAAAGCAATTTTAACGTTGAGTGACGTCATTTTTATGTGATGTCACTCACTAACATAATTAATGACGTAGCTGATGAGGTGTGAGGCTTAGAGTTGAACTCACAGTGGTTGCACGTCAAGTCCATAGCAGGACGAAGCCCAAACATTAAATAAAATTGTAAAATATTGCATACACTTGGAATTAGTGTCATACTAAGATGCTTATTCATTTAAAGTATTTTATTACTATTTTTTTGGTATTATTATCGTGTATTAAGAATTGCGATCACAAACTTAGATTGCAGCGATCATCGCAGCAAGCGAAAGTTGTTGAATTCAAAGATCTTGTAGGATCAACTCTAGTTTTTCAGGCCGCAAAGCACTGAAACCTGCTAGAGAACACACACACACACACACACACACACACACACACACACACACACACACACACACACACACACACACACACACACACACACACACACACACACACACACACACACACACACACACACACAGGTAACAGACAAAATGCGTTTTCATATCCTTAGCTGCTTTGGTCAAAATTCAAAACGAAACTTCTCCAGGCTTATAGGTAAGCTCAAAAAAAAAATGCTTACTTCAGAACCCCCCCCCTCTTTCCCCTAAGCAAATAACAACCTTTACTTTATCATCAGATTATCCCAAAATCCAGAATACTTTGAATAGTGCATTACTCAGAAGCTGGGGATGTTCTCCATGCTTCTTCCGTTTTGTACTTCAGAGATGAGTTAAAATATTATTTTGTTTATCGAAACCTGGAAATCTAAAAGGTCTGTAGGTCCAGTATATAATGCGTCCTTTATGATGATACCAACAACCGTATACCCGGTTTCATTATCAGAGATGAAATATGTCGTTTCAAATTCACCTTCTAATGAGAAAAAGGGCATATTTGCAAGACCTGTTAATACTACAATGTTCTATGTAAGCTCGTTGTTTACCAAAACATCCTGGCAATTGCTCCTTGGTGGTTATGAAGTAATATTTCGTTAGTTGCTTGCACATAAAAGATTCTTTGAAGAAGTTGTAACTGTTCTGGAACGCTACAGACACTTTTTTACAAACCCAGAAGCCCGATATGTCATTAACACAATAGACATCATTACCGAGTCTTTGACTTATCGGGTGTAACCAGTTGACCCGAACCCCTACTGAGCTACAGCAGTCCTTCTATTGGTTTACATAAAAATGTTTCGTAGTTTCCTAATCATCAATCTTTTCGAGGGTATGCACATCTTATTCATGTAAGGTCAACCATATAATCGTGTTGTGGGTATAAAAGTTAAACTCAGCTGCCTTTGACGTCCATGAAGCAATCCGATGATAGCTGGCGGTGTGCTGGAAATATAATCTCCAACTCAGGGTTACAGAGACTTCTTTGTAGATCTTGTAGAGTATTTGTGTTCTGAAATTCTTTTTCTCCCACCCTTCTCTTGATGTTATCCGTAACAATTCGCTGGATTTAATCTTACCTGCTGCGCAGTTGTGTCTGCATACACGTGCATGGGATTTCGCCCGACATTTTGTTTTATCTGACTGTGCAGGAAACAGACCGAGAGATTGGCTTATCGATGACAGCTGGCATGTGTTTTTCCTATTTCCTGCTGGGATGAGGAAGAAGACCGCACGTGACTTAGGTCTTGTCGCCGTGTGTTTGTGTTCGATTTGATTATCCATCTGTTGTTTACAGAATGAAATAAGCACCCACTTGGGTTGAATCCGCTGGGAAAGAATTTTGGACGAAAGAAATTGTAAAAAAAAAAAAAAAAAAAAAAATACACTTTTATGACTTTATCGTTTATCCGGATATTTTTATTCATATATTTTATCATTCTTTTATTTTGAAACTTATCTTCTTTTTATTATTTTAAATCCCTTCATATTTTAATAATTAAGATGGTAGAAGCAGAACTTATCGACATTCTCATAGCATTTACTATGATGACTCAATTGCTGTTGGCTACTACGCAAATATAATGGAATCTCTCTCTATGTGCCTATAGAATTATATATATATATATATATATATATATAGAGAGAGAGAGAGAGAGAGAGAGAGAGAGAGATTTAATCTATAGAATTATAAATAGAGAGTTCAGCAGTTCTTTGTTAACATCTACACTACATCTTACTTTTCCCAAGAGGCCAGGCTATGTATCTTATTGGTTTATGGCCACATTACTATACTTCCTAATCGAAATATACGCAATTAAAATAACAAAATCCAAATAAAATATCTGAAGCCAATTGTAGCAGATGATACCATCGTGATTGTATTATCTTGGGCAACTGTATTGAGCACGATATTACTCGGATTCAAGATGCAATGATCATATTAAACTAACGTGCTAATAACTGTGCATACATCACAGTGAAAAAATATATTAACTTAAGAAGAAATACAGCTACCCATTTTGAAAGCGAGAGTCTAAAAAGGCTACGTATGTTTGCACCAAAGAGTAAACGTTTGAAATATATAATTTAAAAAACTGTACATGGTGAAATGTATCATCAAGGAGCAAATGTAGTTCCCATCAGGATTATGTCCTTTAAGTAAATGCAATATAATAACCCATCTCATTCTAATTATCGCAAACACTGTGTTATCTATCATTATAATTGCAGCTTAAGCTTCTCAAAGAGATAGTTTTCAACTATCAATTTTATCTCATGAATTTCGGGTTCATCGCAGATATAATTTTCTCAACACAAAAAAGAAATATTTCGTTCTTTTTTTGGAGGAAAAAAAAATAAAATAAAAATAAAGGCCTGTAAAACTAACATATCAGAAAGCTTTCTAGATGATCTTCATACTCATTTTGTGGTTAAACAAGTATAAAAGTATCTTCTTTTTTTCTTGTTTTTGATTGCTATACTGAAGTACCTATAAATGTGCAAACTTTGTAGAATGTAGAGTAGATGTAGAGATGTGTCAAAACACCGGTAAAGCACATCTGAAAATGTCTGATTTTACAGGTTCTTTCCACGCTTGACGCAACGGTTTCAAACTGCCCACATGCATATGTTATACCCTCCTAAACTAATCACAAACGCGTGCAAACACAACATTTAAGTCTACTGAAGAAATTAACTGGCTCTTCACTCAAGCACACTAAGGGGTTATTGGAAAAGAGAATTACAATTACTGTAGACCCTAAGAATATGATTACAATAGCGAGGCTTAAAATGAAACAAAAATATGGACCATTTTACACGAGAATGTCTGAAATATTTGTAAACATTAATCCTCTATGTGATAGAATTTTGTCCATTTATGAGAACACTTAAAAAGTAAACATTGCATACTGTATCTTGACAATTGAAATAGTTTATTACTTTTGATATTGCTTGATATTGCTTTAATGACATCGTGGAATGGACTGGTTTAAGAATGATGGAAACGACAGACAGAGAGAAATGGAGAACAGCTGCTCATCTGCTGCAACCCTCTTGCTAGAGAATGCTACCGGACGACGACTACGACGATACTGCTTGGCTGTGCAATTATTTACATAATGTTCTGTGCTAACGGAACTCCTGTAGACCCTTTGAAAACCTAGTTGGCGTTTCCACATTGGATTTCTGACATTTTTATCCATCCTTTGGTTCCTTTTTGTTTGCTTCATATTCTTCCTGTGCGTTTCATGACGGGAGTGACATCCTGGTATTCGTACTGATTGATAACGTTGGTCATAGTTTGAATTTGTGGATCGCAATTTTTATCCGTCACGAAGGAATTTTCGAAGGACGTACATTTTTCATAATCTAATCACATGCCATTGCCCAACATAAAAACAAATGTACACTCGACCCTAAGAGAATCTCTTTATTGACCACATGTGAAAACAGGCGTATAAATAGTACGTTTTATTCTAAATCAAGGATTTTTTAATACTTGTTTCAACATAGTGTAATTATCAGATATTTTATATAAAAGCAAAAAAAAAAAAACTCTTGGATAATGCATAATTATTGAATTAATTTAGATGCAAGTCGAGTATGGCTTTATCTCAACACATTAGTTTGAATCTGCAGCCATTAAAAGAAAACATCAGTAGTTGGATATTAAGCGATATCCATCATCATTGAAGCTGATGGATTTAGAGGAAACATCTATCTTTACTATATCTATCTATATCCATATCAGTCCTATTCGATTCAGACAACGTGTACTCTAAACATAGGGAATTATGGGATCCCTATACCACGGAAAACGACTGACTTTCATTTATTTCTTAAATCCTCTAAAACTCTGGTGTAGAGTTCTTCAAAGGATGGAGTACGAAGTGTTATATGAAGAAAAGATGGTTAGTACCTGTGCCACCAAGAATGAAGAGAAAAGCCCGAATTTTAAGCCACTTAACTAGGTTTAATTCCTATACCGAAAAAAAAAGCAGAATCACGACATCTGACAAACCGATAGCTTCACTGCTTATGTCTCAAAATCCATTACATCCTCAGACATTGGAAGAACGTATAAGTGACATCGGATATGTTTACGCTTCTGTTTATCAATCTGAAAGAGGATCATCAGACTCTTCTACACGAAAGATCAACTTTATCCACTTAATTATTAAGGTAGGTCTTATAACATTTCACGAGGCACACATAAAAATGTTTCTTGTGTTTGACACTTTTGGTAACTGTTCTTTCTTCAGATGTAAAGGTTTATCCAAATGGATTCTTCAATAAAGATTTCAGACATATTACGGTCAAATTTTAAGGTTCTATGTATTTGAAAGAAAGTAGGATGTTGTTTGAGCTTCACAAGAAGAACATACAACCAAAGCTTATGAAGATAAGAATTTACAATTTTTAGACGCATGCGTGTTTCTACCAAAGGAATAAATTACTCATTCTGCAGAAACGTATTTCGTGATTTTGAACTCACATCTCGAGAAATATGATGGCCCACTTGCACGTGGCGAGTAGCTGCAGACTGCACAAAACAGAATATTTGTTATTTAACATAATAATAAAAAAACTTTCTAAACAAAATCTTTTTAATAAAAGAAAGATATAGTACCATTAATCTTATGGAACTTTTATTGACGTATTAGGACATCATTAATAAATGTGGTGTGTATGTAGGGAGGAGAGTTCTTGGGCATGCATTTTTTTGCGTCTCAAGTAGACTCGTGTCCCATTTTTTGAGCCATGAGGAAGCAGAAATAACATTTTCAAATACTGTTTAAATAAATAGATACATAGGTATTAACTAATACATATATATTAACTAAGCCAGCGTTTCCCAAATAGTGGGTCAGGACCGGCATCGGGTCACGAAAGCTAAATGGCAGGTCACCTAAAAAACTCTCGAAAACCTAGGTTTTTCGTTTTTCGTTTTGTCACAACCTATAAGTGTGACACAGATTTTTCCACACTGATTTTTCTAAAAAATAAATATAGAAACCAATTGGAAGTCGAACGGGATTTAAGAATAAAGGTATCATCTTTTCCTCCAAACCTGAAGTTTCTAGTTAACAAACAACAGCATCACACTTCTCATTAATAAATTAATTGGCTTTAGTTTAATTTCTTTATATTTTTGTAAGAGTAAATGCTTCTTCATTATAATAATAATAATAAATGAAAACTCTATGAACATTCAAATCTATTTTATTTTACCTATTGGCCATAAAAAGTTTAGTGGGTCTCGAAGATGAAGTATTAAAATAACCGGGCCACGGGAAAAAAATGTGGGAAACCTCGAACTAAGCTATGCAACGGATTCAATTAATAAATATAAATAATATTAAATAAACACCATGAAGTGGATTTTGAAACATTGATAGTTGATGAAGCAATTCCTTTGCATTGCTTCTTCTGAAAATGCACGTAGTTGTTTAAAACTACAAACTTGGTGATTTTCGTCTCCATATGCGCAATTTTGTAAATTTAGCCTGCAGTCATGATGTATCCTAAACTTTCATAATGAGCTCTGCATTCGCAACTAGTTGATTTTGATCGCAACATGTAAAAAATAAATTAAAATGCAAAAATAAAAAATCAAATGACTGGAAATAGAAAAAAAAACTTAGCCAACCCAATGGTGTTAATGTACCATAGGCTTACAACCCTGTAACTGCATAATATTCCCTTAGTGATTTTTGACATAATATTTGAAAGCATTGGTTAATAGATTGTTGCACGGTCAGTCTTCTGATCAGTTAGGTACGTATATCAAGTTCTTATTACTGTCCTTAATTCAAGTTAATTCTATTTTTATTATTCTTTTTCTCTATATCAGGTTGGAATAATAACTTGACTTACGCCGGTAGTATCGAGGTAAATCTGGCATAAATCGAGATCCTTCCTGTCACTACGACAGCTTCCAGCCAATGCGTGCCCATTGTACGTCCTAATATTCCTTTTTCAATTTTCTCAGGTCTATTTACAGAAAGAGAAATCTGGTTATCCTGACTAGGAAAACTTATCATCTTCATATGACTGCTTAACCAGATGCGCGTTAGTAGTGTCCGGCGCCTGTGTGCAAAACTTTAGTTGCCGCCCTTATCCCCCCCCCCTTCCAATAAAAAAAATTACTTTATAAAAACGTTTTTTTAAAGTATTTCCTCCTCTTTGGCGCCTTTACTATTCTGGCGCCTCTGTGCGTCGCACACATTGCACATATGGCCGGCGCGCCCCTGTGCTTAACTCATCTACGGTTGAAAACCTCCTTTGAATTGAGATGAAGTTCTTACGGTCAGTGACGAGAATCGAATCCAGCTTCTTTCCGACCAAATTACATTCTACTATCTTTTTTACTACGCGAGCTACTTTTCTATAAAAAGTTATTCGGCGATCTACTCTCTTATATAGATCTCGTTCCCGCAACCTAATATCTGATTACGCACAAATAAACAACTAAAAAAAAAATACACAACTAAAAACTTTATTTGTGTATTTAAAAATTTATTTATCACTTTTAATTATTTTAATACACCAAAAACAAATATATTGGAATAAAATATTTATTTCTCTATTTTGGAAAACCAAAGTTAGAAAAAACAACAGATTGATTACAAACTCACAAGTTACAGGAAATGCTGGTTGATCAAAAAAAAAAAAAAGTTAATGTGAAATTTGGTATTGTCTGGACCTCGCAATATTTTCATAGCCAAGTTGATATGAAGTGGCCAATCGCAGACAATCATCCAAATGATCATTTGTAATTTGGTTTCTTAATTGATTTTTTATGACGGTCATATTTGAAAAAGCGGATTCTGACAAATATGTTGATCAGAAACACGACATAATTTTCGCGCAATATTAGTTAATATTGAGAATTTTTCATGTGCATACTTCCAAATGATTCCATTGTTTATTGATTTTAAATGTAAACTATTCTAAATGTTTATTATCTCAAGTTCTACTTCAGCTTGGTTTATATCAAACAGCCCACTAATTTTATTTAAAATTTCTGTGATGTTCAAGTTTTCTTGATATGGATTATTGATAAAAGATACAATCATTTCAGTTTTATTAAAATCTTTAAATCTTGCATTTATTTCTTCCTCAACTAATTCTATTTCACGAATCAATTCTTTTAAATCATAGCGAAGTATTTCTTGATTTTATTCAAAACATTTTAATAAAATGGGAGATGTCTAAATTCGCGGTCATTTATATTTTCCTTTAATAAAAGTAAGTATCGTTGGAAAGTTTTTATTGAACTTAACATGTCAATTAAATTTTTGTCTCTACCTTGTAACTCTAAATTTAAATGGCTTAATTTCGTACAGAAATCTACTAAAAATGATGAGTGTAACAACCATCTTTTATCACACAATTGTGGATAAATATCTCCTTTTTCATCAAGAAAAATTTTTATATCGTTAATTAATACAAGAAATCTTTCTAAAAATTGACTTCTGCTGAGCCAGCGAACATTATTGTACAACCGAAGTTCCCTCTCATCATCTGCCTGTAATTTAAATAACCGCAGTTGCAGGGCTTTTCCTCGAACAGAATTTACAATTTTAAATGTAATATCCAAAACATCTTTTGTGTTTAATCTTTTACTACACAGTACTTGTTAGTGAATAATACAGTGGTACGTTAAAAAATCATTGTCATCGTTTTTACATAATGAAATGAAGCCTGATTTATTACCTATCATTGCAGGAGCACCATCAGTAGTAATAGACACAATTTTAAAAAGCGGAAGTTTGTGTTGTTTCACAAATTCATCAAATGCCGAAAAATGTCTTCTCCCCTAGTCCTTCCCAATAATGGTATAATTTTCAAAAGTTCTTTACTTGAATAATCTTGAAATACCATGTGAATAAATGCCATTAACTGAGCAATATCAGTGAAGTCGTTTGATTCATCAAATTGTAATGAAAACGCAACACACTGGTGAATGTCTGACATTAACTGAGTATTCAGATCGGCACTTAAAATTTCAACTCGTCTCATAACCGTTGTTCTGGAAAGTTGTAAATCTTTAATATTCGAAATGATTTCATTTTTATTTTTAAAATCAGAAAGTAAAGATTCTGTTGCTGCAAGAAACGATTATTTTATTAACTCTCCATCAGTAAAAGGCTTTTTTGCTTTTGCTAATAAATGACACACTTTCAAAGATGCAATAGTGACTGATATTGGTTTATTTATTACTTTCGAAATCGTATTTTGTTGTCCAGAAAGTCCTGTCTTTAAATTTATAATTTTTGATTTACATATTTCGGAATTTTGGGGAAAACCTGCATCATATTTTGCATGTGGCGATCGAAAATCTTATCGAAAGTCTTTCAATATTATCTTTTTTTGGAATTGCTACAGATGAATTACAAATCAAACAACAACACTTTCCATATACCATTATAAAGAAAAAATCCGTTTCCTTGCCTTGTGAAAATGATAAGTCTTCGATTTCTTTGATACTGTAAAAACTCAATGTCACGAAAAATAATAAAAACTCTAGTGAATCGATTTTTACAGTAGGAACACGCCTTAAAAATCTTGTATAAAGTGTATCTATGTTTCTTATGTTCAATTTTGTATAAACAACAAAATAAGCTCAAATGGAATTGACTTGCTCATTGTTTAAAGGCAAAGTACGATGTTGAAACCAAAAGTAATGTCTATGAGTCGGCAGTTTCTTTTGAAAAGTATTTACTAGTCCTGTAGCAGGTGACCTTCAAGGTCAGTATTGAAAGGGCGTGGCGTGCATCAATCGGAAAGTCCCGCAGACCAAAGCCGGATTAAGGACGTCAAAGGAGAAAAATAGATTTGTAGGCGAATGTTCGAGAACTGCCAATCTCGTGATGTTGTCCGGGGTTCTCGTAACTACGCAAGACATGTACGGTGACATTTGGGGTCCAATAACCTTGAAAAAAAGTGCAGGGGCAATGAGAGATATAAGGGTCGGAGTTTTGTTAAGAAGGCCTTCCTATTTTTCATGTTGCCTGATCTACCCACGAGAAACGAGGAGGAGAGGTGCCGTAAGTCCGGAGGGGAAAGATGGAGTCCGTCCACCAGAGACAGTTTTCCAGTGTGAAGCCAAGGATAATCTGGAGGTCAATCTAAGGAGAAATCTTGGTGTGTGAATCCAAGCCTTGCCGCTCCATTCCAGTACGTGCATGCCCACTGTCATACGCAGTTTCCTCGCCAGTCAAATTTCAGACGCCGGAAGAACCTATCCAGTATCCCGCTAGCTGAAGCGACTCCTCATCGGTGCCTTGAAACTCTTGTAAAGGAAGGGAAAGAAGTAAAAACCCTGAACGGAGAAGAGACCCCTGAAGCACCGAAAAAAATAAGAAACAAGGAGGGAAGACGTATGCAAGACAATCACAGACCCATGTGAGTGTGTAATGTTCATTTTCTTTATGTGTGTGTTTTTAGATAATTCCCTAAAGAACTGCTGAACTGATTAGTATAAAAAAAAAAAGCTAGCAATTTTTCTTATGTGCATGAGTCACCCATAGATCTGTGCTAAACCATAAACAATCCAAACGTGAGCGTAGTAAATTTCCTTAAGATGAAATTGGGTTAATTTGAATCACGCGATATCGCGCGATGCGAATTCTCACCAGGCGGCCGATCACGCGTTATCGCGTGGACGTCGCTAACTAAATAAAAAAAATTAAAAAAATTGGCCACCACACGAAATTCCAATTTTCAGCTTGGCAATGAAAGTGTTAATCTTTGTATATGCTGAATTAATTTCTTGTTGAAATGTGTAACTTAGAAGGGATGAAAGTATGTCAGTATAATTGCCAGTCATATAACTAAGTCTTTAAAGTAAGAGTGAGAGCTTAGGAGTTATATGATGTGTGTGTGTGTGTGTGTGTGGTGCATGCTAGAAGATTAATTACGGTTGTTATGCGCACCTAAATAGTTCCTTGTTATGTGTGAAGCATTTGTAGTAATTGTGAAGTGGAATGTACTAAATTGAGTTTAACTGAGAATATATATATGAAAGTCCCTTGAATATCGTGCTTGAATACTTGAATAAGGATTTTAAGAATAAGGATTTCTTTTGTGAATGAAGCTTTAATTACTTGCACTGTATATAATTCTTTGACCTGTTATTAGTTGATTTTTTATATACAATGTTTCTAGTTCAGTTTAATCTTTTGCAATGCACTGATCCTAAATAAAATCCGACCTGTAAGGTGGGAACCCAGAAGTTATTAATGATTTAAGAAGCTTAATAGAAAATTTTTGGCCATGACTGCAAACTGTGACTAAGTGATGATACGAGTAAATTCTTTGTTCAGCGAGGGTATTAATGCTTTCTTAATGTCATAAGAGGAACTTCTGAGCGCAGTCAAAATAACTCAAATAAATATCTAGAGATCGCAGACACGGGGAGGAATACTTAAAGTAGAACAAAGATAGAATTAGAGATTGATATAGCCATAGTGATAAAAGTGAAATACAAAGTACTACAAATATTACATTAAGAAAAAAACGACTACCATAAAATATTACAATAAACTTATAATTATCCTAAAATTAAACGAAACGCATACGATGTGCTTTTGTTATACGTCTAAAACTTTTATTATTATTTAACTTTGTATACTTGTAATTTCTATTAATTACTTGTGATGTCTTTTACTCTATACTTTGTTCTCCGTTATCCTTCTAATTTGCTGTGCGCCTTTCTCTCTCTCAGAATCTCTCTTGTTTATCTTATTACGTGCTATGTTTATCTACCTTTCGCATTACGAGTCTTATGCCTAAGATATTAGAAAATTTATTTAAAATGAGACTGCGCCACTAATATCTTTGATTAGCAAAAATAACTCAAATATACGGCTGGTAGATTTCTCTCTCTCTTTCTCTAACACAAATTCCTAGATTAAAAGTTTCACAAACAGTGTCTATTCTTTTTCTTAATTTCACGCTTTGGCCAACTCACTTAGATTCCCGCTCAACAAGTCGATTTATTTTAGAAACAGTGCAGTTGTAAATAAACGAACAGGCAGCACTCTTTTAACAAGAAAGTCGAATAACAATTATTTACATTACTATGAAATATACACAATTTTAACGTTAGGGAGGTTGCTTTCTCTGTCCATTTATAAAAACTCTTTAGCAAAAATTAGAACCTTCTTTCTTCAACATTAAATACTTTCTTTAACACATAAGGGTACCTACTCTCAGTTTACAAAGTTTTACTTATTAATCTCTAAGCTTACTCATAAAGAGGTTACCTAAATCTGTGATAAGTTATCTTTACACATTTGATATCAACCTCTAACATGCCAATTGATTCTCTTATGGACATTTCTTAACACTATTAAACACATATCTTACAAGTCTTTCTTGTATCAACTATAACTGGAATTATATAAAAGTTTTGAACTTACAAAGGCTCTGTATTTCACATTCAGTCAAAAGTATTTCACTAAAAGTTTTATGGGAATTCTTTACTCTCAGATCTTATTTAGGAAATTTTGGCTCGCCTGCATCTCATCGGGAACGTAGCGGGCTGTGGGCTCATTCAGCTCTGGCAAAAGGTTACTCTCCCTCGGCGAAAAGAAAAACTTACGAGCGAAGGTGCTTCGGAAAATTTGCCTTGCATTTTCTCCTCTGCTTGGGATCGCCGAAAATGCCTGGACGATTGCCTTCTTTTTCTGCCGTTTCAACAGCTAGAACTTCCCCCAACTATCAAATGGATCCCTCTCTGGCCTGGAAACTTTTCTCCGGCAATTGGAACTCTTCCTTTCGGCAATTTGAAACCTTGTCTGCGGCCTAGAAGTAGTCTCCCTCTAGCGACTACTTCTAGAACCGAGAAGCTCCTTTCTGGAAGCGGGAAACTCCTCTCTCAAGCAACGTGGATCAGGGCAGTCTCTCTGACGGCGACTCTGAACCAGGCGGCCTCCTCTCTGACACCAATTCTGGAACCAGGACCCCCTCTGCTTGCTTCAGTCCCTTTTTATTAGGCCTCCTCTGAGACCTCGCATGAAGTTTGGCAACCCCCAAAGAATCGGTATGAGTCTTTCATCTTAAGTTTCAAGTTCGGCACGCCTTTTGTTCTCCTCTGCTTTCTTTTGATTGTAAGTTGCCGGCCATCGGAAAGTTGTTTGAACTCTTTCTGACTGACTTCGGAGATGTTTACTCTTGCATCCTGCAAGCCTTTCTCATGCATACAAGTTTCAATAACAATCTTTCTAATGCCGCCATGTACAGCTTCAGCGACAAAAACATTGCCTTTGTTTTTAACACTCTAACATATTCTTATATATTATTAAAGCAGTATATACAGTTAGCTTCAAATGAGTTATTTACAAAAACTTCTAATACAAACTATACTAAGACAAACAAAGTTTATTTTTTTACAATATTCACATGGGACTTAACCTAAGTAAAAAATTGATGTAACGTGCTTTGAAATATTTAATATTTAAGCTCCAATCGAGTTTTTACACTTTGTTTATAATCGTATTCACTCGGCTCGCTGTTTGACTTCCACTGATCCAAATTAATTCATTTAGCCGGACTTATAAGAAAATGACTGATTTGGCAATTTTAACGAAAAATAAATAAACAATAGCAATACACTTAAAGCGAATTAAAAATAATACAAAATAATGATAAATAAAATATTATGTTTTCAGTTTTAATTAAATTTGTAAGTAAGGAGGAATACACAAGAGATCGACCAAAAAACGCTTCGCGATCGACGGGTTGAACCCCCTTGCACTATTGCAAATATATTATGCTGTTAATAATTGTATGTGCTCTCCAGTCTGTGTATCTATTTTTAGGGACTAAAACCTCGAGTTTCCAAGAAGTAAAACCCAACAACAACAACAACAATAATAATAATTTCCAAAAAAGAAGTCCTTACCTTTGTTCTGTATGTTTGTTTTCCCTGTAAAAACACTTTCCCTTATAAAGGGTTAGCATCCACTGCAGTGATACAGGAAAGCCTCCTTTACAGGGGAAGTGAAGGATCGATGATATTCCAGCAATCGAACCTGTTATGAACGTTATTATGAATGTGGTAATGGTAGAATTTAATTGGATTAAAACCACAGCCAATTAAATCCCCACGTCTGTAAGTTAATTGGAGATAAAGGTTTGATATTAAACCGAATTTTCTGTTTGACTTTGGGAAAAATTATATTGAAGAAAATTGCTAGCATCTCTGCAATAACAAATTCAGAGTACACGCTGGAAATATCTGGATCTTTTGTTTGTACAAAAGATCCAGATATTTCGGAGAGAATCTTTTGTTTGTACAAAGTTTTCGAAATCAAGTCTACTTAAAAGAAGTGAGCTAATCGAACAGGAGGCAAAATATTATGCGGGATAATTTAATTTAATACAATGTCACCTTAAAGAACACAGCAGCTATTGGAAAACAAAGGACTTTTGACCAACACGACAATTAATACTTCCACAGTATATGAGTTTCTTGTTAGTGAAGACGTGTTAGTTTAGTAGATCTAAAGTACCAACTGCAAACGTTTTTGCCTGTGGATGTAAAAATGCATTAGATTCGTTTTTATACAGTATAGAGCCTTTCCTAATATACTGCAAGCCCGATATACTTTGCAATAGAAAGGCTGTCAGTGAAATGCAAAGTAAACATCAAGAGAAACCAGCCCACTTCTAGAGAAGAAAACAAAACGTCTACTTCTAACATCGACATCGGAGAGAAGTTCAGTCCCCGATGACAAGCGAAGCAGGTAAACAGCTTGCGTCTGGATATGCGTTCCGGGAATGTGTCCTTGCGAGCAATAGTTTCACAAGTTGGTCTATCACAAGCCTCAGGGAACAAACACTACGGGCATTTCAGTCATCTCGATGAAAATAGTTTTAAGTCTTAAAAGTTTCTAGCAATAAATGGGCTACACGGAAAGCCAAGTGACACGTGTGTGTGTGTGTGTGTGTGTGTGTGTGTGTGTGTGTGTGTGTGTGTGTGTGTGTGTGTGTGTGTGTGTGTGTGTGTGTGTGTGTGTGTGTGTGTGTGTGTGTGTGTGTGTGTGTGTGTGTGTGTGTGTGTGTGTGTGTGTGTGTGTGTGAAACTGGGAAAATCTCCATTTTCAGAATAATAAACATTCATCCAAATTTATTTAAGATTTCTTAAATTAAGTATCAAAAGGTATTAAATACTAAGTTATTTGATTACGGAGCGAACACAGGGATAAAATGTGTGTATACAAAACATAGTAATTGTGTACGAAGACATTACACATAGGATTGATTTCCGTTGTCCAAGCTGGGCATATCTTGACCTATCCGAACCGATGATACATATTCGTTGTTGTTAACAAAAGTCCGTGGGATGCACTCGTCCATACAGTTTCCATGCATGACATGCAGCCCAATGCATGTTTTGAAAACACATTGGATCAGTGAGCATTTTAAATTTAATACGTTTGTATCGTCGGCTCATTATCAGCTCTGGACTATTCTTTCTTTATCACGCCGTCAACTGCGACGTGGAGATGGTTAACGCCCACGCAATAGCATGCACGGACATCTTTCCGTAAATGACATCCGATTCCCCTCTAAAACGCTGTTAACCTTCTTCCATATATTCATCGATCTGTATATAAGATCGAAATGACTTCTGGGCGAACATTGATTTTTTTTAAAGGTCAGAAAATTCGCATGTTGCATAGTCACATCCATTTTACCGCAATCGGATAGGGCGAGTCACGACTATTTGTAAGATAGTATACAACTCATACTATAGCATACATATTGGACCGTAAAAGAAATGTGGACTGTAATATACGTCAATTTCATCCACAAAAAGTTGAAAAAGTTGTGAACATGATGTATATCACTTCGGATCGACTTGCAGCTAACAAGGCGATAAAACTCTCATCTATTACCTCAATTTTTCATATACGAGTAGTTGCAAAAGAGGAAAGAGCTTTACAAATTTCTTAGTTACGGTGATATCTGAACCCACATTATGCGGGAGGCAAAATGTATTATCCATTTACCTATAGAAACTGACTCCGTAGTCTAGAAAAAGGGAAAAAAAGAATTATAATGCATGTGGCCACTAACTGTTCTAATGACAGCAAAAATGGTTCTGTGAAACACTGAACAAAAATTTGCCTACAACGCCCGCACCCGCACTCCTATCTACCCATACTTTTGAGAGTACGGATAGATAGGAGAAAACTATTTTCTTTCACTTTATGTCTCTCAAAGCACGTTGCGATCGTGTATCATAAGGAAAAAAAAGCTAAATCACGTGAAATAGTCCTAGATTATAAACGCTGCCTCCACTAAACTTGATTATGACAGTATGCAATCTTTACCAGACTTTCTACCAGGGGAGAATTCTCCATGCTTGCTATGCTTACTGCGCAAGCTCATTAACTGAGAAAGAAGTACTACTTATTTGTTAATAGATGCATGCATTTATAGGCATTCCATTATTCCATTCCATTATCTTTTATTTTTGTAGACAAGACGTTTTAAGCTTGCCTCGGCAGTAATTGAGCTTTGCGTTGTGTATCGAAGGCCGATGCTTGCTCGTCTAGTCAAAGCTACCTTGGCTTGCTCGGTTGTAAGAGCTTCCAGGTCCTCCAGAAGCACCATGATTTCATGCGCGCGCATAGCCATTTCACGTCGTCTCACTCTGTTGCTTAAACATAGGCCATACGCAGTCAAAGTTGCTCTAGCCAGTGAGCTTCAGCAGCCTTTACAAGTATGCGTGTTGCTTGGGAATATTAAGTTAAACCAACTTTTTATGACGATGTTATTGACCAGTTCATAAAGAAGAACCGTAGGGTAGAATTTCTATTCAGGTAGCTAAATTTAAAAAGATAGAATATCATTTGTAAAATAAATGTTGTATTTGTATGATTAAATGTACATAAATGTCTAAATCTATAGTTTTAAATGGTCAGTAATTCATTATTCCGCTAATCACACCTCTCACTCCCTGAATGATAACAAGAGCAAGCGTGAATTTCAAGACCAGCATTCGCCCCTGCTTTCTAGAGATTCAGCAGTGACTAATAAGCTATTCTACTTTAATAATAGCTGCATAAATTGTATTGCTTTTGCTCTTTACAGCATAAGGAACCGTTTTTTTTAACTAGGGGGGGGGGGTACAACAAGGCCGAACAATGGTATGAATATTTTACGAATCATCATTTTAATGTCCTCAGTCTGGCAGCTATCTCTGCTGAGAAAAGCGCTAATCAAGACATATCGAAGAAAATATCACTGATAAAACTCCTTGAAGATCCAATTAATGACATAAAATTATTTTAGAATTAAATAACAAAGCTTACGTTTCGCATTTCTATACATTTATTCCCCCAAAAAAAATCAAATTAAAGTGATTGGTCTGAATATATTTTTGGTTTTTCTGTGAGCAAAGTAAGCATTTTAGCACACTAATCTGCATGAATTATGTTTTAAACATCCAGTACTATTTAATCCAGCATATTTCAACTCCTCATCCGCTAAAGAATTCTCTTAACAAGGAAAGTTTTATGCGTGCTGGTTAATGGCAACGTGGGATTGTTCCGATAACACTTACATGAAAATGCATTATTTAAATGGTATGGACCATTTTCCCATTATTTAGATAATGGGGAAATGTTGGATCGTAAATTGTCCCCTTTTTGTATATAAAGTCATTCTAAACCCGAAATGAATGTCGTTGTTCTTTTATGTTATCGATGTCACGAAAGTAATGTAAACAAATCACCGATTTTGTAAATATTCGATTAATATTTTATGGCAGTTTCAAACTGCCAAAAAAGTCCTGCCAGACAATTAGAATCAATTCAGTCAGTTTTACTTTTGCTTAAGTACGTTTCAAAAAATCTCAAAGATTATTTCTGTGACCAATTATATATTTGGTTTAATCCTTTATCCAAGTGTAAGCAAACAAAGTTTGCGCCTCAAATATTTTCAGGACTGGGACAACTCGTGGTATAACTTCTCATCACTTGTCTTAGTATCCCATAATGCAAAGTGCATTTCCTTGAGGACATGTATAATGCTATGCATTAAGGGAAGGGTCACTGCCTAGACAGGTTTCGACCTTTATTGAGGTCTCATCAGTGGGAGCCAGACCCAGAGGTGGTGATACCAAGGCTGAAGCAATGCAGAAGTCATATTTCCATATATGAGTTGCCAAAAGGTGTCATACCTTATTATTAAAATTCTTTGGATTAGAGATAGTTGAGTAGTTAAGTTTTTTCACTTGGCTATGCTACCAATTATATGTTTGGTTTAATCCTTTATTAAACATTTATTAATAAAGAATTAAACCAAATATATAATTGGTAGCATAGCCAAGTGTAAAAATGTCCATCATCATCATTAGATCTGTGAGATTAGACACGTTTTGTCCAATCGTTGGTCTTTACGCATATAACAATTCCACTCTGGTTCCAAAAATCATAACAACGTTTGGTATTTCATATCTTTAACGCGACAAAAATTTCGATTTTGGTTTAATTCCAATATGCTCGAAATGATAAAAAATAATTTCGCTTTGAACAAGCAAAATATTAAAATCTTTGGAATTTAGAATCAAACCACCTGTAATGAGTTCGATTGAAACCAAAATTATGTAAAATAATACAAAATTATACATTACAAATTATAATATCTTTTACAATCTATAAACCGAAAATGCTTCTGGATTCAGTTGATATAATAATAAATGATATCATTCAACATGTTATTGCGAAGTGTACTTTTTTCATGATGACCTTTGATTATTTTCTATTTATTTTTCTCTAAACGAAGCAATTAAATAAAAAGTGAGTTTATTTTAAAACCTCTCAGCAGACAGTTTCCCCAAAAGAGGTTGCCATTTCTTAAGCTGACCTTAGTTCTATGAATCTTGATAGTTTCATTCGTAGAAGTCTATAATATTCCAAAAATAGAGTCATTTCAAATCCAACGCAACAATAGTATGCAATTATGATCTGGAAAAAAAAAAGTAGTGGGAAGTATCACCGCGTGTGAGATAATAATTTTCTCTTTCTTTTCTTTTCTATTTCTGTTTTTTCTTGAGTAACATTTCTGGTTAAAATCTGCCAAGAGTCCCCATAATATATAATGCGTGCGTGTCTCTAAGCAATTACACGTATCCTTTGACAGGATACGTGTAATCGCTTTTGTTTTCGTGCTACTGTCTTTCGTTGTACAGATGCACACGGGCTCAGTTATTATGATGCAACAGGGCTGGTAGTGTCTAGACAATGACAATCGTTCCTATTTTATTCCATAAAATATTGCCATCTCTTTGGGTGGCTTATACGGAACTCAGATGGGTTAGCTATAGTCCACGCAAGATCGGCACGTGCTAGCAATTGTGACATGTTCTCAAAGTTCAAGGAAGAAAAGGTTTTGCATTTACGTCCATCGTGTAAGTAATGATCATTGCGTTCTTTTTTCGTGCGCGCGCGCGTGTGTGTATGTGTATGTGTGTGTGTGTGTGTGTGGAGGTCGAAACCTTGTGCCCTACAAAATATAAAAATGTCTCTGGCTATGTAGATAGACCTAAATTTTTTTCTTGTGAATCTCATCTAAGAAAAATTTCACTCTAAATCTGGATGAAAGGTTGGATCATTCTGAAACACTCTGGACATCTATCAAACACAGAACGTTACCCGTAAACAAAGTGGTGGTCGCACCCGGGATGGTGAAAATCATCTACCACATAAAGGTGGCATTAACTATACCTCCTCTCCGAATAGCCTACTGGTTAACAAACGGAGAAGCTAACCACCAAGCCGACTACTGATTCAAAATTTAGGAGTGGAATATCATGCATAGCCTGAAACATTAAACACCTTCCTGTTTGCTCTATTTTGCAGCATTAAATGCTGCTCAGAAAATAAATATACATCATCTGCAAACTTTACTAATATGCTCTTAATTTACGAGTAATTCTTAATAAACTGTGAAAACGTTGTTATTTTAAAGATGTTCCATTGATGAAGTACTGAATTACTGAGAGCATCACTTATATCCCTCCCTCCCTTATACAGGCGGTCTGGTTGGCCGAGTGGTTAACGTATTAGCCCTCCAGCAAAAAGACTGCGGGTTCGAATCCCGCCGTGAGAATGGATGTTTGTGATTGTCTGTGAAAATACTAGTGGTGATGGTGGGAGGTAGATGACGTGGGTGTAGATGAGGAAGGTAGTTACGGTGGATGGATTGGTGGAGACGTAGAGTTGTAGAATAGGAGCCCCTCCCTCGATGAGTCTTTGGACTCCCTGAAGGTGTGTTAAGTAATAATAATAATATATTTCGAACAAATACGATGGCTATTTGCAAACATTTTTCACCTGATGCACATTTAGAGTGTACGAAAATATATTCGAAATCAGTCACTCGATTGATGAGTCGTGTGGTATTTCCTGACATTAAGTTACCAATTGAGTACTCAAAAACCATCTGCATATTGATACCTTGTGGGATTCAGAGTCAACATGAGATTAGTTGTATATAACACATAAATTTAGATTACTCACTGACCACATAACTTGGCTTCACATAAGTTTAATCTTTATATGATTAATTGTACTTTCATAATTTACACTACCACTCCGCATGAGACCGGTTAACTCAGGTTAGGTTGAAAAGTTATTATAACCACTCTTCGTGTCCTAGCAGTATCCTCTACTGACTACCCTACAAAAGCATTCTTTCAGTTTTTCTAGACGGAATATTTTGTACCTTCTCACATCAGTTCTAAACCGTTTATTGGGACTAATGTCTTAAGAGCTTCCCATTCTCAGCCTTAAAGATGAATTCACAGTGGCGTAACGAGAAAACTTGAAAATGGTCGATTCAACATTTCTTAGCAATAATGACTACTTTTTGTATGCGCATGTTATTTCCGTCGATTTCTGCCACTCTTATAACGACGGTTCTGCGTGATACTAAAGTGCCTCTTGTGTCGTGTTCGAACTTAACACGAAATCGTTGAACTCGTACCTTTCTGAAAGTAGTGTTTGAGCAGGTAAAAAGAACATTAGGAAAGTAATTTAATAGGATGATGTGTCGTTGTATTAAATCCTAAAATTCTGCAATTATCTTTAATTAGTTATGGTCTTTATACAGAAACTCTCAAAATTATTCAACAAAAACGATAAGTTTTCGAATAGAGTATGCCCGAATCCAATAAACCGAGACAGCCAGGCCGAGGTTATTAATTTAAACTGCAAAACTCGGTGGTGAATAATTGTGACCTTTGTAATCCATAGAGTCTCTGCCAATACAAACGGAAACAATGTTGCATAGTTTTCCTGAATGTCACGTATTATTGTATAAGCCTTGTGGAACCTCTATAAACCCTTAATTCCATCTATACAGTCACTGTTCCTATGTTTCCTTTTCCATACATAACACAAAACGCACGTCACCAGGATTAACGCAATACCGACAGGTGGATGGGTTTCAAGGCTGCCACAACACCCCTCCCGCAACCTTTCGATATCTATTATGCTCGAGGATCTAATAATACACATTTTGTATTATTAGTCAACGACTACTTTGCAGCAATACTAAAGGGATGGAATTTTATAAGGCTTTTTAAGTGAGTGCATCTTCATCCAAAGAATAAAAATCGTTGAACATCGCTCAGCTAAACAAATAATAACTGGTTCAGATTCGGTTTCATTCTCATCCCCCTCTCGTTTTTAGATGCGTTTCATGAAATGAGTAAGCAGTTCTTATATTCTTTTTGTGAGTCAGCAAGTACGTAGATTATTTTTCTGAACTTCTGCTGGACAGATGTTGCTGACAGTTAGTATTTAGAATCCTTAAAGACTCGATTTTCATTTCAAGAGGCAACGAAGGTGTAAACTGAAATGATTTGTCGCAATAATTCTGGTCTTGTTGCGTGAAATTGAATAAAATTTGGTGTTATTCTACTTTCTACTTTTTAGGATCTCTGTTGAAATTCATCCTGTTATTTAAACTTAGGTTTCAATGAAGACATTTTAATGGCAAAATTAAGATTTTTTTTTAAATATCTAGATAAAAATGGCGTTTGCTTCCATATCACTAGGCCACTCTAAAGAACGTTTTCTAAGCCTTTCTTCGACCGGTTCCCCCAGTTGGTAAATCTCTGGTATGGGTAAGTAGTTTTTTTCTCCCCAAAACACAGAATTTTAATCCTGCAACTTAGGAAAATTGACCGTTTAATTCACATTGTTGTAAGACAATACTCTATAGGGTTAGTGGCCACGAGATGGTAGCAGTTGTCTGTTGCACTCCCTTATCTTGTCACCGTTTATAATCATTGACAATCTTAGACCAATTATCTACGATCGACAAAGGATGGACATGGCTGTCTCTTCCCCTCATACGTTCTAAACGTTAGAGAAAACTCGATACCTATCCCTTTGGAGAATAAAAGGCGTTACAGTATTTTATTTATTTATTCGATTATCCTGATAATAAATAAATAAAATCACTATACGAGGGTTGTTTGAAACATTTGGTAAATTTCCAATAGACGGTGACACAATTCGTTCATTCATAGCAGTGTCGACACATATCATCTTTTTCATAACCCTTGGCAAATTTCTAGCCTAGTGCGACGTTGTAGTTCTCGTTTGGCAAACATTTAAAATGATCGTGCTCGCATTTTTCATAAAAATGGAGAAAAACGAGTTTCGTGCAGCGATGAAACACTTTTATTCGAAGTGGACGGCAGCGCAGGTCAAAGCCGAATTAGATGCAGTTCATGGGGACGCTGCACCAGAATTAAAAAGACTATTTAGTTTTGGATAAACGAGTTTAAACGTGGTCGTAAGTCCACCGACGAAGAAGCGCACTCCGGATGTCTGACTGAGGTCACTACGAAGGAAATGGTTGACAAAATTCGTGGTATTGTTTATGGAAGACCTCCGAGTGAAAGTGCGTGAGATTTCTGAGATTGTGGGCATCTCAGATGAACGGGTGTATAATATCCTGCGCGAAAATTGCACATGAAAATGCTGTGTGCGCGCGTTGCATGCTGCGATTGTTGCTGTCGATCAAAAACGCATGCGAAAAGACATTTCAACGCAGTGCTTGGCGATGTTTAATCGCAATTCGCATGCTTTTTGCGTTGATTTGTGGCTGTAGACGAAATTAGATCCACCACTACACACCTGAGTCCAAGCAGCAGTCAAAACAGTGGACAATGCCCGGAACGAGCACCGAAAAAAAGCGAAGACGGTTTTGTTAGCTGGGAAGGTGATGGCCACTGTTTTTTGGGATTCCCAAGGAATTATCATGATGGACTATTTAGAAAAGGATAAGACAATAGCGCGAGTTTATTATGCGTCATTGTTGGACCGTATAAAAGAAGAAGTGAAGAAAAAACGACAAGATTGACGCACAAAAAAATGCGCTTTCATCAAGACAATCCCACACATCGGCCGTCGCAATGGCAAAATTGCACGAATTGAGGTCCGAATTGGTTCCACATCCACTGTATTCTCTGGACTTGGTCCCGTGTGATTTCTTCTTGTTCCCAAACTTAAAAATTTGGCTCGGTGGGAAAAACGTTTCTTCAAACAAATATGTCATCAAGGCTGTCAATGACTATTTGGCACAATTTGATAAATCCTGCTTTTCAAATGGGATGAAAAAATTGGAAACTCGCTGGACCAATGTGTAGACCTCGGAAAAAAGGTGATTTTTTTTTCAAAAAAAAAAAAGTGTTAAACTTATTTTTTTACCAAATTTTCAAACAACCCTAGTACAATAATTCAATTTCGAAAAGCAATTGTTTTGGCTAATGTTCTTACCAGTTCCAGTTTAAGAAAACTACTAGCGATTGGTGATGTTTATGTCATTTGCTGTTAAATATAATGCATTTTTGTTGTTGTTTGTTTATTTAACGTATGCAATGATTCCAAATACATGCAATAGCAGAAATTTGTATACTTTAAAAAATCAGTACAAATATGCTCCTTATGCAGGTTGAGTATATGTATGTAGATCATGAATCTCTTCTATGGGACATTTTATAAAATACTTGAGGCAAATAAGGCCCAGTGTCTAATAAGCCCGTTTTAAAAAAAAATCACATTTACGGTAAGTTGTGCCGGTTTGGTTTCTTACACACACACACACACACACACACACACACACACACACACACACACACACACACACACACACACACACACACACACACACACACACACACACACAGAGGACGCAATAAGCGCAATGGCAAATCAGTGGCGACATATTGTCTAGCGAGTGTATTGTGTCAGTTTGAACTAGACCTTTGTGGGAGGTGGTTGTGTCTTCCCGTTTAATAATATTACGCAGCAATAATTCGTAAGTTTTAATTAAAAATATTGTTCTTTTCGCATTCTTTTTATATTTAAATTGTTCTTTTAACATTCAGTTTTATGATAAAAATTTTTTAATTGATTTGAATTCATATTTTACGTGAAAATAGATGTGATCTAATCTAGTTCGCGGCGGTTAATAAGGCCCAGTAAATTTGTTGATGGGCCTTATTAAGCTGCTATAATTTATGATTTTATTTTTTGGTGATTGCTCATAATAGTTATTTATTTTTTTGCTGAAGGCCTCTGAAAATGTCAGAAGTTAAGAAGAAACGGGGTATTTGGACTGATGAAAGACTAGAAGCAGCTATGAAAGCTGTGCAAAGAGGACAACTGTCACAACGTGCAGCATCAGAACGCTATGGAGTATCTAGAAGAACATTGAGGAACCATTTAAAGACAGAGAAGAAGACGACGAAAAGATTAGGAAGAAATACTGTGCTAACAAAAGAACAAGAGAAGAACTTGGTAGAAAGAATAGTGAAGTTTGCTTCAATTGGCGTCCCTTTAACTCCAGAAGCTATACGCAGGCAAACTTTTATCTTTTGCGAACAAAATGAAATTAGGAATAACTTCAATAAAGAAAGTGGTATCGCAGTAAAAGATTGGTTGAATTATTTTTAAAGAGAAACTCAAGAATTTTTAAACGTAAAGCTCATTTCTGAATCCTGCTCGAGCTGTAAGAACATGTCCTAATCCTCCATCTTGTGATTCAGATAACTCCGATGATGAGATTCACTGGAAAATCTAAAGTTGAAGTCATCGTTTCAGCAGTTGATGACAACGCCAAATTTTGCAGTTGTAAAGGCAACACCATGAAGAAAAGCGTTAAATTATAAGAGCTAAAAAGTGACCAGAGATCTTTTCAAAGAAAAGGATAGTAAGAAAGAGAAGGCTTCTACTAAAAAACAAGAAGAACCAAAAAAAAAAAAAATCAAGGAACAAACAGAGTGTCAAAAGAGAAGTGGTATTGCCATGGATGCAGAGAAGAAAAGTTGTTGATATGAGGCAATGCACACGATGTCTTAAATGGTACCATGTGCATTGCCTCATATCAGCCACATTCTTCTTTGGTTTCACCAAAGAAGAATGTGGCGTATTCGTATGCCCTTATGACTGTTCTTAAGCTAATAATTATGATTAAAACTAATAACAGTTAAAAATAATTGTTATATTCTTTTTTAAATATTTAATTTTGTTCAAGGGCTTTATTAAACTACTATGGTTTAATAAGGCCCACTCAAGGTGGTTTTTAAAGACTTGGTTAAAATATAAATTACTGCAAGAATTGTTCTTATTTGTTTTTTTTAATTAGTGATAATACAAACTTTAATATGAACACGGTTGTTTCAATTAATCTAAAGAATTGTCTAACTTATTCAAATTTTAAATAAGGTGGGCCTTATTTGCCTCAGGTACCTTACAAATAAAAAAGAGAAATGCAAGAGTAAGCGAATGAAAAAAGAAAGATAGAAGAGGAAAGAAAAGAAGAAATAATTACGATAGTAAAGCAAAAAGAATGTTAATTTTTATATTAGTCCACCCCTATAATAGTAGAATCTCTCTCTCTCTCTCTCTCTCTCTCTCATTATATAGCCAATAATGGCAGCTTCTCTTAAACTAAAACGTGATCAACCTGCATTAAGTGCGAAAACCGGACATTGACATCTTACTGCTTAGGCTGGTAATGTTGAAGGAATTTTTATTCTTGCGATAAAGTACTTCGTCATTAATAAATCTCTGAGGTATTTAAGAAGTCCGCGTTTTAATTAGACGGATATTTATTATCTTTCACTAATCCTGAGTCAAATGAAGGATTGAGGATGAGGGAGTAGTTATGTAAGGTGAATGAACTCCGTTTTCTTTTGTAGCTTGCTTTCAGATTTCTTCGTAAAGCAGCTAAATTTAGAAACAAGAATCCCGGAGAGAGATTTATTGATTTTGAATGTCGCTATGTTCTTGAAATAACGCGAGTGTTGGTTTTATTTTCAGTCCTTGCTGCCGAAAAACATTTTCAAAATATTTTGATCACTTGGATTATGGAAATTGCTTATAAATCCCTCCAGGAAGTGCGAAAAGCGTAATAAATAGTAGAAAAGTTAACAATGATAAAAAATAAAAAGATATTCAAATTTAATACGCTTTGAAAAATAGATGGTGCAAATAATGACGAAGTTTTCCGTTATAAATATTAACCAGCATTTTCAGGTTAATATTTTGATCATTGTTCAGATAGGTGGCACGAGTATCGGTGACGTCATCGAACACTGTTTCGTGATACATTATAGGAAGAAATGAAAACAATCAGTTGTAAAATTAAAACACAGTTTTTTATATTAACCAAATAGATCTCAGAATTTGTTTTTAAAATCAACTCCTGAGCGAAAATAAACTCATGACGTGTACTCAGGATCATTCGAAACGAAGAGAAACTAATTCTGTTGGTATATTTTTTGTTGAAAGTTGGAAATCTTTATTGGTACTAGAAGAGGCAAATAACACAAGCCGGAAGATGATGGGAGGTGAACAGACTCCAATATTCGTTTTCTCACTGTAGGAATAGGTCAAACAACTATAAAGACAAAGTAGGTCACTAAGAATCATGCGCAATCCTTTTCCGGAGGAAAACCGGAAATAGCTCTTCGTGACGTCATTACTTCGTTTGTTTTCAATGATAGTTTAAAGCTTTTGTATCTTTACTAGCTAGACAATAGTAATTAAGTATATAACCTTCGTTACTAATACATTAGCGCACCTCAGTTGGCAGATGAACATTCAACTCCCTAAATAAATACGTATAATGCACTTTTGCCTGTTAACTACTTCGTAGTAGTCTGTGCTATTTGCATACTGCCAATAGTCCGTTGAATAGTTGGTAGATTTAAATGAAAGGTTGGGGAAGAGAAGTACTAAGAATAGAATTCATTTCGTGTTATTACATCATTTGAAGTCAAAGGTGAACTGACACGAGAACTGATTCAATATTTACAACCAGTTGGAGTCTGTTGAGCTTAGAAACTCTTGATTCTATATATACCACTGGAGCATTTTTTTTCAGTTATTCATTAACTTCAGTGTTGGAAAGAAAGGGTAAAAGACAAATACAAACGGTTATTTTCGTTCCTCGGAGTGCGATCACTTCGAGGAACGAAAATAAAGTAAAGACCTGAAGTAATGACCTTAGTAAAGACCTGAAGTGGATTGAAAAAGCTCATGTTTGGTCTCTAGAGAAAGATTACGGAATCATGCAACCATTAGCTCACCCCATGATACTAAATGCATGATGGATTTATACTCTTTTTTAACGCTAAAACATTTTCCTGCTGTTTCGTTCTTGCTGTTGAAGTTTTCCAACAGTGTCGCGTAACAATCTGCAAGGATTCTTTATCGCTGCTGTCTCTGACTAGCTGAAACCATTCAGATTTATTAACTGACATCGCCCACCATATTTACTCAGCCATAAGCACCATTCATTCGTACTCAATCATTTTCTTTTCGTAACTCGTGCAGGTCACACGGGATTACAGCGAGGAACTAAGCAATGATCGCTACTGTGAACCATCGTTCATAGTAGTGATCATCGTTGAACAAATGTGGGTCACAATTTCCTTGCAGTGTGTGCAATTGGAACACTTACCGTGTGACCATCACTTGTGCCGCTGAATTGAAATTCGCTTTTAACGCTTTCCATATGCGATCTACTAATCATTATAATTCTAATCTCAAGAGTAAGCTCAGGAACACCAGAATTTGATTCAGCTTGTTTTATACTCAATGCATGAGCGAACATTGCTTCTGCATTTTCAAAGCAAATGCAATGGATGGTGGTAACGTTGATGTGTATGTCATTTATTAGTGTGTGGTTTATTTTGAGTAACTCACTAATGAATGAGAAGGACCAAGCAAACCGTTATGCTACTTTATGTTGCGATAAAAGGAAGCTAGATGCCAATCTGTTACTTCTAATCATACAACAAACAAATTCTATAATGTGTAATAGTTATCTTATAAATTAAAAATAAATCCTGTGATGCCTTTTCGTTCTCCAAAGGAAGCAGCCTTTAATCCTGAGTTTCCTTTTGAGAATCGGAAAGAGTCTCTACCAATGACCGTCGCCAAAGTGGAATGTATTCCGACCAATGCATGCTGGGATTTGAGAGCTAATTGCTAAATGGAAGAAGGTTTTAAGGACATCCTGACTCTTAACCGATGGCTAGTTCGAATGTCATTAAATGTAACCATTGAATCTATCTCACCAAGTCATCAGTGATTTCCGCATTTTGTTTATTGTTTGTTAACGCGTTTTCAGGCAGGACAAACCAAACATTTGTTGAGATTTACTGACCAGATGAGGCTTGCTCTGAAGCATTTCTTACGGTTTAGTAGCGATGTCTTTGAGTCCTTCTCCGTGAAAACTCATTTGATGAGCGATTTTTGTTTATGTTAATGTTATGGAGTTCCAGTTAATTCTATGTTTCTTTTCCATTGCTAATGGAACTAGAAAAGAAATGTACGCCTTCTATATAATTTCTAAATAATCCTTGAAAGTTTTTCAAAGAATAGTTTTATTCAAATAGGTTCATAGATTCGAATCCTATCAAGGGACTTTATTAGCTTTCTCAGCGCATTTTTAAGGCATGATAAGTTAACCGATCCTTTTTTAAAAAAGAAAACCTGATACACCTGTTTTTTTCTAAAGAAGAAAAAACAATGGGGTTAGACATAGATGACTATTTTATCAGGTTAAATTAGAATTGCAAATCTAAGGATACTTGGACAATTACATGCGTCGAATACGCCTGTATGGAGGACAAAGAAGATGTGCACACTTAATTGTTTTAATTAGTTAGAATTCCACTTTCTCTTTGTTTTTTATAAGGATGGCCGTAATCTCTTCCTATAACAAAGGGTAAAATTTCTGTTCCTCTGGTTTCCGATCTTTGCCTTAGTGGAAGTTCTATAACAACATTAAGGGCAATGCACGGAAACTTCAGTGAAGACCCGCTGAGAATTAAGTGACCTTTGCATACACCTTAATATGATCTCTATGGTGATCACTGCATAATAGAGCGCATGATATCCAAGAGTGTCTGCAAACGTTATGGAATATATCGTATTTTGTTGCCATAGACAAACAACCTGCACCGTTCTGCGGAACTATTATCTGAAATGTTGTCAACAAGCATTGCTCTCACAAACATTAACCATCGTATTATCGACATTATGTGCGCTGTTAGATAATTAGCTTCACTTACAGAGTTCAAAGGAATGAATTTGCATTGTCCTGTCTGTCAAGTTTTCGAAAGATATGTTTTCATCGATGCAATGATTCCCAAACGTTTTCAATAAGCTTTGTACCCCCCCCTCTCACGAAAAATTTGACTTACTTTTCGAATTGCCTTTCTTTGAATAAGCGTAAAATAATTCATAATTAAATTTTTAGTATTTTAATTATTAATTCAAACATTTTATTTAATTACGAAAATTTTAATAATTAATTCCTTTACATCTTATAGTATTTTATCATGAAATATAAATTTAATTTCAAAAACTATTATTCAATATATAAACAATGGAAGATGTTTTTGATAGAGTTGATGTGGATTTACAAAAAACATCCTGGCAAGTACGACTGTCTCTGAATAGCAGCTGATATTACAATAGCAGCTGATATTATAACAAAACATCTCACACACTGAGTTTCCACATCGGTAACCAATATTCTGCCCAGTCTTCATAGAGAAGTCAGAAGAACGATATCTCAATTATCTCAATCAAATGGAGTACATTAGCAAATGCAGCGAGTTCAAATAGCGCCTAGGAAATGAGAAACACTTATAAGGACTTTTCAACTGAAGGTGAGTTATTGTAGAGAGAGAGAGAGAGAGAGAGAGAGCAATATCTTTGCCATAACAGATATTGCACCGTACTACTGTCCGTACAGTGAATAAAAGAGTCCCCAGAACTGGCAAGTACGACTTGCCGTAATATCGTGATATTAACATTAAAACGAAGATGTCACTATATAATATTTATACTTAGCCTCCAAGCGTCACGTCACGCACTACTAGGTTGCACACCTCAACATTTTACAATGTATGGCCAGTAAGAATCAGCCTGTCGTATTCCGCAGTTAAGCCCATGGTCCTTTAAAATATCAGAGCCTATAAAAGTGTCAAAGGTTACCATATTTAAAAAAAAAATTCATCACTAGGAGAACAGCGAGCATATTTGCCCTAAGAGTTAGACATTTTCACCAGGTCATATCAAAAAGACGTTGATTCATACGAAACCTTCCGAATTATTATTATTTTGTCCCGAATTATCTGCGTCACTTAGCGTCCGTCCTGACAACATGGTGTCCAGTATGACCCATAAATGTAAAGCTCGCAAACAAAATAAAATAAATAAAATAAGGCCCCTCCCCAATGGAAGACGATGTGACATTTAAATTTATATTGTCCCTTGATTGGAAGAAACTTGCATTCGAATCTAGTCGTTAAGTGAAAAACACCTACTTTGGCTTTTTCAGCTGAAGACGAGCTATTCTCTCTCGTCCACGGAAATTTTTTTCCCCTCACAGAAACTTAGGTTTTGCATCTCACAAAGCAAGCAAATCTGTCTGAGAACACATGCAGTTAACAAGCAAAATGTATTTAATGATTGATATGTCATTGATTGGACTGTAGAGTAATGCAGAGTTGAGTCTGATATTGACCTCCTACGACTTTCCAAGTGATAATAACATTGCATTAAATGGTTCAGCTAATGGATACAAGTTAACATAAACCGATTGCTTAATAATGATAACCTTAGTGCTTTTTCAAATAAAGGCCGGTAGCGTAGTAGAATCTACTCCCCCCTGTAAGCGGTGCTATGATCCCTTCAGATATAAACATATAGTTGAGTAAGTTTATTATGTTATTAACTAATTCAATGAAAACGACTGTTTAAAAATATTTGGGAATATCGTTGCAGTATAAGTATACGCTCATGTGTTAAAACATTATGATCAGCTATCTAGTAGCATGTTGAGTGCCCTTTGGTCAAGATAACCGCTTGCATCTTCTTGACATTAACAACGGAATGTATCCTGAGGTATAGCGGACCAACTAGACAGAATAACGTCTCAAAGGTCACAACACCCAATAGCTCACAGACATCGACCGGTGGATGATGCTAACATCAGTTATGACCTTTATGACATTTATTAATAATATCGAAACAGAAAAACACTTAAACAATACTAAAATCCGTTGACTGAGCTTTTATAAATAAATCATAGTTGGAGAGATGGTTAAGTTTTTGTTCTCTAACAAGTTTGGTATTTCCAACAGCAAAACATAAACCGACCACAGAATACACGCAAATAACTTAACAAAAAGAGTCATATAGTTGACTCGAATTCTAAAATTGAATCGAATGAATTTAATACCCTTTATTAAACAGTTAGAATTTAAATCCGGAAGTAATTCTAAATTTTAATTGAGTGGGTCATTAATACGCTTTACTCAGCAGATTAGAATCGAAACTCGTAAGTAATTCTAAACTCAACAAGGTCCTCGGGGGATAAAGAAAAACGAGAAGCTCAAAGTACTCTAAGATTTCAGTCTTCCATTGTTATCAGTATAACGTGGGAGAGTGAATAAGCAAAATTTAAGTTAATGTAATATCACGTATCTCTGTCTTTCTGTCTCAACGGGGTTCAAACATCAATAACTATTGTCTTTAGACATGTAATATGATATGTGCAACCTTTCCACGGGTTACACAAAACGATAATTTTAACTTGGGAATATTCAGAATCTTGACATTTTGTAAAATCGATTAGAATTTCCAGGTGTAAGTCAATCCTGGCAGCTGTTTCATCTCTTGGGCTGGTTGAATGAAAGGAGCAGCTTTCAACCTTTAAAACCCGTTTTACGTACCAGAACAGCGTTATGTTCTATAAAAGCATCTTTTTTTCCTCAAGATCTTTCGTAAGGAAGGCAGATATAATGTATCAGTGTCTAATTGCGGCAACGTGAACGCTACTCAGGCAGCATTTCATCAAGCTAGCTCTGAGTCCATATTTATAGTTTAACGACCAGTGAAATGCGCTTGAATATCAACCCGTTGTTTATCGCGGTCAACACAGCCATTATGTAGATAGCTTGATGAGAGTGGATTACAGTAAACACGTGTAGGCTGATATATGTAAAGTATAAAAGGAAAGTTCAGGCGATGACATTACGCCCATCAGATTTTTGCTTCGGGTACGGGAAAAGAAAACGATGGGTCGGAGTTATTAACACCAGTTTTCCACTTGTGTGGCTTCTTGTGACAGGATTCAGATGCTCAATTATCCTCTTTCGTATAGTAATAATAACATATTTTAATTGAGTAACCAGCATCCATGCTTGCATTGTTAATAATCTTGTGTAGAATTTGGTTAGAAATTGCATTCTCAAATCAGATCAGTAGAGTGAGGTAGGACTATCCTAGTGAGTGAGTATTTTGATATTCTACACAAGCACTTTAAGAAGCAGAGAGAACATGTTACATGAGTAACCCTCTACTGCCAACACAGTTTGTGCAGCATAATACTATTCATAATAATGTTGATAATAATATGGATTTAACTGCCGAAATAATAAAATGTATTTTTAGCATTACTGTGGCTTTTTGTTTGATTTCTAATTGTGGGAGATGGAATGGGAAGCTTTCTCTCATTTTAGGGTCATAAGAAAGTCACCACACTTAAGTCAAGCATCAGAGTACCGACTTTCGAGACCTTTTTGCTCAGTGGATATAACACAGATGTTCCTCTTCCTTTAATAATTTATAGGTATGATTTCTAACATTACAAATGGGAAGCTTGTAGTATGCTGCAATACAATGAAGAGAACGTGGTGCGTTTTGTAAGAAGACATTAACACTTATTAGATTTGCTTTCATTATCTATGTGTATGCCTTATAATAAATCCTCTCTGGCGTAGTGGATTTGACTGATTTTTTTTTTTTTTTTTTTTGGTTTACTTGAACAACTTTTATTGCCGAAAGTACGAAATTTTGCTGATATTATAATTCTGCTGACATAAATTTCTGACAGTAAAAAAACATTAATAAAGTGGTACGATTTTGAATTTCAAAGGGGCAACAGGTTCTTTAGGTACTTTTGTCTATTGATTCGCAGCATACACACGCACACCCAAAGGTCAAGTGGATGTGCGAAGCAAAGAGACTTCATGATGCCACTTGTAAGAGGTCAGTGTTTGCTTTTCCTCCGTTGGTATAGACGAGCCTTTTGGTTGGAAAGACACAGACTAGAATCCCGTCTATAGCACGAAGAACTTTTTCCGGGACATTTTTCAGTGAAAGGTGAGTTAGCCGGTCTCACAAGGTGGTAGAGGAGTTTTGTCCCTCCCTCAAATCAAGCAAATCTCCCTCGTGAACACCCAGATCTAAAGGCATAAATACTTGCCACAAGGGGGAGGGATGCAGCAAAGGGATGGCGTGTCGGCTGCATTAATTCACAGTGATCCCCTAGAGACTCGACCCGTCCTAAGGAACGGATGGGTTGAAGGAGAAGAAGAATGTACGTGTATTAAACCAGACGCTGGATGCGAGCGACTGATAATATTTCATAAATGCCTTATTTTCACATATCCCAATACACCTACATGCAAATATCATTTCTTTAAATAGTCAGTTATAAATGATGCATTATTATCTACCTCTGTGACTAATATAAAACTCACATGACACGAAAAAATAACTGAACTGAATACAGATGGTATGCGGATGACATTATTTGGCCTAATGGCTAATGATTGCCTGTTTTGTCAAAAGCTATCAACTGGTGTATGCAACATTGAACTCACTGCTACCTCTTCACTGGACGAAGAAACTCAGACGTATGAGGAGGAGATATTAGAGCTGTTGCACAAATTGAAATAAGAATTTAGCAATAGGGATTGATGAGATATCAGTACGGATGCTAAAAGTCTTCAGCTGAAGTAGCAATTCCTTTCACTAGGCTATATAATTTGAGTTTCAGAAGATTCCACAGGAGTGGAAAGAATGTAGGGTAATCCCATTGCACAAGGGTGGTGCAAAGACTGGTGTTTCTAACTATCAATCTATTAATATCTCTGGAGTGGTGGTGAAGATTTTGGAAAAATTTGTTAAGAACTTGCATACAAAAATGGGTTGACAGAGAATCTATGCTTTATAATAAACGGTAAGTTTTACTAAGGAAAGGTCATGTTTGAGCAACTTGCTCACATTCTACAATAATGTTACCACTGAGCTAGACAAGGGGAATGGATACACTATGCTACTTTTGGGTTTTTCTATTTTGCTAAAGCTTTTGACAGAATACAGCATCGACGAATGTTGTATAAATTGGAGAATATGGATTTGGATTATATAATATTAGCGTGAATAAAAGAATGGCTTCCTGACAAATATCAAAAACGTGGTATATGGAGGGTGTGAATTTGCAAGATTTAAAGTAACTACTGGTGTACCACAAGGATCAGTCCTTGATCCATTGTTATTCAATCTGTACATTAATGATATTGAGAAGGATTTGACAGGCGATATACAGCTGTTTGCTGATGATGTGAAGATAGGCAGGATATGACTGATACACCATACTTGACTGGAATTGCGGGCACGCAAAACTGGCCATCAGTTCAATGTAGTAAATGTAAAGTCATGCATTTTGGTGTGATTAGATATCTAATGTCGTATTATATTGGTGGTATTAGGCTGGAAGAAACTGATCAGGCTCTTGGAGTGTTAGTAGACAGGAAGTTGAAGTTCAGGGGCCAGGTAGCAAAGATTTCAAATACAACTCAGAGGATATTTGCAATGCTACAACGAACTTGACCTATATCCTTTGATGAGTCCGGGGTCTAGGAGTTTGTAAAACAATAATATTATTAACTAAAAGAAACACACGCATTAACCACAGTGAAAATTATTTAATTGTAAATATTTCATCCTAAGTATCTTAGGACATCATCAGTAGAGTAGATAATAATATTAATAATAATAATAATATTATTATTATTACGGAGGTCATTTACCTCTTCACAGGGCTTTATTAAGACCTCACTTGAACAGGTCTGGTCTCCTGTTTTCTGTGGTGATTCTGGTACAGTGGGGAGAGGATTAAAATGAATATTGGGATTGGGGAATATAAATTATGAAGACTGATTAAGAATTTGTGGACTGCAAACGCTAGCAAACAGACGGAAGAAAGGTTGATATAATTGAAACATAAACTTCTGAAAGTATCATACAGGATATCAGTAGATGGAATTTTTCATTTTAATAAAATGAAATTTTATTAAATCTCATCCCCCTCTTGATCAAGAAGGGAATGAGAGCTAGATTATTCTCTCATAGGGTGGTGCGTGATTAGAACATTGCCTTTGGGTGTTGTGTGTGCAAGTAGTGTGAATGAATTCAAGAATAAGTATGATAGCTGGTGCGTGTAGCATGTGGTCTCCCTCGCTGAGTCCCTGACTCTTTGTAAGTCTATCTTAATAATAATAATAATAATAATAATAATAATAATAATAATAATAATAATAATAATAATAATAATAATAATAATAACTGGAAGCAATAGAATAACAACCTTCCAACACCTAATATTGGACCTAATATCCAACACCTAATACCCAACCCCATGTGTCTAAATATTATTTCTATGAAACTCTATTCAATGCTTTTTGTGCATATTTTAGGTATAAAGTGAATTAAATTTATAATAATAATAATAATTTATATATATATATAACACCAATAACAACATCAGAAAATAAGGATTATAATAAAATCAAAAGGGCATATCAGAAGCAATTAAACTTTTTTTTGAGGTCATTGCGACGCTGCACGAAGCAGTATAGATGCAGGGAAGTCTACTTTGTAGGGATATCTAAAAATGTTACTGTTGTACATTTTTTAATTAAAATTTAATATTTTTACATAATTAACTATAAACTGATTATGAAATTGAAACTGATTATTGAAAAATAATAATAGTAAATGACAAAAATTAAAATTTTATTTAAATATTTTTGTGAAACACCGAAAGCGTTTCATGGAACCCATTTTGAATATTATTACGATAGAAGAAGCAAATGAATAAGAAATACAATTCACAACTGGCTAATTAAAGGCGCATTTATTCTGCTCATGTGATGGACGCATGAGCGACAGATTAATCAACAGATTTCTATTTTAAAATTGGATAAATCATATTAGAATAACTTGTTAGCACAAAACACAATCTTTCAAGGATTTCTGTTATTTTACATATTATTTGTGTACTATTTATACGGTGTTTTGCGTGTCTACTCGTATTTATTCTTCGATTCTCGAATTGTTTACGCAAACACTTTCCTCCATTGTACTGATGTGTTGACATGTAAGAAAAACAATTACAGAAATGAAGGGTTTTATGTCAACAAGTTTACAATCGAGGCGGTGTCTGCGTAAGCAACTGGAGGACTAAAGAATAAATAGACATAAAATAAGGTAAAAACGTAATTTAAAAATAAACTTATGAAATAAGTATTTGAAGAATGAATAAACTCGTGCGTATAATCCTGAAAGAAAAATAGAAACTATTGGACGGTAATTGTTCCAACGAATGTTTTCTGAATACCAGGACAATGCAATAAAAAAAGCCAGTTGGTTACCCTATAGAAATTTCTTAGTCCAAAATATTGTTTTGCGTTTTTGAATCCAAGGGAAAACGTCTGTAGGGATCTAGTGCTACGAATATAAGGATATAATGTGGATAAGGGCAGGGATTCAATGTCCTGGTTGGGAAAGACTATGATGTAACCATCTGCTGCTCTG
Organism: Typopeltis vanoorti; assembly: GCF_054136105.1. Classification (NCBI taxonomy): domain Eukaryota; kingdom Metazoa; phylum Arthropoda; class Arachnida; order Uropygi; family Thelyphonidae; genus Typopeltis; species Typopeltis vanoorti. Next base: position 180,187,077 of record NC_143549.1, on the reverse strand, counting down.
TTTTGTTCAGAGTTCAGAGAAAATTATATTTCTACGAAATTCATGTCACCACACCTTCTGTTAAAAATGAGAGAAAAACGATTACGTCATTAAAATATAACATCGTATGATGAGCTTCCTATTCCATACAATGAAGCCTTAATATTGCGATTTGAGAAAGAAAGAAGAAAAACGACTAAATATAGCATTTATCCATGTTTATCAGTTTACCCCCCGCGAGAAAATTTCTTTTAGTGACCCATTATCTAATATATCGACGCACCACGTACTATTTACAAAGCCAAAGATTTGCAGTTTAGTGCTAAGCACAGGCATATAAAATCTAATAGCAAACAGCACGCCGATCAGAAATAACACCCTGAACTCATGGCCTTTAATTGCTAAAATTCAAAACAGTCCAATGCATGCTTGTTGTTATCGTCTGCATATTGCAGAAACCTTGTTTAAAACTGACAGTAACGCCATCACGTTAACATCCTCGTAATGAACCATACAGAAAGTGTAGTGGCTGCTTATATTGAAAATAATTCAGCCCACGCAGATATGAAGTTCGCCAAGGCAAGTTAATAAAACTATTTTCTCTTCGGTCACTTTTAAATCAATACTTCATTCCCTTTTAGTAAACAATATTTTCTCAGTGAACTAACTTAGTTTGCTTTCGTATTGCATAATAAGTAGTATAGTTCGCCCACCATTTCTAGATCCCTTCTTGGCTTAGTGCCAAGAATAGTCGATTCATGCTGAAGGGGAGAAAGAAATGAAGGAGGTACGAATTGGTCGCCAACATGCGAAATCACGTGCTTTCTTGTCTGTCGCTGTACTAGCACTAGCTTGATTTTTGTTGTTCTCTTTTTGCATTATTTTTTAATGATTCATTTGTATGATGGATCCAGTACAGTCAACAAGTTCTATTGTTACACGTTTCAGTAGCTCTTGCAAAAGAATATTGAATAATGTGCTGACTATTTTGCGAAAAAGAATCGCCAGAAGGCCGTCTTCTTGTTCCCCTTAAGTCATAAAATGTGCAAGTGCAATTGCGGGCGTATCGGGGTCGACTGTTTAAAATAATTCGTAGGGAATCAAAAGGTGATGGTAAGCCAAAATTTAAATCGCCTAAAAAAAAGCGCCAGAGAAAGAAAACCATCGAAACCGTAGCTTTGAATGATTTTGATGTACACGTTATAAGAAGAGCTATTCACGAATTTTACGTGGTCGAGAAAAGAGTGCCAACTGTTCCAAAATTGATTCCTGTGCTTAAAGAAAAAATTAATTTTCTTTGGAAAAGAGAAACTTTAAGGAAAATACTTCATGAAATCGGATTTTGTTTTAAAAAGTCCCAGAATAAAAGAAAACTTATCATGGAGGGAATGACATTGTTTTATGTAGAACGCAGTATTTGCACGTATTAACACTCTACGTACATTTTTCCAACTGTTATACAAGCAAAATAGTTACACTTTAAAAACAACAATGTTCGTAAAAGAAAAGCTAAATTTTCCGACCTGTATTAATAAACAAACTGAGTTTGTTTATTATTACATCCCAGAAGACAGACTGATTACCCTATTATCGGAATGGATTCTCCTTTTTCTGACATGCGCAGAAGTGTCGAGGAACCTGAAATCGGTGGGCGAACTATAGTAAGCCATTATATAATTCACGTAGAAACATCATCAACCAATTAGCATTCAGGAAAATACTCGCGATCGATACCTGCAGTAAAATATTTTCACCCAAATTATTTATTTTATTAAACAGGAAGTTCAGTGAAATAACTAAAACATCGTTGATGTTTTTAATGTATTCTACTGTACATGTTCTAAAATAATGAAAATGAATGGAAGTTCCGCATGAATTACAGTTAATACTGAGAAACCTTAAAACAGTTTAAATGAATTTCTCTTGAGAAAAAAACAGGAAATACTTTAATGACGTCAGTAAATGGTTTGGAAACAAAAATACGCAAATGGACACCTCCTATTCTATTGACTACCTATCAGCTCATTTTACAGTAAATGAATGCACTGGTTTCCTGATAAAGCAGTCAACGCCCCCTCCCCCCAACTTACCATGCTTCCTATTTATTCGTATATTTTTTTGTTAATGAGTTTCTTGAATTTTTCAGAAATTCTAAGGGCATATGAATTAGTGTGATATCAACTTCTGGTATGGTATTGAAGTTGACGGTCCTTTATTTTCACATACATCGTTCCAAATGATTAGCGAAAAATAAAAAATTCCAATTAATAATAATAATGCGAAAGAGTAATTAAAATATAGGCAAATAGAATATATTTTAAATACCACTTATTCACAGTACATATGAGTAGAGAGTTTATTTTAGTCCCATAAAAAATAGCATAATTTTACTTGTTAACACGTTCATTGCCAACCACGCGATATCGCGCAATGCGAGATGTCACCAAACGGCCGATCACGCGTTATCGCGTGAACGTCGCTAACTAAATTGAAGGAAAAAAAATTTAAAAAATGGGCCACCACACAAAATTCCAATTTTCAGCTTGGCAATGAAAGTGTTAAGTCGTCTGTTGCCGATTACAGCGCCACGATCATTTATTAGCGGTTGGAAATTTGCTTAGCAAATTTAAATAAATGAATAACAATTAAATATGGTTAATTAAATAATTTAGGACACTGCAAATAGTCAGATTATTTGAAAAGGAAATTAAATGAGTTAGTTATTTTAATTTAACAGCTGTTTTTTTTTTTATTATCATTCTGAGCGTTAATCAAATATATATATTTTTTTTTTCTTTTTCTCCAAAGATACAAGTTAAAATCAAATTGAAATTGCTTTGCATGGTAATGATAATTTTACTTGATTTGACGATTGCGATGATCGTTTCGTGTTTACTGAAATGCATAAAATTAGCAATAATTTTAACCAAACAATAAGTTAATTTAATCATGCTGTGTTAAATAAGCAGATGATCTTTATCACTCCAAGTGCTAATCTTCAGAATGAGAATTTTGTTAGAATAAATTAGTACACCAACATATGATTATATTAGTTCTAACTTTAGAAGAAAATAAATCTTGGAAGGCTTGTCATTATGTTGCATTTCTCTTATGCCTTAAAATATTATTCAAAGGGAAAAATCAAAAGTATTTCAATAAAGTTTATATGCAGACACAAAACTGTATAATTTTTAAAATAAAAGGGAAATAAGTCTACACCAGTTATTCAGAATAACACAATATTGCAACAGGAATGTAGTAACTAATAAGACTTTTTGTGTGTTCTCTGACTGGTTTGTTTCGTCTTCGGGTTTAATTCAATGAAAACAGGCACAATGAAATACGAGAATGGTCTGAAAAGTTCTCGGCCTAACAATGAAAAAAAAAAAACGAATTTATAATTTCAAAATTATTTTGATTTTTCAACGTTGCTCCAGCGCCATTATCCCGTCCCTGTAGTGGTTCTCAGTAAGATCTGCAAAATACCCCTCTACAGTTGCAATCACCTCTTGATTCGAAGAAAAACGCTGACCAACGAGGAATAGGTTTAGTTTTTAGAAGAGAGAGAAGTCAGAGGGAGCCAAATCTGGGGAATTGGGTGGATGTTACAATTCATAGTGCAGATCCCTTAATTTTCCCATTGCCAAAACACCTTTGTGGGCAGGTGCATTGTCATGGTGAAAGATGATTGTTTTTCTTATGCAAACCAGGTCTTTGCTCACGAATTTTTTCGTCTAGTCCGGTTAAAACATCGGAACAATATTTCCCAGTTATTGTTTTATCCTTTTCAAAATAATTAATAAACAAAAGCATCCCAAAACACAGATGCCATGACCTTTCCTACTTATAGAACCGACTTTGTCTTCTTTGATGCCGAACAACCGGCTTCTGTCCACTGTTTTGACTGCTGTTTGGATTCTGGTGTGTAATGGTGAATACAAGTCTCATCCATAGTAAAAATTCGATGCACAAAATCAGTTTTATTCTTGTTAAAACGTTCCAAACACTGTTCAGAGATTTTCATGCGAGTGCATTTTTGATCTGCTGTGAACAATTTTCACAGCAGATCAAATCACCAATCTTGCAAAGCTATTTCATATGCAATTCTTCATGCAAAATATATCCTACACGTTCTTTTAAAATGCCTATAGTCTCAGCAATTTCACGCACTTTGACTCACCGACATCCAATACCATATCGTGCACTGATCAGTGATTTCTGGTGTTGTTACACTTTTTGGACGTCCTTCACATGGATCATCTTCAAGGCTGGTACAGCGAGTTTAAATTCGGCAGCCCATTTCTTAATTCTCGAAAACGAAGGAAAAGAGTGCCCATAAACTTTCATGAACTTCGAATGAATTTCTTTTGTCGTTAAACCTTCTTTTACAAAGAATTTTCTAACTGCAATTTTCTAATCAATTTTTCCATTTCAAGGGATACAGACAACACTTTTGCTTCAGACAGCTGTATAAAACAAACTACTTGAGAGAATGACTTGCAATTTCATACTGATGCTTATGACAGATGTACCAACGTAGAAACAAAAAATCTTGTCAATAGTGTTGAGAGTAACCTTTCAAATCACCCTCGTACAGTTTTAATAGGCACAATATTTGTTTTTTCTATCACAGAGACATCGCCTGGGATACAATATAAAATTGCACACCCACACAAAACTCACAAACAATTAGTGAGAGATGTTTTTTGACTCGGGTCCTAAGGTGGAGGGGGAGGGTTGTCCTTTATGGTGCTTGTAAACTAGCTTTGGCTAAAGCTACCAAACAAGCAAAAAGAATTGCATTTCTTCTGACTGCCTACCGATGCAATAGTAAGAGGGAGGGGGGGGAAGCCATTTCGTAAGGATAAAACGATAAAAAAAAAAGACCAAAGGCTTCTACTTGGCTGGGGTTACAAAAATTTTTAGACGGTCTACTTTCAGGATAGAGTTTCGTAAAGGTGGAAAAAAACTGAAGTTTTTTTCTGATATGCATAAGTAAAAAAGTGTAAGTTAAGTCTGATACTTATATTTTAAGATATTGTAATGTTTTCTTATTTAGTGGTATTGTTATTTTTAATTTTCCCATAATTATTGCATTTTACCTTAGGACCCTGCCACCGCTATATTTTAATCGCTTGGATAGAAGGTGTCTCCGTGTAGAAGAGTCTCTGGGGGCAAGTAAAAGAGGTATCTTAATCTGTATCATTAACATAATGTAAAAGTAATTAGGGAAGCTTTTATGAACTGTTTTTGCATATTATCAATGGTCACCTGAGCTTGATTTGAACTAAAATGAAGCCATTCCGGGGAAAAATATTAATAAAAAAAATAGTGCATACAACTGTAGTCAAAAGCGTTACCATATTTAGTTGAGGTAGATAATAAGAAAAAACTCTTCATTTTACTACCAAATAGAACACAAACAAATTTATTTACTGCTTTTCACACTACTTAAGCCTAATGAGTTGTCCTGCTGCTAAAAAAAAACAAAATATTAAAAAAAAAGAAAGAACACTGGTTTACGCACGTGCAAAGCTTCTCTTCTGTTATGCAGGTGTTTCTGTAGCTGTAATATTAATGGGTGTTTGTTTGGTTGGTTTATTTTCAATTACGTGTAAAGCAAGAAATTCGTGAAATATTTCTAATTTCCTGTATTTTGATTGGCTTACGAGATGAAAAATCCAAGTTTCATTGAAAGTGTGGGGGGGGGAGGGAATCCTGCTGCCTCCGTACGAGACCAGTAACTTGCTTGGTAAGCTCTTAAAAAGGTTCTTTGGGTCCTAGATGGAATTCGATTCTTAGTCTTTCCGATAAAAGGGCATCGTCCATTCCATCCGAACTGTGGAAGCTCAAGGAGACTCCACTTTGAAAGAAGTTATTGTTCGTCAAAAAACGGAGAGATACCATCGTAAAATCGCATCTGCTAATTCCATAAGACTGTGTGGATACAATTAAGAAACCATAGGGTTATAGCAGCTGAAAATTCTGTAAGCATAGTCGGTGGCGGCGCTAGGGTCTTTGCCGCCAGCATGCAATTTCTATCTAAGCGCCCCTGTAACGATCCGGGCGTGTGTGCCCCGACGGCGGCGCCCCCTTCGTAGCGGCGCCGCATGCACCTCATGCTCTGAATGCCCGCTTCCGCCAGCCGTGGGCAGAGTAGGTCCTTGGATATGAAGAACTAGGAAACTTCTTTGAGCTGTGCACTAATTTTTTGTTTGTTTGTTTCATTGTTTGTTTTGGTTTGGTTTTTAACATTAATTCTAACACTTGAATATAGGATTTTAACTAAATTTTAATTGGGTTTGATAAAGAAACATCGTTTTGTAACACAGGTCAACGGTCAAATTTGTAGCTTTCTGGTCTTCTGTCATAAAAGAGTGGATTCACCCTACCTTGACTTACCACTTCATTTCTTTCTCAATGAAATGGAATAGTGCGAATTCGAACCAATGAAAGGCCATCGATGACAGCCTTTCATTGGTTCAAATCCTTTCTATGACACGAAGAACCTTCATAAAGGCTTTTCAACTGAAGGTAAGTTAGTGGGTCTCATATGGAGATGGAAGTTTTTTTTCCTTCTCCGGGAAACTGGGAATTTTCATCCCTAGAAAAAGAGACGAAGCGATCAGAAGTGCACGCGCAGCAATTGTTGTTATGTTCCATCGAGTTTTTCCACTTTTGGTGATTCTATGAAAACATATGCTCTCCATTCAAATCTGTACCTGACCATATCTTTCAGAATTTCCAAGCGAGCGCATTCCAGTTGCTTCTTTAACTCCATCCACCCATCTAATTTTTGGTCTTCCTCTTCTCCTGCTTCCATCAACTTTAGCAAGCATCTTCTCCAGACTGTCATCTGCTCGCATAATATGTCCGAAGTATGACAATTTTTGCTTGATGATCATAGCTTCGAGGGAGCAATCTGGCTTTATTCTGTCTATCACTGATTTATTGGTTTGCTTTGCAGTCCATGGTATTCTTAGTAAGCGTCTCCAAACCCATAATTCAAATGCATCTATCTTCCTTCTTTCACTCTTTCTCAGGGGTACAACTTTCACATCCATACAGCACCACAGGGAATACCATTGCTTTCACGATTCTGATTTTTGTTGTGAGGCTAATATCTTTATCTTTAAAGATCTTGCTGAAATTTGTCATTGCTTTTTCTTTCCGAGTAATAATCTTCTTCTAACTTCTTCGGTACATAACCATCTTGATCAATTCGGGATCCTAGGAGCACAAAATTGTTAACTGCTTCCATTTTCTCCGCATCTATTTCAAAACCATTAAGTTCACATGTCGCCATAAATTTTATCTTTTTTGAGGTTAGGTTTAAGATCATATTAGCACTTTCTTCTTTAACTTTCGTAATGCGTTCCTCCAAATCTTCTTTGCATTCTGCTAGCAAGGTGGTATCATCTGCATATCTCAAATTATTAATATTTCTTCCATCAATTTTAATTTAATAACCAAATTTAATTTAAAAATTCAAATAATCTAAGAAATTTACCGGTGAACGCTTGTTAAAAACGACAATATTAAAACCCACCATTACAATCAATATTTATTTATTTTTCTCTTTTTTCCACAGCACGTCGGTAGCGATGCTTCAGTTGGTAAGGCCTGAGTTCGATCCAATAATAGTGCGATAATACTTAGAATGTTTTTTTTTTAATTGAGTACAGTTAGCAGCTATCAGTGAAAGAAAGAGTATTTCCAATTGAATCTGTTTTTTTTTTTCATAGTGTGCAAACTAGCCATCGAATAATACACATCCCTCTCATAGAATTAAAGACATGAGTGTGGTCTAAATCAGTGCTTCCCAAACTTCTGGATGTCAGAGCCCCCTTTGCAAAAATTAAACTATTTCACGGCCCCCCTCGAAAAAAAATCGTAATAGAGAGATATATTATTATAATATTTATTGTATTTATATTCAATACAAAACATACACAGCGAATATTGCAAAAATCAAATGCATGTATTACATTTTTTGCCTCTTACCGTTTGGTTCTGAAGACGATGCGGGCTGTTCTGGTAAAATATGAAATAGTGTCTTCTTTTTTTTTTGTGTGTGTGTGTCTGTTTCTGCTTTTTCTGATTGTTCGCTGGATTTTTTTTTTTTATCAACCACTTATCCATCTCAGGATTAAATTTTTTTAACGTAGAATAGATCAAATAATATCACCACTTACCGATACTGGCACACCACAGACTGATAACATGAAATTAGTGAATATTACCTGAATAAGGGAATCCCCGGACCAGGAACATTTTTCTCTTTTGTGACTTTTAAGGTAATTAAGCCTAACGCGAAACAGACAGCAAAGGCAGGTTATTAAAACGTGCATATGATTGGTGCAGTATTAACAAAAGATCGCACAACCGAAAGATAAAAGCATAGCTGACAATTGAGTTGAAATGCTAACTCTCTTCAACCGAATTCCATATGTGAAACTGCCATAACATTCATTATATATATATATAACTTAGTTTTAACACTTTTACGAATTTTAACACGTTCGGTTGAATTTTATTGCTGCCTTGGGAAATCGAACTCACACACATCTAATTAAAAACAATAGTTTTTAGTTAGATACTGTGTTTGCCCATGCAACATATGGTTTTGTTTCAGTCTATACAGCATAGTTTCTGTATGAGGGGACATGTGATTCATTAATTAGTGTGTTTTTATCCCAGTTGTCTCTAATTGCACTATTTGTTGAGAAATATATTACACAGACTTCTCATACCTTATTCACTGGCATAATAAAAGCACTTGTTTTTATTGCCTCTGCAGTATAGTGGCTGTTACGGAGGGCTTGTTGTTTACCACTGCAAGTGAGTTACTATCTCCCCACATGAACTTGTTTAAGCTTTTTTTCATGTGTGAAGTATATGCGAAACTTTTATTGGTAACAGAAAACTAGCTCGGATGACAGTGATAATATAAAACGAGTTTTGATATGTATATAAAGTCAATATCAACAAGTCCCTGATTACGAACGTGTGATGAAAGGGACAGGAAGGTTTGCAGCTTCCCTGGAGAGCATTCGAAGTAAATACCATTAACCACTGCTTTGAAATGAAACAACAGAATAAGCAATATTTACTAATATTCATTAAGCGCCGAAACACGCAGAAAGCAAAGTTTGTGAACCAACACGTGAATTTTTCCATTAAAATAAAAAAAATAAAAAAAAAGAAATAATAAATAATAAAAGTTAAATACGTTTCTTTTAAAATAAAAAAAATCTACTTAGTCTTAAAACGTTTTAAATTTGTTTTCATTATTTCACGGCCCCCAGGGGGGCCGCGGCCCACAGTTTGGGAAGCGCTGGTCTAAATCTAACCATCTATAAAGGGCGGGTGCGCCCGCGCGCTCACACACACGTGTTTGACTTAAATTTGTCTTGGTTGTGTTGATAATGATTGCAATCAATGCCTATTCCTTGCTTTTCCTCTCCCCTCTACAATACAATTTATAATTAATTTAGTGTTTTTGTCTTTTTCTATTTCAACTGAAGTACTGCAACAGACTGCCGTCCATGTAACATTGACTTCCTGTTTTTTTTTTTTTTTGATCCGATGCTACTAAACGGAAATTAAAGAGAAGTTCACACCTGTTTGTCTGGGCATAGTCGTCAGTGTGTGTGTGGGGGGGGGGGGGGTCGATCCTTTTGCGCCATTATCGCTACTCCCCTGTTCACTTCTTTTTAATCAGGACTTCCAGTCTAACCGGAAACAAAACAATCGTCAATGAAAAGTTGGCCTTACTCGTTTCGATTCGGATTCCATGCAAAGGGCTGAGAAGAAATCCGAGATGAGCCTTCAATGAACGTCATCATTTTTTTCAAAACACTGGAAATCCGCGGAGAAACAGCGTGAATTACGACTGATATTCAGGATACGTAAAACTTTGTAAATACGTTTCCTTCGAGATAAAGACAGGAAAAGAACAGAATGACGTCGGTGACATTGATTACAACAAATACTCTACGGACAAGTTCCTCTTCAGCCGTTTTCTAATATGAATGGACTTAACTTTCTGATGAACAAGTCGACGCCTTTTCCAGTAACTTACTTTTCATTCACGCCTTCCATTCGCGTGTAAGCTTCTCGTTATCTACTCCACTGTTAATTCGGGGGATGGTGAATCCTGAGTGCATAAACATGAAGTCAGGGATGGGCAAATTCTTGTTGCACCCTATTTATTTTTGTTGAATTATTCCTAAAATTATCGGTTTGTACTGATAGCCACGCGCCCAAAATTAAGCGCTTTTTTGTTTTTGAATTTTATAAATTTGGGCGCGTTCGGTTCAAATCTGATTTCCGAATTTCTTTGTCATCAATTGTTTTTACGAGAAGACAAACCTCACAAACAGATGACATTTTAATTTTAAAATAGGATATCAAATCATTTCGTAAAAAAATATTTATTACAAACTTGGGCGATTTGTCTTTTCAACCCTAATGGGTTTCGTTTGAAAGAATCTTCTAGAGTTTTTCTTGATAAGAAGAGAGCAAAGTGGATTTATTTCTTGAGGCTACTTCGCCATGGTGGTCTTGTAGAACTAATCTCCGTATTCATTTCCTACAACACGTAAGTTTTATTATTATTATTATTACTTGTCACCTTCATAGAATCTTAAGCCAGTCGGGCCTTCGTGACAAAGTCACGAAAGCCTGACTGAGTTTTTTCTTTTAATTGCATTCCTGCAATTAAAAGGGGAACAAAAATTACCATTAAGATTTGGCATGCTGATTGATTTTAATCAGCATGCCAAAATTCTTTCAACAAACACAAGTACTGCTGTGTAGCCAGAATATTCCGATTATAATTTGGACGTTTTAACAGCCGGCATTTTCGCATCATTTCAAAATACAACACAAAAGCTTAATGCTAGTTAGTTGAAAGAATATAATTATATAATTATAATGAGAGCAGGACATTTAATTTTCATTTCTTAAAATGTATCGGTACTTGATAAACGTTTTTTCAAGCACTGTTTTATATAAAAGTAGTTAACTATTTAAAATATACCTTCTAGTGTTTGAATTCGTGGTGCTAGAACAAAGACTGTTCTAAGCTTGATTCTAGTCGCCGACCAGAAGAACATTTCCTAAACCTTTCTTCAACCATTTCCTGAGTTACTCGATCTCTGGCAGCCGGCAAGTTTTTTCCTCGAGGATTTAATCCAGCATCGCAAGAAACTCGACCGTAGAATGCACACTATTGCAGACAATAATATGAATTTAGGATATAGGTCCGGAGATGATGGAATAGTCTGGTATGTGCAGACTCTTCCATCACTAAGAGGCTGCCCACTAGTTTTCGTTAGTTAGGACTGAAGAAGCTTCACGCACTCCTTTTGGGGAATAAAAAAATTAGGAAATTTTTGATTTTTTTTAAACTCTGCGTTCTTTGTGTAGGAAAATATCTGCCTTCTTTCTGTACGAAAGAAGGCAGATATTTCAAACGAAATAACTTTTTTATCCCCAGTTTAACTTCCAAGGGAGAAGGGCTCATATTAGTTGAAAACACGTCAGAGTAGTTTAGCATGAGGCTGGTATTGTCATGCGTGGTAGTGGCGGGATTCTTCATCGAAATGATTGCTTCACAAGAAGCTAGAATATCTGCGAAGAAACACCGAACCATTTGAAAACGTTTATAAATGCCTTTCATGTCCTAACAAGAAGAGGAGGAGGAGGAAGAGAGATTAGCTACTGTCTAATTGGTAGTTTAGATTACATGCTAAAGCAACTGAAGCATTGTAGTAAGTGCATTATCATAAACTGCGTTTTCCCAAATTGGTTTTGGTTTAGGGAAGAGGAAAGGGAATTTCCATTTTAGTTTTCTGTTTAAACATAATGTATTTGGGGAGAAAACAGTGCAAAGTAATTATAAACTTATAATCACCTTTTTCTGATGTGTCTTGCTCCGTCGAAAAGAGTGTCCCTCGCTAAGAGCTCTGTGCAAAAATCTGCCAAATATCAGTCTTTTCTCGCAGATCGAAGGAGATAAAGTAGGTTTTCCATTCTTGAGCGTTCCGTTATCTGCAGACAGCCCTTTACGAAGTTTTCCAACTGTTTTAATGAACTCAGTTGCAGTAAAGGTTTCACCATCCATGTCAGGAAGGTGGTCAGAACTAACGCTAGTTAAGATGCTGGACTTCCTTTGTGGATCTCGTTTTTCAGTGCAACCTGATGAAATCTGGTCGGCACTCTTTCGGGTGACATGCCATTTGGAATCCTCGAAGAGATGACATTTTTGATTGAAGTCGAAGTGCAAGCCGCTTGCCAAATACGACGGCGTGTTACTCGCGCTTGTAGAAGGCCACGAAGGACTACTTTCATCTCCAGTACTTTCGCTGACATCAAAACTCCCCTCAGTTCCTGCCGGAGTGTGAAAAGTGAACACCGGGGTTTGTTTCATATCTCCTAGTAGTTTCCAAGCAATCCGCTTAATTACGCCAACTGATCAGGTCCCTAAAAGAGATAATATTAAAGAGAAGTGTAAGAAATTGTTCACTTATCCAAATGAATTCAAAATTAAATTATTCCCAGAATTATTTACATGAAATGATAGAGGAAGTTCTCATTAAGAGGCAGTTAACAAGACTTAAATGCATTTAATTTGAATAATCCCATTATGTGGTCACGAACTTCAGCTAAATGTGGATTGCTAAACTGGAATAGATTAGTTTGTCAGGAGATTTGGGAGGATTAGCTAGAATCAGCTGGTAAGTGCTTCTCGCATTTGTGTAACATTCCACTATACATTCAGCTGTTTATATACAGAATAATTATGTTTAATTTGTTCTTGGTATAAACAGACTGACTAGTGTGCAACGCTAAAAGACATTTAACTAGCAAGATTAATCCAACAACAGTTTTGCTCAGTTTTGCTCATTTATCTATCCATCTCTGGTAGATTGGATTCGTTTTTTCTGCGGACAGTTCATAGACTTGCTGGTGACACGAGTACGGTAAACATCTGTCGTCATCTCGTTTTCGGAATCCTAAATAGTTTTATTGTGTATATAGGATTTCAAAATGTATCGTTCTTTACTTAGTCGAACAAGTTCACTGTTTAAGATTTTCTTTGGCCATCTTTTATCATTCGTCCTCTTCTCGTGTTCAATGTCATCTTAGTATTTCTTTTATACTTTTATATTAAGGAAAAATACCTTAAAAGTGTAGAGTTGGAACATCTAAGAGGTAGACAGGAAACTAGACATATTTACAGTTCTTAGACGTTTTGGCATGTTTCTCAAGAATTACAGTTGCTTTAAAATACACTGGCATTATGATGCGAGTGTAAATATATCTGTTAACAGAGCACGAACTATTTACTCTTCATGATAATAATAATAAATAAACAACAACTTGAATCTGCGGTAGGAAAGTCCTTTTAGCTCTGAATGAGACCTTGTAACTCATCTTTAGTTAAACTGGATTCGAATCCAGATATTAGCCAAAAGATATCATTATTGTCAATTGATAGTATGTGTGAATAGTTGTTTGCATGCTTTACAATATGTTTGTGTTTTTACGAGAAAAAATAGACTATTCAGAAAAAATTAACAACAATAATAATAATAATAATTCGATGCTCGGTAATATGGCAACTGAAATACAGTATTTCCTAATCAGTGTATTTCAATTCTTACCCTTTCCTATCACACGTTTGCAACTAAGTGCTATATTTTTGCACAGATAAAACAGTGTAATTACTGTAAATACTGTATATATTTTCTTTTGAATAAAATACACGTTTTGATTCATTTCCACCTCATTTAGTATTTTTTATTCGGCAACATCATTCTATGATGCATGAGAATAGGAACAGAATAAGCAAAGTTTTACTAAGAAATAAACAACTGTGGTCTATGCCAATCTGAAACCACGATTCTCTGTATGATGTCGCATCACAGAAAATGAAATGTATTGAATTATTAAGCAAAATGACAGAATTTCCATAAAAGAAAGTGGGTATTTAAAATGCGAAAATTTATTTAAAAAATTAAGATCGCAGCAATGCGAGCAATAAAGGGTACGCTAGTTTTCGTTCTTGCCTTTTTTTATTCGATTACAAATGCTGCATATCACACACACACACACACCTCATAAACTTTACACTCATACTACGTTTGTATCCCTCTGCACAAAAGCAAATTGTGGAGGTGCTACGAAATGTTCGGTATTTTCTGGTCAATCGGACTTGAAAATAAAGTTATGGATAATAGATTTATTAATTCGATGTCATAAATCGAACTGCAAAGGAGATTGTAAAAATGCAAAATAATCGATCTGTGTGTAATTTAAATGTAATCTAAGTGAAACAGTTGATTTGGTATTGACGCAGGACAGGAGAAATGATAATGCCATTATAAACACAATGGTACCATTTAAGGAAGATTCGTAACGGGACCAACCCATATCGATAAAGGGATCATCGAAATGTCCTTCTGCTTTTCTGAATAACAATAATATGTTATTATCCAGAAGGGACTGAAAAAAAGGAATTGAAGGAATTACGAATTGAAAGGAATTGAAATAATGGATTGAGGAAATTGAAAGAAATTCAAATAAACTTTAAGGAATTGAAAGAATTGAAATAAAGGAATTGAAATAAACTTTAAGGAATTGAAGAAATTTGAAAAGAATTGAAATAAACTTCGGAGATCTTTAAATAACATTGATGATACGAAGCATGTGAGTATTATGTTTCTCTATGAATTGCAATTTCAGTGACCACGGAAGACTATAATTTAGAGTAAATGGAGCTTAAAATTATCAAAATTACCAAAATCATCAATCAGACAATTCCCTTCAGATGGAAATGTCTTTAATATTATCATAGTTTATTCAATCATTAATAATAATAAGTACGACACTGTCTTGTATGGCATTTAGTTTCAGATATAACTAAGAAAGTGATCATTACTGAATTAATTATCAGTGCTCTTTACCAGTGAAAAACATAATTAAGAGCGTGCAGCTGCTCTTGTGTAAAGAGATCCCTTTTGCAGAGTTTCGCCCGAGGCTAGAAGTTTTTCCAAAGGCTAAAGCATCATGTTTGTTGTTCTCTGTAAAGTAGGTACTGTTTTCCTCCTGACAATCTTTGTGTAAACGCTTATAATAGATATGAAATTGATTCCTTGCATATTACATTTGACGTACATTAAGCACGTGGCTTGCGTGGGTTTAAACTTTAAAATAGACTGCAGTAAACTTCCTAATAGGAGGAAAAATGCTAACATGTATATGTTCTCGTTAATGAAGTTCGTACAAAAGTGACTGCACAAAAGACGTGACGTTTCTGGTGACGTCACAACAATGCACGAGGAGAATCTCCCTAATAAGATGAAAGAAACAATTAAGTACTAAAAACGTTATTTTTTTCGAGTGGAATAACGTAAGTAACCCCCAAATTTACCATAAATTGCATAAACGTTTTAAGTGAGTATTTCTGAAAGAATTTATTTTTCTTCTTTTTTATTTTTTTCAGCGTTTTCTTTTTATTTATTTTTCTCTTTAAAAGCCAGATTTTTTTAAAAATCTATATTTTATGGTGAGCCCACGTTTAAAAGTATTCTCATAAAAAGATTTTTCACATTTAAATTTCTATTTCAGAGTTTTTATCCATCGAAATGTCTCTATTTAGATAGCTCATCATCATCATCATCATCATCAAATTCCTGCCATGCACCCTCACGGGGTGTACAGGATATGATAGTACAACATGAAAAAAAATTTACATCATTACTAACTTCCTATCTACAATTTTCCTCCAAATCAGTCTGTTACCTTTCAAGACTCTAATATTATCAGATCTTATATTTCTATCTTCTAAGGCACTTTTTACTGTATCAATCCACCTATATCTTGGGCTTCCTCTGGGTCGTTTTGCTGCCAACCTGGCAGAGAACACTTGTTTTGCTAATCTTTCTTCGCCCATTCTGTTTAAGTGACCATACCACCTGAGATTAACTCTGCTAACGCATTCCTGGATGTTGACAATGTCAAGTTCTTTCCTAATATCCTCGTTTTTAATATGATATTGCCATTGATGCCATCTGTTCACGCCTTTAATCAGGACTCTCATATCTGCGGTCTCTAGTCTTTGGTCAAGTGTTTTACTTCTGACCCAGCTCTCAGATTCATAAGTTAAAACTGGTTTGAACACTGTCTTGTATACAGCTAATTTAGTGTTCCGACAAATTTCTCTCTTATTCCATATGAATTTATTCAATTGACTTCCTGCATACCAGCTTTGTTGATTCTGTTATCTATTTCTATATTTAATTTACCATCTTCAGTAAAAATCGTGCCTAAGTAGCTGAAATGTTTTGCATGTTCCACAGGGTCTCCATTCACAACACAGTTGACATTTTCAATGATTCTGCCTATTTTCATTGTCTTTGTCTTTTTATTGCTGACCTTCATACCATATCTATTACAACAGTTATTCAATTTAGTCAGAGAATCTTGCAGACTTGTAGTGGATTTATTTAGAAGTATAACATTATCTGCATAAAGCAAAGAGCTGACATTAACATCTCCAATTTTGATAGCTTAAGGGTCAAAATCAGGAGAAGCCTTACGAAACGCATATCGTGCAAGAATCACGTGGTACAGGAGTACCCAAGTTTCCTAGTTGCGGAACACAGAAGCTACAGGATACTTTGGTGTTCGCGAGCAGCGAGGAATTTTAATGTAATTAAAAATGTAATTATTAAAATGATTAAATATGAATTTAAATAATTAAATATAGAATATAACACATAAAATAACCTAAGATTATATATATATATATATATATATATATGTGTGTGTGTGTGTGTGTGTGTCTGTGTGTGTGTGTGTGTGTGTGTGTGTGTGTGTGTCATGAATTTTTATATTTTGTGATAAGCACAGCTAAAATCGAAATTGTCTCGAGTGCCAGGATTTGGCCATGACTGGCCTAGTAAATTCTTCACTTGTGATCCAACTTCCTTTAATTCAGCACACATTTTCTAGATAATTGGCATAGTCAAAGGTTACAATTTTTATGGGTTTAAACCCGACCATTGGTGGTTTCATCAACTACTTAAAAAAAATAATAATAAAAATAAATGGGGCGAACAATGAAAAACTTAACTTTTAGAACATCAACAAAAGAAAAAAAAATCAATATACGAAAATTCAACAGACAGAGGGGAAGCCAGTCGAGAAGTACAGATGTGAACATAACTAAATTGCAAAACAAAAGAAACCAAAGCAGATGATGTGCTTGTAAACAAATTCAATGCTACGAGTAACTAACTAATGTAAGCCCCTGTTTTGTAAACTAACAGGTCGTGGATTTGAATCTCACTCCGTTACGAATGTCTGAGGTCTTTCGATGATAAATGATTTTCAACGACTACCATCCTGCTTAATTCATTGAATCATTTTAATACTCTTTTCAACCTTGTCTTGAAAAGGGTGACAGAAATTTCGAAGAAAGCCACTTTGCCATGTGGTTGATTCTTCGCGTGTAAGTCTTGATGCACTTCTAGGAGTTTAAACAAGGGACGAATATTTAAAATGAATGGGAGATAAATGCAATGCAAGAATGATAGTACCCATTGACTGTTGCTTCATTAGAAAAGATATATCAACACATCCACAGTTTATTTAGAAGGATCACTGACGATGAAGAAATCAAGCGTATTTGGAAAGTAGCTGGGGTTCTCTGGTATTCTGCTAGCCACGTGAATAATTTATGCGAGGTTATTATCAGTGATACAAAATGACTCAGCATCTCTGTCTGCCAGATTAGGGCATTTGGAAAAGCTGGTTCAAGTTGCGAATTAAAATCTACAAGAAAGATCTCTTCGCTTTAAGAAGCGTTTGACTAGTGAATTCAGTATTTATACAAAATCAAAAAGTTCAGAATGTTTGATTGGTTTGGACAACCAGAGAGACAGATGAGTCAGGTTAGAGGTGTTTGGAATAAACTTAGACCATAAAGCTAGCTTGTTATTTCAATTAATGCGTGTGCTCTTCTAGCCTGCGATTCAAGAATGGAAAATCTGTTTCCAGAGACAAATTCCTACCATCTCCTTATGAGCTTGTTCCACTGATCTTCTGAGATCCTTGTGAACGTTCTTTACGTCCCGCACTAAACTGAAAGTATGTTTTTGTATCTACATAGAGGAGACAGCAAAAAATGTGATAGAATGAGGTAAATAGAGACTCTTAGCCAAAGTAAATCATTCAGAAGAGAATTTTGAAGCTCAAAACTTCTGGAACGTATATCAGAGCAAATATATGCACATGTGTCACCATAGTAATGGGAAAAAAAGTCAAAGAGTGTGTAACAGGGGAAAATGAGATTGGTATTGGGTGAAGAAGTTGAAAGCTAATTTTCTATTAGGAAAAAGTATGCGTAGTTTGGCAGACAGGAGCTGGGAAGGAATACTGTAGAGGTTGGAATTAGGACAACTTATACTGCTTGGAAAGCAGTCAATAGACACCATGGTGTGATGAACAAACAGCCATGGCGACCGCCTTAATAAGATGTAGGACCCCTTTCGCTGCAATGACTGCGATAGCGATTTTGTATCATTCTTCCTGTAAGCATGTAATGAGGTCCTGGACTGTTGTGTGCCGGACATCCCTTGACCTCACCCGGTACTGCAGTTCACCCCACAGATGTTCAATAAGGTTGGGATCGGGGCTTTGTGGAGGACAGTGAAGTGTGGTGAAGTTAATATTCACAAACCACGAAATTACAGCAGCCTTACAGCATTGTCTTGCTGAAAGAGCAAATGATCAGTTCTGTAGAAACGCCACAAATTAGAAAGCATTGCATTGTCCATAATGTTCAGATACCTCTCAGAGTTCAATGTTCATGACACAACAAACAAAGGTTCGAGGTCGAACCAGGAAAAACAGGACCATACCATCACACCACCACCACCTCCGAATTCATAGTTGGTGTTACGCACTCTGGTAAGAGACGTTCACTGGGCATCCGCCACACCCACACGTCCATCTGCTCGATAGAGTGTGTGTGTGTGTGTGTGTGTGTGTGTAGCGTGATTGGTTGCTCAATAACACAGCTTTCCAAGCTTCCACGTCCCCTTGCATACGCTCTTTGCACCACTGAAGATGACGCTGCATGTTGGTTTTGGTAATGTGGGACATACATATTGCGGTCCTACCATGGAAACCCATGTTGTGAGCTTCGGTTCTGAACGTTTTTGTGCATATTCGTGTTCCAGTCGATGCCCGGCACGACGACACGTTGAATACAGTTTTTCCATATTATCCTTCGGAGCAACCTACGGTCACGTTTGGTGGGCGTGGTGAGTCGTCCACTGTGGGTAGCACTTACAGTTGACTCCCTGCGCTTCCATCTCACTATGGTATCACTGATACCATCGTATCACTGACTGTTGACCTGTGGTGCCCAATTTGTCAACAATTTGCCGAACAGATAGGCTTGCAACACGGCATCTTATCACAACGCCTCTTCAAACTCCGTCAGTTCCCTTCTTGTAGCCATTTTGCGGCAGCACACAGTTGCACTGACTTGAGAGCAACATTTTCCTCCAATTTATACCAGCTACAAACACGTGACGTGTTACATGGCACGATGCACCTTACCCAGGGGAGTATCTGCTAACTTCTTTCCAAGCAGTGTATATTTGTGAAATGAATCTAGAAGTTTTTTTGGAAGGTCTTTCTTTTTCCGACATAACTCCTAAACCTCATTCATGTTGCACGCTGTTTTGAGATAAACCGCATCTTCGCTCTAGAGTAGTAGTCTAATATGCCTTTTGGCCATTTCACGCTTCCTGCAAGTCACGCTTGACTATGTTAGCCCATAGTCAAGGATCAAGGATTATTTATTCCAGTTAAAAAATAAACATAAATTCATGACTACTAACAACCCATCCAACAGGATGGTGTAGGCAGAAAGCTGGTCGCTGCAGACCGACCGGATTTCACCGAAGTTTACGATACAGTGGCTTAAACATAATTTCCGTTAGCGTTATAAATCTCTTAGGTTTAGTTTCCTGCAATTATGCAATCGATGTTCGCTAAGGAATGTCTTCAATTCCCCATTTAGTTCCACGCTTACTCAGATAGGCTATCTTGAGACGGATGTCTTCATTCTCCAGTCCCCAATTTAGCCCCATGAGTTTGGAGGTCTAAAAATTCAAATGTGGGCATTTACATCCTCTTCTCTGCATTGTGTTACAGAGATTTTTTTTATATTTAAATGCGTCATATAAACATAAAATTTTGATGCAAAATCGGCAGATATACTTTCATTTTATAATTTAAAAAGTTCATATATTTGAATTCTGTTTATGTACAGCAGTTCTGTATTTAATTTTTTTTTTTATTTAAATTATTTCTGTTGCTGCTGCTGTTTGTTCTATTTGGGAGAAAAAAAAAATAATTCAGGCTCTTATAAGGAAATATTTGCTTTGGGACCTGACGTCATTCCATATCCATCCATCAGATATATTTCTATTTCTAAAATACGTTTTATAAATGTGTTTTTGACTTATATAATCACTAAATGCTATTATATTTAATAAATTAAATTGTCATCCAATTTAATTTATTCCTGCTTTAATTCGAGAAATATTATACGTACATACTTATCACTTGAATAATTGCATTGTTAATCACCAGATGGCAGCACTAGTTTCCATGTATAATCTCGATCTTGGTAAACGTCTATAAAATGACGAAATCTGAGCTTTTTCATTGAATTTCATGCAACTCAATAATTTAGATCTATAATTATTTTAAAAATATAAGAGTATTCTAGCATTAAATATCATATTTCTTCAACAGCAACATTTCAGGGTCTTGCTGTTTTTTTTTTCTTCTTCAATACTGTTACAGACTGACTGGAATTTTTATTATTATTTTTATGGAAATAATAGCGAGGCCTGAAATAAATATATCACTTACTTTATTAATTTTATTTATTTTAAAACAACAACAAAAAATAAACCACTCAAGTTGTTGTTCATTTCTTGATTCCTGAATTAAGAGAAGTGGAGCAGAATAATAAAAAGGAAAAAAAAAAAACTATAAATAATAAAATAAATTCTTTAAAGCCTTTTGTTCTCCTCAGAGGAAGTACTCGCAGAACTCTACTGCATTCCCAAATATCCGTTAATTTTATCACATGATTTTCCCCGTCCGACGACAGATGGCGTGTGCGTACGTACAAATGTAGATAACGAAGCTCGTGATGCCAAATGCATTTCTAAGGCATCGATATTGAACAAGCCCAGTCTGATCTTCTGCCAACAGTCTGCATTTCAGTAAGAAGTTTCACTTATTAGCGTTGTTGTCTTTTGAATACGAAGAAGAAATTCGGAAGCATTTTTTAAAACATCTTCAAAAATTGAAAATAAGAATGAAAATGAAAATTAACTTTAAAAAGCGGTTTTCTTTGCAAAATCTTAAATTCCAGCGAGAATCAGCATCAGCAGACGTAGAAGCTGTCCGGAAATACCCAGCAGAACTTTTAAAAATCATTGAAGAAGGTGGTTATAGTGAAGAATTCAGTTTTAAGAAATTAGCAGAAGGGTTGGAGTTGGCGAAAAAGGAAATTATTTTACGGATTATGATCCCTCAATGGAAGCCTCCGGAAAATTCACGAGCCAATTGGATATTTGTTTAGCTCCATATTATGAACTTTTGTGTATATCAATATTATGAAAAATTTTG
Source organism: Typopeltis vanoorti (assembly GCF_054136105.1). Taxonomy (NCBI): domain Eukaryota; kingdom Metazoa; phylum Arthropoda; class Arachnida; order Uropygi; family Thelyphonidae; genus Typopeltis; species Typopeltis vanoorti. The sequence continues at coordinate 180,165,363 of NC_143549.1, read as the reverse complement.
TGTATATCACTAGTTTTATCCACAAAATAAATAAATAAATAAATAAATAAATAATAATAATAATAATAAAAAACTCAAGCTCTCAGGTTTTACTGTTCGAATTTATTTTTACTTTCTTATAACTAGATTTATTATAATTGATATTTATAATTAAGCACAAAAAAAAACCGCGGGAAGCAAAGCTATTATTTATTTTGTTTGTCTGTTTTTGCATATTTTCGTATGTTTATTTCATAAGTTTGGTAACAGGAATTTCCATCTAAGAGATGTTTATGAATATCAGCAAAGCACCGTCTGTGTCGCTGAAGATCTGTTTGCGCCAAAACTCCCTTTCAGTTGCATTCATTTTAATAAACTGAAAACCAGAGTAACGTTTTCAGTGACTTAATAAATCTCATATTTCTTTGGATCAATGACTTTTCGTTGGATTGTACATTCATTTATAATTTTAGTACTGAGAAATAATTACTGACTTCTCGATAACTGAACCAGCCGAAGTATGCGATGAGAATTATACTAATGATGTCCAAGAGATTTCAAGTGATGACCACGTCCGGCCACTCGTAAAACATCTACGAAATGTTGTTTTTGAAGATAGTGATGACGATTAAAATATGCGCTTTATTTTTTGCCTACAATATTGCATTAGGTGCATTGTGTGTTATGTGCAATGAAGTTTACGTACAATTTGTAATTTTTATAAGTTTATACTATGTATTTGTTTCTTAGTTTATGTTTTCTTAACTTACATGAATTACCTGAATTAAATAAAAATATTTTTTGTTGAATATGTCATTGTTCTTTATATAATTAAAAATAATAATAATTTCGGAACATAGCCCTACTTTTTCTATGTGATCTAAGTCTCGTATAACGCGATTTATATAACGCGGCATTTCCTTGGAACCTGATATTCGCGTTATACGAGGATCACCTGTATTTACTATCTGAGGTTCTGAAGTATGAATAAACGGAATATTTTTCAATCAGACGAATCTATTTAAAATAATCTTCAATAAAAGCAGAGCAGAAAACACGAACTGACATTAGAGTATACAGAAAGTATACTTACTGAAAAAGTACTAATCACATCAAAATTCGAAGTGGCTGAATTATGACGGAGATGAGTATTACAAAGTCTTAAATGCACGTGTTCTAGAGTGGATTTTATTCTGCTTTTGGAAGTAAAAATTAATTTTCTGGGTTTTTGTGGTTGTTGTCAATGACGACAGAAGCAACTAGGGCTATGGGGATATTGTAATATGTTTGTTAATTGAGCGTGTTTCTCTGTCGTGTTTTTCTGTTTTCAGGATAAAGAAAATGCCTGACCGATACCTGACACAAACGCATAAGACTCTCGCTTGAAAAACCTCTTCAATAAAGGTTCTTCGCAAGATTCGAATCCAGATTTTTTCCAGCTTAATATATCTATAGAGTTATGGAGACTCTTTTAAGGAAGCAAAAATCCTGTTACTTCATACTACTGAGGAAGGAGTTTTCCATCGGAATTTTGATGAAAGAATGAACACAGCATTCAGAGTTTATATAAGAACTGTATCAAACTGACGTTTTGAAAATAATAGTCCTAATGAAGTAGATTCGGAAAACAAAGAAAAGACATAATAAAAGATTAATATGAAATCATTATGACGTCACAAATACATAAACACAGCAGGTGGTATGCTTTAATAATGAATTTAAAGTTCTATACATTAATTGTTGCAAGTAATTAAAAAGTTAAGGAAATTAAAGAATTTTAAAAAGGGGAGAAACTAAAAGTAAAACAAAACGTAAAGAATAAGTAAATAACGCACAACTAATCAAAACAAAGGGAACCTTACTTACTTGGAATGCAAAAGCATATCGAAAACAATTAGGAGTCATAAAGAAAACATTTAAAATATGTGCATTTGATGAAAATAGAAGATTCAGAAGTAGATGAGTAATTAAGGGAGTTGTGCAATGTAGACACGCGAAAATGAAATTCAAGTAATCGAAAATACAGAGGAGATCATCAACTTTCATAAAAACACGAAGTTATAAAGCTAAAAAATAGAACGTTGCAATGGATAATAATAATAAATAATGACGACAATATGTTAAAAAAACTAATAATCAATAAATTAGCCAAATTTTTTACAATAAAACAATAAAAAATGAATGTGCTAAAGTTGTTTACAAAAAAAAAATAGATGAAATACTTTAAATGAGATAATAGATTTAATATATGAAGGGTGAAGTCCCATAATGGACGTTCAAATAATCCAGTGCCGAAATAAGTACTGGGACACTTCTGTCTGTTTCAGAACCAGACCTACCGATATGTGTATATATTCCTCTTATCACACTGGCTTGTATTGCTCTATTGAGCAAGAGTCGACTATAAATCAGCTGTCAATGGCACATTAAGAAGAACTCAGAACCTCAAAGGAGGTGTTATTCTATACAATGCTATGACTGTCTCTTTGTGATATCGGTGAAATACTGCGCCGCCATCACTCCAAATCAGTTGTGGATATCATCATCTACCAATGGAAAGGACGGACGTCTCCTCAGCCAAGGCACGCACTGGAATACTCAAGAATCTAATACCAAGAGACTAAAGTGTTCATAAGGATTGTACAGAAATCTTGGCTGTTAGATGTGCAAACCATCGACCAGGAGCATCAAAGGATCTACAAAGATTCTGGTTAGTAGTGGCAATGGTGGTGGTATTAGTACCAGTATTACGAATGTATGAAAACAGGTGCACAGTTTCGATTTTTATGGAAATGTAATTGCACACAAGCCAGGAGTAATACAGGCAATAAACATCTTAGTCTATGCTGGTGTGAAGTCCATCGTGGTTGGTTTATAGAGTTGGAGGTCCATAATCTGGAGGCGAATCTCCCTTTATAGATCTTCCTACATTGTGACAGTTTCATGGAGCAGATTCGCATCTTTTTCAATGCAGCAATTCTTTGTCATACTGCAAGTAGTATTGCGACTTTGTTTGAGGAATATAATGTGGAAAATATTGACTGACCTGCACAAAGCAAGATTTCGACCTAGTAGAATATGTGTGCAATTTTTATTTGAGTGAAATATGGTGTTATCTCGCTGCTGATTCCAACAGTATTTCTATCTTCCCAAATACATCTCATAAAAATGTATGCAGTATAAGTACGAAAATAATCTTGGTAAACATCAAACGTCTTCCAGTAGATTGCGAGACTCTTGTATAGAGACGTCATTTATCATCAAAAAATGAACCGGGGACTGTTCTGGGGCTGGTTACGAAACATTACAATTGGGAGGACACCACATCTTAAGTATCAGATTTCTGTAAATTCCACATAACCAGAATAGAATAATATTACCCGACATTCATTCGAAATACTTGCCCCCCCCCCTGCAAACAGTCCAATTTAAATGAAAATTTAAATGTCACAACAAACGTTGTACGAATATCAAAGAATAAGGAAATATGATACCAAATTTATTAAATCCTTCGCACATACTGTATAGGCGAAGCTCTTATATACTTATATCTTATATATGTACAGACGGACAAACGAATTCAAGATGATTACGCATTTCTCAAGATGTAACTAAGAAGAAATAATCGATTTACATCTCACTGAAATTGAAAAAAAAAAAAATAATAATGTAAAAGGAAATTCAGTAAAACGAGGGCTAAGCAAGATTTAATTCAACTAATTATTTACTAATTAAAGAATTAATTGAAGAAAATGCATACAAATAAGAATATGACAGACAGGCAGACATAAATAATATCTCCCTGTACTATTTAATGTCATCATAACCTAATATAATATTAGCGTTAATGGAGATAATATCATTAACGAACATTTCGGAATCAGATTAAACAAGAAAAAAGGGAATAATCTGTCATTCAGGTAATGTTGTTAATGCTATTAGCAGGAAATGAAGATACAGTAATCACGCTCTTAATTGGAACCCGAAAAGCCATAGAATACAATCGAATAGATAATAAAATTCAGATACTCAAGAATTAGACTAAACCGTAACTGGAATGCAAAAAATGAGTACAATGTTTGTTGAAAGTAATAAAAATATTACGTTTTTGTTATGGAAAAGTATAAATTCGTTTTGAACTAAAGTTTGAATAATACTCAGTTTAACTAAGACAGTAAAACCCTAATCAACAATATCATTACTGTTGATGCAAAGTCAAATGAACATTTCATGGAAAATAATTGACTAAACCAAGTCTTATAGCATCAACGTAATATAAAATCCATAACGAATTGACTGCGGTATGAAGAATGGGATGGGATAAACATATTGAAGGGCATAAAAGTGTTAAATGACTGATCTCCAACAAAAAACAGAAGCGAAGAAAGATGAGAGAAGAGAAAAAAGAAAGATGCCATCAAAGAAATTGAAGTCTTTGATTGCACATATTCTACGCTTTGTGGGAGAAAAATGAAAACAAAATGTTGAAAAACAAGTAACTTTGCCCACTTTAACAACAATAAAATCAGATTTCTTCTTTGTTTCTTTCCAAATTTTTATAACTGGAATAATACTTTGATCTTCCAACAAGAACTTATTTTTGTATTTTTCTTTTCATACTAACTTCGAATGTTAGCTTGTGGTGAAAGAAGCATCTTCCACTCTCTAAACAGTGTTTTTGCGTTGAGTCAAATGCTATTTATGCGCCTACTCCAAATGTTAGCACTCACAAAGAGAAATAATAATAATGCACTCCTTTCAAATGAAGAATTCCTTTTAACTTCTGATTTCCATTTAAGATTTCTTCAAAACCTTACGACGCACTAACAATCATGAACAGAAAATAGCATTTTTGCTCTTTTTCTGTATTTTTATTTAAATGAGGATAGAGTGAGGTTTAAGGTGAAACACTTATGCTACTACATAGTCATGTTAAAACATTACTACAGTCCAACCTACAGAGTAACCAGAACAACATACCAGATAAAAAGACCACAGTCAATAAACTACGTAACATATAGGTACAACAATCACTAAAGCAAAGTCACCCGAAACTTCTACGTACCTGACATGATAAACAAACTGCCGTTCGACGACAGAAACCTTGGGACATACAGAGAGCTAAAACAGGCGCTGTATAAATATAAATATTATAGCGAGTATGAAAATTAGAGAAATTCCTGGTCTCTCTCTCTCTCTCCCCCTCACACACACACACACACACACACACACACACACACACACACACACACACACACACACACACACACACACACACACACACACACACACACACACACACACACACACACACACACACACACACACACGCACACCAAACCTATGACAAACCCCTCTCAAAAAACACCACTACAAGTACACAAACAAACACACCATGTCCAAATCCAACCCTGCTTGCAAAAAAAAAAAGATTAAACTATGTAATAGCAGTCGAAGTCTTCCAAGCACGTACCAACAAACAGTAAAATCAACACCTGGCTTGCAACCAGTATAAAAACATAACCACGAAACCACGACCATCTATTATCTTCCTCAGATAAGCTCTGCAAACCTTCGAGGAAGAAATGAGAAATGCCTCCCAAATTATTATTATTATATTGGTTATTCACTAAAAAAATAATAATAAATAAAATTCTGTATAATCATCACTGTTAATATTAGAACGTGTTGTAAATGCACAATACAGAGGCAAAGAGTGTTCTTAAATTTCTTAACTGAAATCCAATCTAGAAAAATTTTGTAAAATTATACTGAACATAACTCTTATACATATATGTGTAAATATTCTAGCAGTGAATAAAAATATTATTTATTTAAAAAAAATTACTGTATATATATTATTATTATCACGTGACTCTTCCAAGGAGTCCAAGACTCATCGAGGAGGGCACCCACTCCACAACTCTCAGTCTCCACCACTCCATCAACCAGCTACAGCGCACCGCAACTACCATCATCTACACCAACGCCACCTACTGCCCACCGACACTACTAGTATTTTCACAGACAATCAAAAACATCCATGCCCACGGCGTGATTCGAACCCGTAGCGTTTTGGCTGCAGAGCGGGTATGCTAATCACTCGGCCAACCAGGCCGGCATATCCATTGTTTAGCTTAAAGTTAATGGTCTGAGTCTAAAAATTTTTAAAGTTTTAATATAAAAATCTAAACAGAAATAAACATTTCAGTATAAAAGAAATAATTTTAAATGGAAAACCTAACTGTAGTAATTTTTCTTCTTTCCGCCATCAGCTTTATGTTCTGCAACATTTTCGGGAATAATATTGCCTACATACAAAATAAAAAAAAAAAAAAACTTGAATTAATTTGGCTTCGCCAAAGAGGTCAGGACCATCTTAAAAAAGAGACCGAATTAACTACAGATCAGAAATCTGTTTTTACCAGAAAGTAATTCCTTTAAATGTAATACTTCAAATCGAATGCCACTTAGTAGCATTCCATTTGAATGCTACTAAGTTTCTCTCTCTCTCTCTCTCTCTCTCTCTCTCTCTCTCTCTCTCTCTCTACACTGCTTCTCCACTTTTCTTGGAGTGTTACTACTTCTATTTCCACTGGTATTACACTCATTTTCGCTCTTGAGTAATTGATCAGTTGTTGGTTTGGCCGAAGCAACTAAAATAATCCGTAATGCAAGCAGTGGATTACTACAGAAATAAGTAAGGATGGATGCTAACATCAAACTGTGTTACTCATAATACTAAATGCTAGCAACGATGTTAGAAAGAGAAAATGCGCATTAAGATCCGAAGTTCTGATTCTCTTTTGAATCAGAATAAATCAGCCGGGTGTTACCAGTGACGTCATTAATGCAAAGCATGACCACATTTCGTTAACTTCATCTGGCAGTTTTAAAAATGAAGGAAAGGTCACACAAATTGATTAAAAGATCAAAAAGAAGTGTACCGAAATGTCAAGCAGAAATGGTCAGCGCTATGTGTTACTGCGGTGAGATGAAAACAAGTGCAACGTCGATCTACCAACACATCACACGTGAAGGCTTTTTCTGTTTACCAAAAATGAAATGCATATTTTATCAATTTGTGGCAGACTTGAAGTGTGAATTGTGTTAATTTTTAGGGAAGCAACAAGCTGTAAGTTATCTTTATCGCTTATCGTCGATAAACCAAGTAAGTGCTTGCCTTCAAAAAGCGTCACCTAAGTCAGCTCTCCAGCTCCAATAAATAAATGATGTTGTGTTGTCAAGACAACGTGGACAGCTGAGGGTAAAAGTCAGATATTTACCTGTCTGCTGAGGATTTTTCTTTTATTTCAACATGTTTAATCCACGAAATGGTTTTGTTACCATATAACTAATTCTTCTTCATTCTCTCAACCCCACCGTAACTAATAAATCGCTATTTTATCCTTACTAATACGAAAAACAAAACAAAACAATTTATTACTAATGATTTTAATTTTTCATATTGCACTCTAATATTCATACGAGAATACGATATAAAATGGATGGAGAGTTGTGGAGTGGATGTGTCCTCCCTTGATGAGTCTTTGGACTCCTTGGAGGTGCCACGAAATAATAATAATAATAATAATAATAATAATAATAATAATAATAATGTCTATCGCTCCCTTTTTTATCAGAATTATGCCAGCTCTACAATGGTTGATATTTTTACTCTGAGCTGGCTCCCAGTATAGTCGATCGGATATTAAACTGTACAGTTTTACCACTGTATTGGTCCTCTGTGTATTGCTGCATCGATATTTTTAATGGATAACTAAATCATAACACTTTTATAAGTTCAACGAAACTATGAGGTCAACGGTCCAAAACAGAGCAACAAAATTATGTAGTAATCTGCTTACCTTTGTCAATGATGACGAACCTTTTTCTAACTGGTGTGCCAGAATAATATACGCTGTGTCTATTAAAACTTAATGATCCATTAAATATATATTACCCTGAATAATTGACTAATTAGTCGACCTTTTTAGCGGACATACATTCCATCGGCTCGTGTGAGAGCACCACACCTTGCTTATACCCGGAATGGCTTATGAGAGAATGTTTAGTCTCTAGAGCAGAATTATCGCATTATTTAATCCTTAACTTACCCACCAGCATTACCAATAAGGCATCTGAAGGAGAAAGGATTTATATCAAAGAAATTAATTTAATAAAAGCATTAGGATCAAACTGAATGTAAGAATCTTAACTGTAATTCGCCTTATTTGTTACAATTATGAGATGATACTTCCAAAGAGTTGATGGTTAGATACACTAACAGTGTTTTAAAATACTGCTCATTGCGGTGTTTTCTGGTAGATTTGCCTGTATGCGGGATAAAAAAAAATTCAAGTTTCGGATGAAAAGTCTGAGAAGAAAACTCTGCCACCTTCGTGTGAGACCGGATAACTCACTACCAGATGAAAATAAATATATTAAAGAGGTAATTTTACAATAAATTCGTTTAAATTATTTCATTTATAATGTATTTATTAACATGTGGACCACATGACAATGATCTAAACGTCTTTGATTGGATTTGATGGAACCCTTGGTGTTTTTGTTTGCTGCTATTTAGTTCTCGAGAACTCCAATTAGTTCTCGCAAAGACACAAATAGCACCGAACTGCATTAGGTGCAAACTTTTTTTTTCTGTTAAAAATCATGGACTCACATTGCGACACGTTTTCTCTCCTCTTTTTAAACAAATAAGTTTATTATGAATATTGTTTGTTGTTTTGCCAACAACTTTGTAGTGTATCCACAGATTGACCATCTTCATAATGCAATATTACTTACGGAAACCTGAAGGATTGTTTTTCTTCTAAGTTTTTTTTTTTTTTTGCATGAAACCTTACGTAATACAAAATGCCATTTCCCGGAATGCATCGTAACAGAATTTAAGCGGGCGGGACCCATCAGTAAACCTGAAATCAAATTGGGCCTATTCTGAAAATGTAAAAGAAAACTGTTCTTCCGAATCAAACACAAAGATGCCGAATATGCGATAAAAGAAAGGGCACGACACTTAAATCCAGTATGGGAGAACAAAATAAAAATAAAAGCTAAAAAGCTAGTGATTCACAAGTATAACGACAAAAAAAATGGATGAAAAAAACAGTAGAATAAGGTAAATGTTAATACATACACAACAGAGAAAAATCCACATGTTATAGGCAAAAATGTAAAGAAAAAAATGATTCTTTTATTTTGCGAAAGCATATATATTTAAGTAAATACATAGCATCATACATCTCCTCAAGGAGATGGGCTGTGCATTAAGGATAAATATTAAGAATAGTGATCAGAGCTTATCCTACTTTTACCATGAGTTGCCTTGACTTGAACTACTTTGAGGGTCAGCTAGACTTCCAATACGTGCAGGCGCAAACTTGACTTGTTTGTCTGTTTGCTTATTTGGGAAATGGAGTAAAACCAGGTTTAAAATAGCTTGGTATCGAGTTGCCCTGGTCCTGCACTACCTGTGGGATCAGTTAGACTTGCATCAATTGCAGGCGCAAACTTGACTTTTAGTCTGTTTGCTTACTTGGGAAATGGAGTAAAACCAGGTTTAAAATTGCTTGGTATCTTTAACATATTTATACCCAAGGTAAAAATACTTTCTACATTTATATCTCCTCCAGAGATTTTTATTTAATAATAAGGTTAAAACACCTTATGGTAACTTGTTTTGGCGAAATACTTAACAAGCTCTGTATTACTAAATCTTGGTATTTCTAGCCTAGCTCCCACTGACGAGACCTCAATAAAGGTCGAAACCGGTCTGGGTAGTGGCCCCTTGCCTTTAATACAAAACATCATACATCCCCTTCTTGGAGATGTGTTTTGGGATCAGTTAGACTTGCATCAATTGCAGGCGCAAACTTGACTTTTAGTCTGTTTGCTTACTTGGGAAATGGAGTAAAACCAGGTTTAAAATTGCTTGGTATCTTTAACATATTTATACCCAAGGTAAAAATACTTTCTACATTTATATCTCCTCCAGAGATTTTTATTTAATAATAAGGTTAAAACACCTTATGGTAACTTGTTTTGGCGAAATACTTAACAAGCTCTGTATTACTAAATCTTGGTATTTCTAGCCTAGCTCCCACTGACGAGACCTCAATAAAGGTCGAAACCGGTCTGGGTAGTGGCCCCTTGCCTTTAATACAAAACATCATACATCCCCTTCTTGGAGATGTGTTTTGGCATTAAGGGTAAATATTAAGATTAGTGATCGGAGCTTGTTCCACCTTTGCCACGAGTTGCCCTGGTCCTGCACTACCTGTGGGATCAGTTAGACTTGCATCAATTGCAGGCGCAAACTTGACTTTTAGTCTGTTTGCTTACTTGGGAAATGGAGTAAAACCAGGTTTAAAATTGCTTGGTATCTTTAACATATTTATACCCAAGGTAAAAATACTTTCTATATATATATATATATATATATATATATATATATATATACATGTATATATATATATATATATATATATATATATATATATATATATATATATATATATATATATATACATATACACATATATATATACATGTATATGTATATATATATATATATATACACACACACATATATATATATATATATATATACACATATATATATATATATACACACACATATATATATATATATATATATATATATATATATATACACACATGTATATATGCATGTATATATATGTATATATATATATATATATGAATATGTACATACATATTAATATATATATATATATATATATACAGGGTGGTTCAAAATTCCACGTACAAACTTTGAAGGGAGGTAGAGAACATCAAAATCAACCATATTCACATAGGAAAGGATGACCGGAACGCCCACCGGAAGGTACTAACAGGGACACAAAGATAGAAATAACACAAGGCCGTAAGTAGTGTAAAAATAAATTATTAGGCGTAACTGAACAGTTCAATAGTAGTTGGATACACTGTATAATATGGTAAACGACGTGCATCTGCCATCTCAGCGTTTTCGTAAAACGACGGATGTTCTTCGTACGACGTCGAAAGCTTGAATGAGGACGTCCCAATTGCTCACCAGGAGCGCTGGCGAACAGCGCCACATGTCACTTTCGGGTGGCATTTCCGGTCATGCTTTCCTGTGAATATGGTTCATTTTGATGTTCTCTACCTCCCCTCAAAATTTGTACATGGAATTTTGAACCACCCTATATATATATAGGGTGGTTCAAAATTCAATATTTCAATATATATGAAAAATAAATTACTTCGAATGACTATAATACGGAGAATAAAAAAGAATAAAGTTTAATGCTGAGATACTACTAGTTTCGTTGAAAAAATCAACTTCTTCAGGTATCAAAGACAAAGAATCATATAAAAAGTAACAGAGACATAAAATAACATCAACAGATCTAATATAAAAGACCGTAGTACAGTTTAAACAGGACTGCGTGCTGGCGTTCCAATTGAAGTTGACTACGTGCTTGAGCTGTCACGAGTGCGCCAATACTGGACAGTGGCAATGTGTGAGTCAGAGAGATTGAAACTAAGGCTGTTGTTAATATGTGATGAATCTAGTGAAATTTCTCTGGATTCGATGCTCTTTCTTTCGAGTTCATCATAACACACATGGATATTAGAAGTTTTAGGCCAGTTTACGAGGTGTTGGTGGCCTTCATCCGAGTTAATAGAGAAGAGAACGTGGCTTGAGAGAGCGCTTCCTCTGGTCCTATTGTAGGATATGTCTCTTTGGTGTTCCTCAATGCGCAAGAGGATTGATTTAGCAGACTGACCGTTATGACCGTAATATGGTTTGCCGCATTCACACATGATCTTGTAGACGCCTGGATACTGGAGAGGGAGATGTTTTACTTTAGGTCTGCTTAGTAAGGAGCGAAGTATTGGATACGTAGTGAAGTAACTTGAGATGAAACAGAGATTGAAAATGAACTTAATTTACTAAAAAGGACTTTTGTCAACAGTGGTGTCTCTCTTAAGAAAATTGATAAATTTATCTCTCACCGTCGTTCACCTACTGTTGAAGATTCTTCTTCCCTAAGAGCACATATATCTTTACCATACATCAGCTCTCTCTCTCTCTCTCTCTCTCTCCCCAAAACTGGTAAAAATTCTTAAGAAATTCAACATTAGAACTTGTTTCACTACGTTTCCAAAACTTCGCTCCATACCTAAAGTAAAACATCTCCCTCTCCAGTATCCAGGCATCTACAAGATCATGTGTGAATGCGGCAAACCATATTACGGTCAGAACGGTCAGACTGCTAAATCTATCCTCTTGCGCATTGAGGAACACCAAAGAGACATATCCTACAATAGGACCAGAGGAATCGCTCTCTCAAGCCACGTTCTCTTCTCTATTAACTCGGATGAAGGCCACCAACACCTCGTAGACTGGCCTAAAACTTCTAATATCCATGTGTGCTATGATGAACTCGAAAGAAAGATCATCGAATCCAGAGAAATTTCACTAGATTCATCACATATTAACAACAGCCTTAGTTTCAATCTCTCTGACTCACACATTGCCACTGTCCAGTATTGGAGCACTCGTGACAGCTCAAGCACGTAGTCAACTTCAATTGGAACTCCAGCACGCATTCCTGTTTAAACTGTACTACGGTCTTTCATATTAGATCTGTTGATGTTATTTTATGTCTCTGTTATTTTTTATATGATTCGAAGAAGTTGATTTTTTTCAACGAAACTAGTAGTATCTCAGCATTAAACTTCATTCTTTTTTATTCTCGGTATTATAATCATTCGAACAAATTTATTTTTCATAACATTATCTACCGAGTAAATATGAACGCCGATATATCTACTCTATACTATAAAATGATAAGCTGAAATTGGAAACGGACGTGACTTCGGCATGAAACGAATGTAGGCTGTAATGTTTTTGTGTAACGTTTTTGGCAAGTTATTTGAAACGTTTTGAAACTCAGGGGCTAACCTGAGTGTCGAGCCTTCAAAATTCGTGTCATCGGAATTCAAGGAAATCCGGTCTACTAGTCCGGAATACGGGGGGTTGGGTGCCGTAAGCGCAATGGGGGCGACACTCCCCTTTTGAAGACTCGACACTCAGGGGCTACCCTGAGTGTCGAGTCTTCAAAATTCGAGTCATCAGAATTCTAGGAGAACCGGACTACCAGTCCGGAACACGTGGGGTTGGGCGCCGTAGGCGTCAGTGGGCGTCAAAAACCCCTCTTCTTCATATCCAGGCCACTCTGAACTTAAAATATATACAGGGTGTTCGGGATAAATTTGACAGTTTCGTAAGGAAAAAGAAAATCTTCTTTGTATCTATTAAATTTAATGAATTGACAAAAAACATTACAGGCAGAGTTAATTACAATACTATCAACAAGATTTACTCAAAATAACCACCATTAGCATCGATCACAGCTTCAATTCTGCTTCGGAACCTCGAACAAGCTGATGCTACAGTCTCCCTGGGAAGGGCCGCAAAAACTGTTTTAATTTTATCCATTAACTGGGCTTTTGTATTACTGGAAGTGCGATTGGTGTCTTTTTCAACTGTGCCCCATACAAAATAATCCATGGGGTTAAGGTCTGGGGAGTTTGGAGGCCAAACATTTGGACTGGTGAAGTCGTAGAAATTTTCAGACAACCATTTTTGACTTTTCCCAGAGGTGTGGCAAGGGGCCGAATCCTGCTGCCATACTTACGGCCTACCATTGGCTACCCTTGTTATCCAGGGCTTGACTACAGTTAGCAACTCCACGAACAAAGCCCGAATTCCAATGCCAGGGTTCTTCAACACCTGTTCCTGCAGATTTGCGAGGAATTCTGCTGTACGAACGCAATCAGATCGTCTGCTAGGGATCTTTCTTCTTGCTACATCCTCGTAGTCACCATTGCAAGTCTCTAGTTCATGCCTGATTGTTTTTACTGTATTCAGGGAGCATTGGGCAGCAGTCGTAATATCCTTATTTTGATGGCGGGTACGAATCATCATGATACAAGTTATTCTCTTCCATGATTCAGGTGGGTTCCAGCTATCCATCCTTTCTGACATCTTGTATATGAATGAAGAAGGGTCCAAACTTTTAAATGAAGAGAAGTGTGTGTTAATACATGTAACTTACGGAAAAATATAATTAATTATAAATATGTCAAATTTATCCCGAACACCCTGTATATATATATATGTGTGTGTGTGTGTGTGTGTGTGTATTTATATATTTTTTTCTGATTTTTTTGATATATATATATATATATATATATATATATATATATATATATATATATATATATATATATATATATATATATCAAAAACCCCTCTTCTTCATATCCAGGCCACTCTGAACTTTTTAAAAATCGCTAAAATTACACTGAGATGCAACATCCTTGTACAGCACAATTTCACACTATTCACTGTAGAGCATCCTTCACACTATTTTGCTTTCTTTTCGATGCATCTGGAAATAATAAATTATTTCCAGATGCATCGACGAAATATCTGAGAGCACAGTGAGATAATATGGAGACATGCTATTCTGAAGGACGCATCGTTAAAGAGAAACTTAATTCGACTACTAATGTTGTGCGGGATCTTCTATTGCCCTAATCATTTTTCGCCCTTCTAGGTTTAATCTTCATCTGTCGTTGGTAATAAATCAGGTAGTTTGGGCTGTTCCTTTTTCAACATGACAGTCCACGGACGCGCTGGTATGGGCGACACTTGAATTTCCACTTCTTTCTAAAGGTGGGAAGAACGTGTCCATGACATTGTTAACTGTAGGCAAAGTTATTAGTCCACTCAAGTTTTACAACATAATTTTTCCCAAACCATGCAGCAATAGCACCTGTATTGCACTATGCGTAGTCATGATGAAAGCGATGGGTCTGTTCCATGAAACTTCTCCCTGTGTAGGAAGTACTGCAATATTCAGAAGTGGTATATATCCGTTGACGTTCTCCATTCCAGGTACTACACGGAAGGTGCGTGAGTACACATGAGAGAAATATACAGGTAGAATTTTTGAACTGTTGCTTGAACCACATTGCAATCAATGTGGTTCTAACAGCATTTTTTTTCTTCTTCTGGTTTCGGCTATTTATGGAATTCCTTAATGTAGGCCTCTGATATGGTATCCTTTAAGGAAATCTTTTGAAATCTGTAAGTTCTTCAAGTGCCATTAACAGTATGTCGACAGGGTATATCTGTTTGCCTTATATTGCGTCATGTGTAGATACAACATATGAAACTCTGGCAAAACGTTAACGAAAACAATGTTCCATAAACACTTTTAATTTCATTTATATTTAATAAAAAAATACCTTAAATAAACTTGGATTTCATTTTTTTTTTGAAATTTATTTCAAGGAGTCTGTTTTTTTTTATTTTATTCTATAATTTTTTTGTAGAACGAATGATGGAAATATAAATATGTTCAGTCATCTTCACAGATCAATGAACTGTGCTGCTCTCTATTAACAAGACATGTAAGTAAACATTAAAAATTATTTTTGGTTGAATTGAAATATAAACATCTTAGAGTTTATTTCAAATGACTGAGAAGCAGTAGGAATACATCCACAATTTTTCACTATATAATAATTTCTTTTCTTTTTTTCTAAAAAACTGTATTTTAATGAGAAAATTCGTTATTTTCTTTAATTAAAAATTCATGATTTTTGTCACATTGATTTCTTCTATATTAATGAGCTAAGGTTTCCATGGTTTGATACATCCGTGTTTTTGTGCCTGTCGAGTACCACGTGCAACTTTTCTAGAAAGAAATTATTCTATTTAATGCTAGTTTCGTACAACATTTTCATGTTCTTCCTCAGATTAAAAAAAAACAATTAAAAAAGATAAGATTTTCACAGAGAGAGAGAGACTTCTGAATTAATAATTGCCATCATTCAAATTAAACTTGAACTAGATGTTGAATATAGTAACGAGATGTCGAAGGTGTTTTCACTTGGTTACAACAGCAAGGATTAAACAAGACTATCTCGTAATTTCTTGTCAACTTTAATTTTTAATAGAGAGATATGTCGGAAGCGTGGCTCATAGTTGCAATTTGCTGTGTCACTTTTTTTATATTTACTCCCACACAAGAGAAGTAGAGGTCCTACAGCGACTGAATGTCGTAAGTGGGCAATCCCTCTGAAATCTAATTCATTGATATGCAGATCTTTTATATATCATGTCCATAATTGATTTAAGATGAGAGCGTGGGTTTTATTACATTCAGTAGGACATCGTATCATTTTGGTCGCTTCTTTAAATCGACGCACACACTTATTGAATTCTATGGATGTAGTTTTGTGAGTTGAGTTGTCAATTTACTTGTTTTTTTTTCCTTTGGTGGTGTGAAACGTCAGTCATGATTTATGTGCCCGTTTTTTTTTCACATCCTTGACATTTTTTTTTCGACGGATTTCACCAGCTCAACTGGTCTGTTCAATGTAACAGGTGACACAAGTACAGACTTTGTACATTCCTGGTCGTTCAAGAGGACGATCAGGTGGTTTCGGCTATTTATGGAATTCCTTAACAGTTTAAACCAGAAAATCCAATTTACATTAGAAGTAGAAAAAGACAGATCTCTTACCATCTCATTAGGCTATGAGAGAAGTTGTGCAGTACATTACAACAACAATGAGCTCCGCGTGTAACATCTCACTTCCGTATTCGACATCTTATTCAAGTTTAATTTGAATAATAACACTTGTTAATTCAGAAATCTTTTTGTGAATGACTTTTTTTCTATTTGGTTTTTAATCAGAAGTACATGAAAATATTGTACGAAACTATTAACTAAATAAAATAATTTCTTACCAAGTGCAACTTTTTTTGAGTTGTTTTTTTCAGACACAAAAACATTCCTTGTATATTATTTTCCATAGCAAAATTTTGCATTTAGTTGTAAGAAAACCGATGAACTAATTTTGCTGAAATTTAATATATACGCTTTGAAAAAAATTGACCAATTTTATTGTTTATCTAAAATCAGAAAATAGTTATCACTTTATACGAAGTTGAAAATTCACTTTCAATGTTCAGATGACGCAGTTACCCTTGGGGGAGGCATTAGCTTTAATCGCACGAAGTAAACGCAATCTCGCACTTATCATTGCATGACAGTCTGAAGTTTTATTATGTAATTTATCGCAAACCTACCGAAAGTGTTATACTGTATATGCTATATTAGACGCGTCTAATTTTAATAACGAGAATGGACTTTCAATCCATTCTCCTTATTAAAGCTACACTGGGAACTCTGCTCTGAATACGACTTTAATTCGCTTCGGAGACCTCCAATAAGTAGGGTGGTGTCTCACACCGGACGGTTAAAATCATTTATCACCTACATAAACTTGCATTCCCCCCCCCATACCAGCAGTGGAATTCGAACCTGCAGCTTGATGCTTGGCGAGCTGATATTCAGTTTCACGAAGTGACAAATTTTTTGCACCAAACCGAAGTTTATTTTTGCTTTTGCAGTAGCTGGCAGAACTCGTTCAATGTGGTGACGAGTTTAACACCTAAAAATCTTGAGGTATTTGGAAGAGAGAATCTGAAAAGGCTTCAGCTTTTCAAACAGTCAAGATGAACAACTATTAATAAAGTAAACGGAGTTCTGTTCTTTGATTAAAATAAACGATTATCGAAATTAAAGTATCCTTGTTTAAGGCCTTGTGGAGCGCCACCTAGTGACCCGAATGCTGCGAAACTTTGCAGGAATACATTGCGCGTAATACAGAAGCGATAACTGAGAAAAAATAGTTCCAACATTCATCACCAGGAGCGTTGTAAACACCAAATGCCTGGAATTTGCATATCACGCAACTCGGCAGTGCCAGCAAGGTTTCAATTAAATGAATAGGGGATTTTTCTCTTCGTTCTGGTTTTTAATACCATCCACAGTGATGCCCCTCACCTTATCCAACATGCTTTGCTCGTGGAGCTGTACTACCTAAATATTTGCAATGCTGTTGCTGCATTCGGCGAATTTCGTCGCTTGAACGATCTCCTTGTACTCTGCAACGAATGAATAGTCGTTTTGAAGAAGCGGGATCGTTGTGAGTTAGATCTGGCAGAGGTCGTAAAAAAAAAAAATCATTTTACAACAAGTGATTAACTTGCTACTGCCTTTGTGGAGCAAGCCATGAATAACAGCAATTGGTTACTGCACTACGTGCTGTGTCAAGACAATGGATGTTCCTTACACAACTGTCTGGAAAAGTCTACGGAAGATTCTGCATTTCTACCCGTTCAAAATAACCCTGCCACAAGACTGGCGCCCTCAGGACTTTGAAAGTCGACTGATATTCGCTTTAACATTCCTTTCTCGAGTGGAGTTGGACGCTGCGTAGCCATTGATGATTTTGTGGGGATACGAGGTTCATTTTCACCTGAACGGAGCTGTGAATACCACAATTGCCGGGTATGGGCTGCGCAAAACCAGCATGCAATCCAACAGATTCCTTTGCGTTCACACAAAGTTACTGTATGGTGCGAGTTTTACAGCTTCGTTTATCATTGGACCATTCTTCTTCTTCTTTGAGGACATTCGCCGGTCGGGTCCTGTGACCTGCTCAGTTACTGCTGAGCGGTATCGCAATATGATCATCAATTTTGTTGTGCCATAGCTACAGCTGCGCCTGTGCATGGATTCAATCATTTTATGCAGGATGGGGCTCCTCCACACGTCAATCAATCTTCAGGAGGTTCTTCGAGAATATTTCACGGAAGTCAGAGTAATCAGCCGTGCGTTTCCCAATGCATGGTTGCCTCGTTCACCTGATTTGACCCTCTGTGACTTCTGATACTGGGGATTTCTCAAAGAAAGGGTTTATGGGGATCATCCTAATAACGTGCCAGCGCCGAAAGACAGCACCACTCCCTACGTGTGTTCAACGACAGAACACGGTATGTTCTGTCGTTGAACACACTGTGCAAAGGATGCAGTTTGTGGTCTACCAGGAAGGGCAGCACATTGAAGAGTACAGCCTGTAAATGCATAATGGAAGGGAATAAAAATGTGTATTTATGCTTGTGTCGCTTTTCTCCTTCTTACACGCAGAAAAATTACCACATTCGGTACACCATATAGCACCCCGTAGTGGCGATCTTCGGAAGTACTTTTCCACCTCTCAGCAAAGTTTCGCAGCATTTCGATCACACAGCCCCACAATGCCTTAAACAGGGATACCTTAATTTTGGTCACCCTGCAGTTATAACTGATAAAATATGTATTTTTGATCAGTTTCGATTGAAACCGACATGATTTTGTCACTTAACATGGGGTACTTTCGTAAAACAGTCTACTGCCGTAAATAGTTGAATATTTTCTTCATTATTTTATATTTGTGGCTTTCTTCTATAAGACTGGCAGTTATTTTTTCCATCTGCTTTTATGGAACACCGTGTATACTGTTTGGAATTTATGTAGTAGTGCAAATATAAAAAATAAAACAATGGAAATTTGACCGTATGCTAATAAATTCATAAAGACATCGCTGTTTATCATAATAAAACTTTTCGGAGGAAAATGTGATTATTCTACAGAATTATGTGATTTTTTAGCTTTGCGTGTATAATAAGAAAGCTTTCAGATAATCCGACTGCCTTTGAATTTATTTCCAATGGGGAATTCAACGAGGAAATGAATAAAAGTGCTTTGGAAAGTAACGGAGAGAAAAAACTTAGATCCCTCAAGTAACCTTCCTCTGATATCGCATTGGAAAGGAAAGTTTTAAATGGTTACGCAAGATATCCCTCAGGCCGTCGTTTTTTTTATTATTTGCATTCTCTGCTGTTTTTTTTTCCTGGAAAAAGCACTTAACCGAATTCGCACGAGGACTTCAAATGCCTCAGCACGGAATGAATAAAGTAAGATTTGATTCCCCACTCGACTTATTTATTCTGCTGAAATGATGTATTCGCGGGATTTTCCACATCAAAATAATTTTGTGGGACGAATAGGCAAATATTACTGAAAGCAATGTCTTCAGAATTTGAATTCCAGCGTAAATTAGTTAAAAGCTATGAAGATATGAAATGACATACGTAAAACTTAATAAATCTGATATTCATTTGTTAATAAGAATTATTTGAACATTGGTGAAATGGGTTATAAGAGACAATATACTGAACTTACCTAACAATGAGTCATGTATTCGATATGCATATCACGTGTTTCGATATCAATTGTAAGCTCGGGCTTGTTGTATGAATTGATTTATCTATTTTTATGCTTTTTTTTTTATTTGATTTTATGTACAGGGTGGCCATAAATTAACTTTCCCTCTTTGGAGGTATCTGTAGCTAAAACTAATACACGGAATGAGACCACATTTTATATTGAGACTTCCGAAGGCATGGGGAGATGAATTCCGCGAAAAGAAAATTTAGTACCAAATGTCGCCGATAGGGGAAATTTTAGCGTGGCGAGTCAAATATTTGCAGTAAACGCAGGTCAAAAGGATTGTGTAAATTTTACTGTGCGTACGTGACAGCAGCGCCACCAATTCCATTTAAAAAGGGATTGGGCACGTTCAGGTAGTTATTCGAATGACTGACGAATTGTGCTCAATATAAATCCTACTTTGCCTTAGCATGCTTCACTTGTTAAGTTGTTTTACCTTAAACAGCTTTACCTTAATCAGGGTTCAGGGGACCCTGATTCTGATGAATAAAACATTATTTCCTGTGAGTTCAATCACTACATTAATTTCTGTGTCTCTCGCAAGTTGTTGTTTTAGTTTAATTATTATTATTATTATTTCGACTGTGTAAGCGCGGCTGTCGCTTACACCGTCGAAATGTTATTATTCCATTTTATCTGCCTTTAATGTAATTATCCGCTTGTTTTCGGCTCCGCCAGCGCCAAAATTTTCCCTATCGGCGACTTTTGCTACTAAATCTTTTTTTTCGCGGAAATCATCTCCCCATGCTTTCAAAAGTCTCAATATAAAATTTGGTCTCATTCCGTTTATTGGCTTTAGCTACAGATGCCTCCAAAGAGGGGAAGTTATTTTATGCTACCCTGTATGTTTCTGAAGTTTTCTGATTCTAAAGCTATTCATAGTTACAGCGAAAGTTCAAGTCTACTAAAAATTACGATAAGAATAAAAATATCAGCTAGTATTTCATCCTGTCCCAGCTTGAAAATGAGTTTTATGTCTCTCTACACTAAAGCAAAAGATCAGTGAATTTTATCGATTGAGTTCATAATCTTTTTTTAAGTGTGTTGCGATTGTAATTAGAATTATTTATTAGGTCTTGTAATACGTTTTATTTTACCCAAGATTTTCGCTTAATTTATTTCCTATTTATAATTCCAATAACTCTTTCTAAAAAATCTGTTCGGAAATCCGAGCAACCCCACGTAGCGTTTCCATGACACGTACAGTTGCATGCCATGAATTTTTACGAAAGGGTGTTTTACAGCGAAATGCATGGATCAAGGCGCACATCCATCAGACTGAAAGCGTTGTGGATTTGTAAAGGGTTCTGACGCGAGTATGAGTGTTGTCCTAACGATAAAGTCTGGAGACGAGAGTGTAATCATGCGGATTTACTTTTCATATGAATATAAATTAGGTCCGCCAGCCACAATGCTTGGACAGTTCTTCATGTCGTATTTTATGACGCTTTCACTGCATCGATAACTTTAAACAAGATAATTTTGCACGTGACAAAGCAATGATTGTCAACACTTGGTTTGAATAGAAGCACGTCTGTTCCCTAAAAATAAATTGGCATTGGAGCGAAATGGAGAATAGAATTAGAGAACGAACAAGGACGCCCTCTTCATCAGTGGAATTTAGTTTAAAGGAACAAATCACAACTTTCTATAGAAATTAGTAGAAAATCTTCCAGGATTTAAAGAAGTTATTACAGCCGAAGACAGTAAAAAGATTTTTAATTTATGTTAATAAGGAGTGGTTTTGTTTATGCCTCTGTCCAGTTACTTTTACTTAGTCATGTGTGTTCTTTTATACAGTAAAGAATGACTGTTAGAATATTTTATCAACAAGTTCCACCTAATCTGCTTATGAATAATATTTCGTGTTGTTTTTAATTAACATCAATTTGTTTTTCTTCCTAATGCTGACATTTACTAACAGTTCCTATCGTCAATGACTAATTTTCTGTACGAATCGCTTTGAACTGAGTGTTTTGTTGGTGGATGTGTTGTTCAGCATCGCGGAGATTTTTTACTGATAGTCTCACACTCAAATTGCAGTTTAGAAAGATTAAAGAGAAGCATGCTTGTAAAAATATTTAATAACGAAGTGAAAATATAAATTGAAATCAGACTGATTGCTTCGAACAAGAAAACAAACATTAAGAGATATTTCAATCAAGAAATGTGCATAGACAATTACAAAAATACGGTCACGTGAGGACAATTACGTCATCATAAATGAATAAGTGCACTTATGCTTGATGACGTCATTTATAGTCACAAAAACTGAACCAACAACCGTCTCCTAATAATATGTACTGAGACAAATGTATTGATCAGTTATCATTTTAACTTTTATTCTGTATATTTTTATAATGAAAATCTAGATATTAGTAAAAATCCTGAATATCATTTGAATTAAATTCTCTTCAACCGGAGCAGAGTTATAATTTCAAATCGGTTTATCTATTTCTAGATCTCACGCTAGAAAGGAATGCATTGAAACAAAAAATTAAAGGGCTTGATATTTTAGTAATGATCCAAATCCTAGATGATGGATGGGTATCATAGCCCAGCGGAAGATCAAAATCCTCCTTACTAAAGGCTGGAAGTGGCTTGCAAAAAATGTTCCATATTTATCTCCAGAGGAAGATTTCTGGCTTATCTACTCCTCAGCCCATCCACGGTAATAACGTATAATACCAAATTTCAAGAAGGTCCATCCAATATGGCCAGAATTATTACATACGTCCAACCTTTTAGGTGCAAAATACATTTAAAAATTCGCAAACAATTCTTTGAATTACTATTTCATTAATTTACTCGTATGTTATTATTTTTAATGAAAAAAATCTGTATTCTCACCGCAAACAGTTGGTCAAATTCTGTGTAATTCCCAATTCAAGTATTACCATTCAAGTCTGCAGTAAGTCAAAAACATTCGCAGTCAACACTTTATAGAATCTTTGAGTGCGAAAATAGCAACATGTTTTTTAATGGTTTAAAATATCCATGAGTTAAATATTGCATTGTATCACTAATTCCTTTACACATCACCAAATAACATTATCACAATATTCTGTAATAATCTTTTGGGAGTACTTTAAAACCTGAAGAAACAATCCATGACTAAGTGGAGTCTGGGTTTTGTTTGTGAACATCAGCTTCCTCATCACTTAGGAAGCTGTGATGAGGGATGTTACTTAGAGTTGTGATGGAGTTCACTGGTTTAAAGAGCCGAGTGGAGCTTCAGTTGTTTACGTGCGCTGCGTTTAATAAGCTGTGACCGTCCCCCTATGGAATTGAGATAATGGATGATATTATCTTGTACGTAATGTAAAAGTGAAGTCAAGGACACAAACAGTAATAAATAGAAAACCACTTCCGGGTATCATTCTGCTTGTGATTAAGTGAGTTTGACTGTTTAAATTAGCTTCGAAGGCACGTGTTTTTCAGCATTTAAGAAATCCTTTCAGGTTTAAGAGGATAATGCATACTACTCGGTAAACCAATAACAAGCTGATGCATTTTCCAAATTCAAATACGTACCAAAGTCTACATCACACAATGGTATGTTTGTTTTCGTTTTTCTTTTTTTTTTCCCGCAATTTTGATTACATTTTGAAAATAAAATTTTTCGTGACTGGATTATCCAATTGCACCAACCACCAGTTTAACACTCAACAGTGTGAAATCCCAAAGCAAGCAAACCAAACCTGGTTGCTCAGGTAAACACGCATCATTCAAAAATTCGTCGTCTTAATAAACAGTTAAAAAAAAAGTCACGATTCTTCGAAAATAGTGTCATTTTAAACAACACTAAAGGTTTGAAATTTAAAAGTTAATGTTTGTTGCATGCATTAGTACATTTCTTGATGAAAATACCCAAGATTTTAGTAGCAAACATAATGAATACATAAAAAGATCAGCAAATACTTTTTATTATGCGAATTTAGGATCTGTCTTCTAAATTGTGTGTTCATGAAGTCTTCAATGAGAAAAAATCGATACGTTTATGTTTCGTTCATTATTTCGTTCAATTCTGCTAATGTTGTCTCCTTCCAATTAACCTTGGAATTTTCGAAATACGTAATTTGGTAATCCGGCTCTTGTTTTGACACTAGATGGCGCCATATATACTCGTTTAGATGAGACCGAAGTATTTTTGTCAATTACAACATTCAGCGACTTATTCACAACCGGTCTGTTTAACAGAGCAAAATATCCCGGTATTTAGTTTTAAAAATACAAAACTTTTTTTAATCAAAGTGTATTTCAGTCACATTAGCAATATTCAACTATTGTGTTTAGCGTATATTAAATAATAAGCCTGTTATTCTATCATAGCTATTATTGTAGAAAACTAAACAGTTCGTTAATTTGTATTAAATTTGAACTCATTTTTTCGAACTTATTATTTTGATAAACGGTTAAAATGTTAAAACTGGTGTTTAAATATTTGTCTATTGTTGTAATAAAGAAATACGAAATTATAGCTCTTAGATGGTTTGTTCTGAGATGGTTTGTTTAAAGAAAACAAATTAATAACATAATTAATGCAATTCATAGACATTACGTTATTAGATATTACTAAAATCGCCTTTTAGATATTACTAAGAGGCGATTTTAGCAATAAAAAATAAAACAATTTTTCGATTTTCTTCAAATATATATTTCAAATTTTTTCAAAACATTAATAAAATATTGAAATTTTTATTTCCAAGTTTTGAAATATTATAATTAAAATAATAATATTAATTAATTATTTTAATTGTTGTAATAATTCATATCGTTGTACAAGTCAATGAAGAAAGAGTGAAAAAGAAGATAAAAGAATTTTAAAAAATCAGTCTCTCAGATCCCAGTTCGCAGTGTAATTAGATCTATCTGGGTGAAACTCACGACCACCACTGCGAAGGCCACGAGGCCCAGTCTCAACACCGTCCTAATTTCCACTGCCAGCGGAGGTTAGCTAAGTTTAATCTGTTCAAGATCGCCTCAGTTGGCACCAGTTCTACTCCGAATATGATTCAAGGGAAATATTCACATTTTCAATCAAGTACGTACCCTTTTCCCATGCGAAATTACCACTTATAGGACTATCGAACTGTTTAATTCTCTGACTTTCTTAATTTATTCGTCAAAATAAAGCAACATATTCTTAAAACTGCAGTTTAGTTTAGCAGTAATAAATCTCCGATCAGTTAATAACTTTATTGGATTAGCACCGAGTGATTTCTTCTCATCATCTTGCATCGCAGTAGCTTTTTCAGGTGTTTTAGGGCATCCTAAAGTATGTGAAGTAGATTGCAGTACTGGTTAATTTCTGAAATTCGTTGCCTTTATTGGATACTTCTCACTGTTTTCATCAATGTCGTTTTCCTCAATTGCTCTGTACGCTGGGATGGTGCTTACTGATGACAGTACATTCCATTTCACTTTTTCATTCTGCAAATCTTGCAGCGTTCACATATCCCAATCTACAATATCTTCCACAATCCATGCCTTAAACACTCATCTCTTTGTCATATTTCTGGAATGAGGATAACCTTGTCAATTTCCATGACACTAAAACACTCATGCACACGACACATTCACAGCCTCGTGTGCAAAATAATAATAATAAACCAGGTGTTCCTTTTCCGCTCAAGACGCTACTTCTCACCTGTCTCCTAACACCGTATAAATCAAATCCATCTTAAAATATATTCATCACATTTCGAGTGATGAAGCAGACGCCTCTAATAAATATGCTTCTTGATATTATCCTTTTGAGAGCTATTCGGTTAACCCGAAACATATCGACAGATTTCTTCTTTCTTAACCACCCATGGTATTAAAGTACTCTAGGTTTTGCAATCTTTGTGTGTGTGTGTGTGTGTGTGTGTGTGTGTGTGTGTGTGTATGTGTGTGTGTGTGTGTGTGTGTGTGTGTGTGTGTGTGTGTGTGTGTGTGTGTGTGTGTGTGTGTGTGTGTGTGTGTGTGTGTGTGTGTGTGTGGAATTCATATATTCAATAATACTGTACTTGATTCTTATTATTTTCAAAGGAATGAAGTTTATAAGAAGCTGACGTAGATATGTAAATATTAAGCATATTGAAATATTGAAGTTTTACATACCAGGAATTATTCCACAGTCAGTTTTGCTTTCGCTTCGTAAAACAGCAACTTGACAATGATTAAATTATTTGCACTTCACAATTTTAGAAGGGCGTCATATATTGGAATTCATTCATCCAGTATTTTATAATATAATTTCTTCTCTGTCATTAATTAGACGGGTTGAGAATCCCTGACTCTGGACAAATTTTCTCCATTCTTGTCTAATTAATTCCATATCATAAATTTCTCTGTTAATCTCTTATACATCTGAGCGTTCTTCCTTCTCTTTCCTTTCTTTGTTCCACTGTGTAGGACCTTTAAATGTCCTTTCAACAACTGTTGCATGTTAAACCATTACATTTGTGCTATGTTTACATTTTCAGTTATATCGTTATGGTGATTTAGTCAGAGAGGATACATAATGATACTCCGTGTGTATTTTCAGCTTGTTTGAGTGTGTTGATGCAGAACAAGCCACGCGTTAGGATCTATTTAAACTATATCTAGTAATCCGTTTATTTATTAGATCGACCATAATATGAAATATCGCAATGCGTTTGCAGATGTAACGCGAAGGAGATTTTCTAAAGTGAGTTATTGCTGGTTTCCATGGCAACGGAATCATTGTTGTCTTTCACGGGATGCTGGTAATGTAATCGGAGGCTAACACCCAACTCGGCATGTTAGTCATTTAGAGGGTCCAGCAGCAAGACAAACACCATAAAATCTTATTCTAAATTTCACACAAGCCATTCGACGCTAGGGTGGTCGTACACTTAACGATCGCGCATTACGCGTTCTTCGGCCATCGTTCAAATCCTCTACTAAACCATGTCCATCCTTTCGCCATTAACTGTTACCGGAGACAGAAGCGTCGTAGCTGCCAGGTGACGGATGGTCCTCAAGAGGAGTTTATGGATGACGTCATGGGGAGTTGTACTGAGAGAGTGGCACGCAGAAGCGTCTTTGAAACTCCCTCGGGAAGGAACTTCATCGACAGACACTGTCGTAATGTCTTATAGGCGTTATTTGGTTTCACCTGGTCTCTGGAGGCGAACTTCGGACATTTTTGAGATGCGAGTCCATGGGAAATTAAATATTTGGAGGTACATGAGAGTCGCAATTGTGGAGCTGGTTTCAGACATGTCTCGTAGAGCGGGATTTTATAACCCTCCGTGGAACACGAATATCAGCATTTAGATCAGAATAGCGTGATCTCATTAATCATCACAGAATTAGAAATTAATTAGTTTTCCAGATGCATGCTCATCACGCATGCATCACCAATACGAAGCCAATCCATTTATTGGTATCCATTAAACGAAAAAAACAATTAATTATGAACGAAAACAGTTTTAATGTCGTTAAAACATGGAGATATTTGTGCGTAGAAGAACGTACATACAGCTGATATGCCAAGCATAAACGCTTTATGTAAAGAAAGAAATAAAATTGGATCTAAAATGCCCGTATTTTCATTTGAATCTGAAGTCCTTTATGGATTCTTTATGCAGGAGTGTGGCCACCTTCAATAATGTTGGTCCAAAGTAACAGTACGTTTCATAAGATTATTGTATATGCCTGTACGAAATCATTTTTGTAAGAAAATTCCATCCATATTTTCCCATCATATCCCCAAGTGAATATTCCCAGTTAGTGCACCCCTATCACGGTATCAGTCTTGAATTTAATTCTAGATTGTCCCAGGACTACTGCTTGTGATATTCCTCTCTATTGTAGTCTCGGTTCTTAGTAAATGTAACCATGTCAGATTTTATGATCAACTGAATTTTCTTCTCCACTTTCAGATTTTTTTCTCTTCTGATTGGTTCTTTTTACTCTCGTCTATTCTTCATAAATGTCCCATTTCTAATAACTGATCATATCATTCCATTCACCTATTAGGTTCAATGACCTTCTATGACAAGTTATGTATTTGCAATTTTTTTTTCAATACTCTATCAGTCATCTGCGCACACTCAGGAGATCATTAGCCTGTTTCCGAAAGAAAAAAAAATCCTCGGTCAAGCTTGGCTATATTGCGGGAAAAGTCTAGAACCGTTTCCATTATCACAGATCTTTTTCGATGACAGTAAACGAATCATTCAGAAACTCTTCAGCTCTGAAGGTATCGTAACTGAGTGGATCACGTGAGAAACACATTTTGATCAAGGAACACGTGCAGTCTGTTTAGTAAAGTTTTTATATCTGAACAGTTGTGGGTTGGTTACACAATAAGTTGAATGCTCGGATAATAAAGTTCAAAAGGTTCCACCGTCCTTTGTTTGAAGGTAGTCAGTGGCACCTACTTCCTATGACAGAAAGCGATCTTTAGAGGCCGTTTATAAGATATCCATCCTGAAATTGCAGATTCCTTTTCTTTGTATTTCGGAATGAAGTCCCAAAGCAGATCGAACTGGAGTTATACACATGAAACTGGAGTACTGTTAGTTTTTCCTTGGAAAGACGGGATTCGAACCGGTCTTTCCAGCTAAAGGACATTGTCAATACCGAATGATCAACGGAAGCTCATATTAATTGTAATTATTTATTATAATTTCATCGATGATGGAAGGTTTGGTGTTATTTCTTTCTCCTTGATCATTTGGTAGACAATATTCAATAGACGTCTGTCTTTTCTTCAAACTGCCTCTAATTATTCATATCCTTTCATTGTAGACGTTTTCTAGCAGTAACCTTGAATGATTTAAAATTCTTTTATTGAAACTGTCTGCATTCTTGAGAATATCTGTCAGCCTTCCTCTTTTAATCTGCATATTCGCTGATTAAAAACCTTTGTTGCGAAGCTTATAAGTGCGTCTTCACATGTATTGGCTTCAATCAATCCTTAAGCCCTGAAAGTAATTTATTACATAGAATTTCTGAAACACATCGTGATGCGTCTGATGGTTTCTCTTTTGTCTCTCAACTGTTCCAGACGTAAAGTAACAGTGTCTGACCCAGAATATGACGTCGCTCTCCATAGCAACCAACCATCTCCAGTTGATTAATCTTGTTATCGATGTTTTATTCTAGTTTAACCTGTATATCGTAAATGCAATTAAGTACGGCAAAACTCATTACTTCCTGTTTAACTATACTAATTAGTTAATCATAATATTCCAAAAATAAAAATAAAAAAGATAAGACCGCGAATTAACATTAAGCCTTGGATTTCTGATGGGTTTTTTAATCAGTATTATTTCACAGGGAAAATTAGCAGAAGTTCACCTAAAATGTAATTTATCAACTGAGTTATGCAATTTTTAAATGAAATAGTTTCGAAAGTAGATGAAATCGTAGCATTTCCTGGAGATGTTCTCCTGCACTAAGCTTTTGACAACTTAATAGGGTACTTATCTTTTTATACTAATCCCGCACATGAGAGGTCACATGACCTATAACATAGCACTGCTATGTGTGGATTAAGGGAAAATGAGTAATTTAGGAGTGATTTAAAAAAACAGTACGGGGAAAGCTGTATTGAAGAAAAGAGGGAGATCGAATGAAGGAGGATGATGAAACTTTGGCTTGAAATGTTTGGAATTGATCTGTGTATGGATATTGACCAGCAGAAAGCACAAGAATGTTAGTGGCTACTTCAACGGAATAATAATAATAATAATAATAATAATAATAATAATAATAATAATAATAATAATAATAATAATAATTTTTTTATTATGTCTCAGTATAAGTTACATACAATAATAATATTTACAGTATTTACAATAAGGATTATACAGAATTTTTTTTTTTTATGTCTCAGATGAATTGCATACATAGTTGCTGTAGTAATTATATGTATATAATATTTATAATGCATTACAAGTGTGTATAACAGATACTTGCAGTTAGTAATTTTCTTCCTCGAAGCTTAGCAGAGCTTATCTGAGGAAGATAATAGATGACAGAGGGTGGTAGTTTCATGGTTGTGTTCCTATAGTGGTCACAAGCCAGGTGTTGATTTTACTGTTTGTTGGTACGTGTTTGAAAGACTTTGACTGCTATTACAGTTTAACGTTTTGTGTGTGTGTGTGCAAATAGGGTTGGATTTAGACACGGTGTGTTTGTTTCTTTGTGTTCTTGTAGTGGTAGCTTTTTGAGAGGGGGGTTGTCGTGGTTTGTGTGTGTGTGTATGTGTGGAGGAGGAGAGAGAAACAGGAATTGCTCTAATTTTCATTCTCGCTATAATATTTATATAGTGCCTGTTTCAGCTCTCTGTATGTTCCTAGGTTTCTGTTGTCGAACGGCAGTTTGTTTATCATGTCAGGTACGTAGAAGTTTCGGGTGGCTTTGCCGTTATGATTGTTGTACTTATATGTTATGTGGTTTGTTGACTGTGGTCTTGTTATTTGATATGTTGTTCTGGTTACTCTATATGTTGGGTTGTAGTAGTGTTTTAACATGACTGTGTAGTGGCGTAAGTGTTTCACCTTAAATATTTTGTGTTCTGTCCATGCTTCCTGCATAAGAGTGGGTTGTTCCCAGAATATCAGTTTTATCATTTTATCTTGCAACCATTGTAGCCTGTTAAGTCTGTAGTCTGCGCAGAATGCGTATGATGTGATTGCATATATTAAAATGTTTTCACATAATGCTTTATAGATTAGTATTTTTATGTGGCTTGGGGCAATGTCTTTTAATCTGTATAGTTTGCTTGCTATTATCCTAAGCTTGGTATGTAGGTAGTTT
This sequence comes from Typopeltis vanoorti, assembly GCF_054136105.1. Classification (NCBI taxonomy): domain Eukaryota; kingdom Metazoa; phylum Arthropoda; class Arachnida; order Uropygi; family Thelyphonidae; genus Typopeltis; species Typopeltis vanoorti. The sequence continues at coordinate 180,134,368 of NC_143549.1, read as the reverse complement.
GTATGGCTATTCCAACTTTGATCTGCATCGAAGTGAAGTCCAAGTTAGCGTGTTGTTTTCACCTGTGTGATGGTTGTGATTTTAGGTTCTGCACTTTGTGTATAGGAGGATGAATGTTTGATAGTGAGATATTTAGTTTCTATGGGCAGCGTTTGGGGGTTTTTGAATATCATTAGCTTTGTTTTTCCAGGGTTTATATATATGCCGTTTTCGGTTAACCAGTTAGTGATTTGATTGATGTCGTGTTGCATATTTTTGTAAGCGATATTTGCATTGTTGTGAATGGATACTATGGCAGTGTCGTCTGCATACTGGAAGATTTTACTTTTTAGGGGGAGTTGGCTTATGTCGTGTGTGTATATGTTAAATAGAATGGGAGATAGGACAGCTCCTTGCGGTACTCCACAGGTTACATGTACCTCTTTGCTGTGTGCTGATCCTATACGTGTGATGTGCTTTCTGTTTTTCGTGTATGCTTTAAACCACTGGAGTAGACGACCTCCAATTCCGATATGGGTAAGTTTCGTTATCAAGTTTTTATGTGTTAGTGTGTCAAATGCTTTTGTTAGGTCAATGAATACCACTAATGTTATTCTGTTTTTATCCAATGCAGCGTTTATTAGATCTGTGAAATCTTCCAGGAGTGTTGCTGTTCCTTTATTTTTTTGAAAGCCATATTGTGTTTTGGGTATGATTTGAAATTTTTCAACATATGTGGAGAGTTTCTGGTGTACAATGCGCTCCATGATTTGGTTGATTACAGGCAGCGTGGCGATAGGTCTGTAATTACTTATTATGTTTCTTTTTCCCTGTTTGTGTATGGGTGTGATTAGTGCAGTCTTCATTGTTTCAGGTATGTGTCCCGTTTCGAAGATTTTATTTAACAGTTTTTGTATAACTGGAAGTAGGTCGGTTGAGTGTTTCTTGATGTCTTTTGGTCTGATTCCGTCTATCCCCGGTCCTTTGTTAGGATTAATTTGTTGAATTGCCAGTGATAGTTCTTCTTTTGTTACTGTGGGGAACCACATCGACTGGGTTGCTCGTGGACCTAGTGGAGAATGTTCGTATGTGTGAGGAAAGGTTGTTTCTTGTAGCTTTTGGACAGAGTTCACGAAGTGCTGATTAAAGTTGTTTGCCAACTGTTTAAGGGATTTGGGGTCGCTGGCAAAGCTGTGTTTTATTGTTTCTGTGGCAGTAGTTCTGTGTATATTGTCCAGCATTTCATTAATCAGGTGCCAGGTTTCCTTTATGTCATTCTGTGCTGTTGTTAATTTGTTGCTGTAATAGTTTCTTTTTGCCGTTCGAATCTGGGTTGTTAGGAGATTCCGTTTTCTTTTGTATTCAGCTTTTAAAGCGATATTGTTCGATGACTTCTTAAGTTGTTTCCATAGGGCATCTTTTCTTTGTATGTCTGTTAGTATGTTGTCTGTTATCCATGGATTTTGTTTCGTTTGGGGGCGTATTTTTATTTTTGTTAATGCTTTGTTGTATATTTTGTTAAATGCAAGTTTAAGATTGTTATATACAGCTTCAGCAGAGTCTAAAGATGCTATCTGCATCCAGTCTGTTTTTCTGATTTCATCGTTCACTATTGCTTCGTTTACAATGCTATGATACTGTTTTGTAGTCTCAGTGATTTTTATGGGTTCTGGTTTAGTGTGTAACTGCAATGCTGTGAAATAATGGTCTGCTAGTTTGCATGTTATGACGGCTGCTGTGTGGCTGTTTAGAGGGGCCCTTATATTTATATGATCAATGCAAGTTGAGGTTGTTGTGTTTCCGATTAGCTCTTCTCGTGTATACGACTGTATGGATGGGGTTATGTTGTATGCCGATAATAGGTCTAGGTATTGTTCTGTGTTGTTATTTATGTTCCTAATGTTTATATTAATGTCTCCTATTATTATCAAGTATTTTGAGGTGCCTACTTTCGTGGCTGAAAGCCATCTGTTTAATTCTTCTAGGAATTTTGTGGTGCTTAAGTTGGGTGGTCTGTATATTGCGTTTAATATCAGGGAGTTTTCTTGTTTGATGTTTTTAATTTCGATGCATATGTTTTCTGCGTATTCTAATTTATAGTTTATTTCTGTTACTTCAGTTTATGTTTGGTAAATATTATTATACCACCGCCTCGTTTTGTTTGTCTGCAGTGTTTGTGTTGTTGGAAGTGTGGCATTTGGTAGGAGGATGCCTCTTCGTTTGTCGTAGATACTTCAGTCAGTATTAAAATGTCTATTTCGTCTATATCTTCCTTCAGATAAGCTTGCAGGGTCAGCCAGTGTTTTTGAATGCTTCTGATGTTGATGTGGAGAATAGATAGTCCGTTTTGGGGGATTGTCAGTTGTTTCCATTCTGATATTGATTTCAGAATGTGGCAATTATCATGTTCCGGGGTGATTATGTCTGCTTGATGGTGTGCATTCATGTTGGTTGGGGTGCTGGTCCTTCTTTACGAGTTGTCAATATTCCTTTCAATGTGACAGCCTGTTCAGGTCATCTACGGATTTTATTTCGATTGATTTTGAGTCTTGTGTCTTTCTAAGGAATATTCTGCTGTCTCTTATCCATATAAACTGGTAATTGTTTTCTGTTTTTACTTTCCTTGCTTGGTAGAATATTTTTTGATAGTGTGGAGTAAGGTATTCAGACAAGTATATTGGGGTGTTGTCGTGGTCTCCTTTCAGATCCTTTACTACTGGATTTTTGATCCTGCTAGCTTTTATAAGTGTAGTTTTTGTTAGGCTGTTGGTGAGTGGCACTATAATAATAATAATAATAATAATAATAATAATAATAATAATAATAATAATAATAATAATAATAATAATAATAATAATAATAATAATAATAATAATAATAATAATTTTTATTATTATTGTTCTTTCAAATATTTACACATGTACAATGATCATCTATTCAGTATATTATTTTACAAGGTTCAGCACTTTGTGCTACATATAATGAGATTTAAATAGTAATGATGATAACAGTTTTTTTTATATAACAATCATAATAATAATTTAGAATTATATTGTTCAGAGTTACATAAGTTGTATAATATTACATGTTGTGGTTTACTATTTTTTTTTTCAAGTTTGAAAAGGTGTGATTATACAACAGTATTTACACATATGCAATCTGAATATTATGTGTCCTTATTTTCACAAACAGACGGTGTAAACTCATGATTTACTTTTAAGATATTTTTTTTACATTGCATACATTTGTTACAGTTATTATATACATTACATTCATTTGTTACAATTATTATATACATTACATTCATTTGTTTACATATGATACATTACTTACATTTGTTTACATGTGATATTTACATTACGTACATTGGTTTACATATAATACATACATTGGTTTTCTTGTGATACGTACATTACATGCATTTCGTTACAAATGATACATCTTGGATGAGAACTAATTTTTTTTCCCTTTCATCCTCGAAGCTTAAATGTAAGCTTATCTGAGGATGACACCAGTTGGTTATTATGTTTTTTTTGTGTTTTTTTTTTTTGCTGTGTTAGGATGCTACGGAATCTATGATTGAGAAATTCGCGCGCTCCCCTCCCGCCCCCCTCAATAAATTGGAATGTACTGATGCGTCGCTGAACTGGAAGCCATTACAATAATAATAATAATAATAATAATAATAATAATAATAATAATAATAATAATAATAATAATAATAATAATAATAATTATTATTATTATTATTATTATTATTATTATTATTATTATTATTATTATTATTATTATTATTATTAAGGGAGACCTCCAGGGAGTCAGAGACTTATCGAGGGAGGCCACATATTACACACACACACACACACCAGCTATCATACTTATTCTTGATTCATTCACACTGCTTGCACTCACAACATCCAATGGCAATCCGTTCCAATCACGCACCACCCTCTGAGAGAAAAATCTAGCCCTCACACCTTTCTTGGCGGCCTTCATTCTCAGCTTCCAAGGATGCCCTCTCGTCCTTTCCGCACCCTCCATAAATTGAAAAATTCAACCAATAGAAATTCTGTATGACTCTTTCAGAAGTTTGTAAATCTCAAACATATCACCCCTCTTTCTCTTGTTTGCTAGTGTCTGCAGTATACAAATTCGCAATCTGTCTACATAATCAGTATTCCACAATCCTGATATCATTTTTAACACTCTCCTGTGTACTCTCTCCAATATATCAGAATCACAGCGGAAACCAGGGGACCAGACCTGCGCACAATAATCCAAGTGAGGTTTTATCAAGGCCTTGTAAAGAGGCAAAATGACATCCTTATCTTTACATGTGAATGTTCGTTTCAGCATTGCAATTATCTTTTGAGTTGTATTTGCATTCTTTGCTACATGGCCCTTGAACTTCTTCAACTTCCTATCTGTACTAACACTCTAAGATCTCTAGCCTCATTAGTTTCTTCTAGTATAATTCCAGCAATATAATACAACATTGGATATATAATCATGCGAAGTGAATGACTTTACATTTACTGACATCCATTGTCCCTTGCCCACAATTCCAGCCTATTCAAATCATTCTGCCAGTACTACATATCAACTGCATTCCTGATTATTCTACCTATCTTTGCACCATCAGCAAATAGCTGTATGTTGCTTGTGAAATCCTTCCCAATATCATTAATGTACAGATTGAATAACGGTGGGCCAAGCACTGATCCTTGAGGTACACCACTTGTTACCTTAAGCCTTGCAGACTCAGATCCCCCTTATACTGCTTTTTTGATATCTGTCAGTCAGCCATCCTCTTATCCATGCTAATATTGAATAACCCAAACCCATTTTCTCCAATTTATGCGACAGTCTTCCATGCTGTATACTATTAAAAGCCTTAGCGAAATCCAAAAGTATTATGGTGTATCCATTCCCCTTGTCTAGTTCAATGGTAACATTGTTATAGAATGTGAGCAAGTTGCTAAAACATGACCTTCCTTAGTAAACCCACGTTGCTCATTGCAAGGTAGAGCTTCACTGTCAACCCATTTCTGAATGCGAACCCTAACCAATTTTCCCAAAATATTCACCACCACTCCTGAGATACTAATTGGTCGATAGTTGGACACATCGGTCTTTGCACCACCCTTGTGATAAGGAATTATCATACATTCCTTTGCAATAATGCCCGTGGAAGTACTCGTAAAAAAGGTAATGCATAAACAAAGGGCTTTGAGAAGTGACTGGAGAAAGTGTGCGAGAGAGGGGTCACCTATTACTCGGACTGTCTTCTTCTGTATACAATTTAGAACTCTTGGTTGTCTTTTATGTAATCGCAATTTTCGAATTTGAGATTCATAAAATGTTAGGAGTTGAGCAGGAGAGAAGTGGTGTTTTGAAAAGGAAAAGATTATCAAATGTAACAGGGAGCGAAGTAGGAGCCTCACCCGCCTTACTTGATACCATCCTGAGTATTACAGGATTTTTCAAAGAAGAGTATTGGAGAGTACTGTTAGCACACTATGAATGGAATTTAAATTTAGAGACACAGACAAAAGGCTATTGATGTAAAGGAGGAAGAGCGTGGGCGGAAGTACGTAAAGCATTCATAAAGTCTCGAGAAAGCCAAGCACGATTAAATGTCCTGTAATATCATGAGCGACCCTAGGGGTTCCTTCAAATCTGGTCATGGCATGTGTCCAAAAGTGGATAAGGTTAGCGTGGTCTTCGGCGGAAAACAATCATTAAAGAATCCATACTGGTGATTACTAAATATCTGCTGAATTTGCAGATAGCGATAAAGCTGGTGTTGTTGTTGATGATATTCTTCTTCATCGCTTTCGAGAGTACTGCTAGGGAGCAATTGGACGATAGTTTGATGACTGACTTTGGTCTCTCTGTCTAGGTACGAGCTGGATAAAGGCTTGATCATGCTGTTGGGTAGACGAGTGCTTGTATTGGCGATATAAGATGGGTGTTAATTATGGAGCACAAACTTTTAGTACAGCTGGAAGAATATAAACTCTGGACGAATGAGGATTTTTTGATATCCTTTTGTCGAAAGTTCCAAGGGACATAAAGTGAACAGTTTGCGGTATTTCAGAAGGTAATTTGCCTTCGTCGTATAAACAAGATTTGGAGAAAAAAGACTGGTGTCTAGAGTAGTGGTCTCCAAAGTGTGGTACGCATACCCCAGGGGTAACACGAGTCGATACATGGGGGTACGTCAAAAAAAGTTTTATATTGATAGGAAAAAAATTAAGTAATTAATTAAAGATAAAGAATATTACTTTCTTTCATCAATTAAACATATATCTAATATAGACAAAGACTTCATAAAGATCCTGTAAACTTAAATTTGCGAGTAGCGCACATTGGGCGACTTTGCACACATAATCGTCCGTGGCAAAGCTGTCATGTTTTTTTTAAAACTGGGGAGTAAATCTCTTACTTCTTATCATTGCCATTGTTTGTAGAGCATCCTAGTGTTGACAAGCCTAACTAGAGAAGGAAAATTGCTTAGTTATCCTGCTATCTACAGATGACACCACAGTTGTATTAATTATTTGAGTATTAATAGTAAGTTTAACGATTTTTAGTATATATTGTTTCTGTGCAATTCCAATGCCTTTTTGTGCTTACTTTTACGTTTACACTATAAATAGTGAATTAATATTTTCAAAATTGCTTACATTTTTAAAAGTGTTTGATATTATCAATAGTAAATGAATTATATTTAACTTTTACAAATTAACCCTCACAAAATGGATAAATGGTTAAAAAAATTTCCTCCAAAGAAACCGCGAATTGAAGATACTTATGATAGTACTTCTGCATCAGACGAACAACAAGGAAAAGATAGGATTGATTCTCTATTCAAACAAGTTCGTTTTCAGATTAAGTGCTATAAACATTAATCTGAAACTTACAAACAAAACTTTGCCCAAGAAAGTTCGAAATTATCGAGAATACTACTTGAAATGGGGATTTACATCGACGATAGTCAACAATAAACCTGGTCCTACATGTGTATTGTATCATAAGACACTATGTAATGGAAGTATGAAACCATCATTATTAGTAAGACACTTAAAAACTAAACATCCTGAACATGAACACAAATCTGTACAATTCTTTGAACGATGTTTGAAGACATGTAATTCTCAATCCAACAACTTAAAAAAATTCACTAAAATTAATGATAAATATTTGGAGACATCTCTTGAGGTTGCATTCTTAATTGCAAAAGACCAAACACCACACACCACTGGGGAAACACTTGTACTCCCAACCACCATAAAAATGGTAGAAATAATCCATGGAAAAGAACATGCAGATAAACTAAAATGTATTCCCTTTTCAGCCAGCAAATACTATTGATAGACGTATAGAAATCATTGCAGATAATTTAAAGAAGCAACGTATCTCAGTATCAGAAGCCATCAAACCAGAATTTCAAGAAATTATGAAAGAAATGCAAGGCCATTGTTCACATTAAATTTAAATATTATAATAAATATGTTTGTAAGCTGTTAATAATAAAAATAGTGTGTAAAAATATCTAGCGTTTTTAATTATTATATGATGATACAAGGCATTTTTTCTCTTTATAATACTTATTACAATTGATTTTTTCTCAATCAATTGGGCGTACGCGCTATTTATTTTTTCTGTCTTGGGAGTACGCGATCAAAAAAGTTTGGAAACCACTGGTCTAGATGTGTGCTCTTTGTGTGTGGCACCTTAATACCATCAGGATATGAGAGGTAGAATAAAGAAGGGTAGAATTACCTCCAGGAGCCTTAGCGAGGGGACTGGAAGGCTAGGCTCGATCAGTTGAGCAGGAGGAGGCAAGCTTTTGATTTTGTATTTTCTCTCTTGGAGTCTGCTTTGGATTTATTGATAATTTCATACTTGTTTCAGGCTATAGCGTATTAGGAGTTGTTTCCTTTTTTTTTTTTTTCAATTTTATTAGAACATATGCTGTATTTTTATCATGGATTGCATAGGCATATTTATAGAGAATCAGAGCTAGGTTATAGATTGGGGGTTTGCAGTAGAGTGGGGAATAAAAGGCCTTATTCCAGTAAGGATTATTTCTGTTATTAGTTTAGAACAGATGTTTTGATCTGAGATAATGGAAACAGTAATCTGACCATGCAAAAGAGGTCATCTCAATTGGAACCCCCCTTTAGTTCCACATAATATTAGGCTGAGGTTAGCTGGGATCAATTAGTGTGTGATAGATATGTAGAAAAGGACAAATTATAGTCGGAGTTTCCAAGAGAACTGGATATCTAAAATGCAATTGTAGGGACTTTTTCTTAACCAGAAAGGTCCAGAATTTGGGAAGAACTGTCTGGTATTCTGATTGGCAGGTTAGCTATTTAAATTAGAGCATTACTGATCGCAAGTGACTTGGTTTCCCATCCTGCTTGATCTGTGACGATGGAGAATTATCTTCCTAGAGGACTTTATATTATGAATGTTAAAGTCTCTTAGGAAGATAATTTCACAATTTTTAATTACAATGTATGAAATCAACTTTTAGGAGCGCAGTAAAGCAGCAAATGAAAGGTTAGTGAAGCATGGAAATCTTCAGCAAAGCAAGTCGAAAAGCAGGGATTTAAGGACTTGTATGGTTATCTTTTGGTAGGGTTGGCAATGGAAATTTATTGAGCGGGGTAGTGCAGCTGAAGTGAGTGACTAGCGAACAAAACTGTCTATACCGTTAATGTCAATAATGCAGTGTTTATAATCGATGGATTTCCATACTTAATGTGGGATTAGTGTGTACAGGGTGTTTTTCATGGTAATGTAAAGTGTTTAATCAAAAAAAAAACTAGTAAGTATGAATAAAAATTTCATTAGACCCATTCAATCCTGAAAGCAAACAGTTACTTGAAGCATTCGAATTCCAAAATTCAGAGTGGTGTTTATGATGATTGAAAAATGATTGCGCGGTAGCTCAGTGGATAAGCGCGTTCTGAGTTAAATAAAACTTGTTGAGAAATAATAAAAAAGGTCAAAATCACACCAGCAACATTTAAAGTGAGCGGCTAGTTTAAGTGATGATATCACGTTAGCAGTGTCGTACATCGCATTAAAATTTAATATGATCTTGATCTGACTATGATCTATCTGACCTTGAGAATTTTCCGAACCACAATGAAAATATTTATAAAAATTGCTGGATGTTTATGATGAGTTTCAGTGAACGTAATGGCAATATTTCACTAACATTATGTTAAATCTCTAACATAGTAGCGTCGAAATGTATCCAAGTTCTAGATGTGTTCAAGGTTTGTTTATCTGACGTTTTCTCTAAAATATTGCGCATCTCCTGTTTTAATCTGTGCATAGCCATGGTATTTATGCGAAAAACAAAGAGGAAAACAGAAGTTTGTATTCTGTTATTTGAAAAACAACCAGATAAATCACTGCACCTGAGCTTACCGTTCTTTGGCATTTGGTGACTTCGCGGTATTTCACAATCTCTTCCATTTCGTTGGCAAATAATTTTTCGGTTTTAAAATTAGGAATTTCTGAAAGTAATAGAAGGAATAAAAAATTATCGACTTTCTTTCTTAACTGAGTGTTATCGAATCGCAATTCCAGAGCCTGCATAATATTTATTTCGGTTTCATAATTTAAAAAAAAAAAACATTACTTAAAGGTGAATATATTTTTCTAGAAACTGGAATGTTAATGGCTTGAATTTGTCGCCCGTGTGTTTTCTGCAGCAACTGTCTGAATTTTTTTATTGAATTTTGCACTTCTGCTGTGTATTTTTCTATGAATAAAGAAGGAGAGAATTTACGTTATTTCTGCAGTTTCTGCTAAGTGAGTATAAATCAGATTAATTCAAGAGAATGCAGTGCGAAGAACAAATACTCTTTTATTTTATTACACAACGATAAAAAATTACCAACGTAAGTCACAGGGTTAATGAAATTATCTTTTCGTTAAATGTTGAAAGAATAAATGCAAAAAAACAGTATTTTTAAGGTGTATTTAACAAACGATATTAGTTTTAAGTGTACTTCTCTGGAATTTCTGAACATTTATTAAATCAGTCCGTCCATAAAATTATTTTAATGCAGTTTGAGAAAAAAAAACGTTTTCAGTTATTTTTCTACAAGTACTTGACATTTCTTTAGACTTTTTTATCACTCGAAAACGAAGAAGAAATCTAAAAAATCTTGTTTTTCCCATTGTGTTTATCCCAGTAAATTCGAGAGACACAATACTAATATAACGAAAGAGTTTTAGATTTCAGGTTACGGAAGGATCAATGGCTATATTGCCATAGCAATAGAAAAGCAACTTTCAAGAAGATTGCTCATCCTGCACTCTGGATACTATGAAAAAAACTAGTGTTAGGCCAACTGAGGTAAAGCGATAACGCGTACTCTCACAAAATCGGTTTGGTGTTCTTTTCCTCTACCTTATGAATATTTACTTGCTGTCTCGAACTGGTTTGAAACTGCTGGTGTTTAATTTACATTGTTTTATTCTATTAGGGCAATCACAGATTTCTTACTTATATATCGCTTTGAAACCCAAGTATGCATCCGTCTAGACGGGAGAATAATGAACCGTTATACGATTCATTATCACTTGTAATAATGTCATATCACTTGTAACTGGAGATGTACATAATATTGCGACATTCATACGATAAAAATCTAGAAAGGCTTGGAAAGTATTGCTACGGCACGTATGCTAAGTGCAAACTTAATCAATCATTAACTAAGACCATAGATTAATTGGTTTGAATCCTTTGTATCGTTAATGTTTCCATACGACTCTGTCAGCAAAAAAAAAGGTAAAATTAGATTTAAGGAACAATTTTATGGAAATCATACCGATGAAAAATGTGAAACCCACAGCATACATTAAACTTTGATCCGAGGACTATACTTGGTTTTTTATCGCATCACTCAAGGTCTCCTATAAGCAAATGATGAAGGCTTCTAGCGCAGCTGTAGAAGGAAAATTGGAAACTATAAGTGGGTTATCCATAACTAGCACTAAGGAATATTCCTTGGTACCCCTGGTTTTAGAAGCGCTCAGTTCAGTATCTTCATAGACTTCACAGTTTAAAAGTATCGCCAGGGGAAAATGTGATCATTATTGAAGGCAAAAAATTCGGTCACGCAGCGATGGGAAATTAAAAACAATGTTTAGAGGTAGAATGCTTGAAAATGTTCAATTCTATTTTATTTCTTCTTTAAAAAACAACCATTTTCCTGTAGTCTTACATGTGACAATGTCGAAATCATTGGACAAGATAAGATTTCTCTTCTTGGAATCACTGTAACCGCCAATCTCGTTCGGAAAATATTAATATATTGGTTACAAATAGCACGTCCTCAGCATCCAAGAGATTACGGGATTTTTGCTTCGGACGTTCTTCTTCTTCTTCATCCCATCCGTTCGTTGATTAGGGGTCACGACAAATTAATACAATTGGTATGTCATTCCGCTACTGTATCCCCTAAAGGCAAGTATTCATGGCTGTAGATCTGTGTGTTCGGGGCCGGTTTGCCTGTTCTGAGGGAAGAAAAACCTGATGAGAAAAAATGCTCTACTTCCATATGAGACCGGTTAACTCATCATTGGAGTGAAAAGACCTGATAATGGTTCCTCACGTCGTAAACAGGATTTGAACTCGAGTGTTTCCGACCAAAGAGCTCGCTTATACCAGCTGAGCTACGCAGACTCTCGACCAGGCTATTTACTCTGTACAAATCATACATCCGTCCAACCAACTGAATATACCGTTCTGAGCCCCTAAAATCACTTGACTCAGTACAGAAGATAGTAATTTGATTAATGATTCATATCTCACCAATCCACTCCACTTTATTTCACACACGCAATTCAGCTGCGGTTTGCATTTTCTGCAAATATTTCCATGGTTACTGCATATCCGAATCATCAGCATCAGTAATTTCCCTCCTATTGCTCAATCTGTCGAAACAGATGAAACGTCCACCAACTTTACCAACTTTTTTTTTCAATTCGACTTCAGACTAACATAAAGCATTTCTTCTCTTTTATTCTCTAATAATTTTCTTTAGAAAAGTCTCCTGTCATATTTAGTTATTCTTGAAACTGCAGATTATACTCTTTCTTTCTTTTTTCTTCTGCAGGAAGACTCTAGAAAGTTTAATATTTCATCAACTAAAGCATTTCCATTCAGCCAATACGCGATATCTAAATAGTGGCAAATCCTTTCATACTGCGACTCTGCAGAGTTGAAACGTCATCTTCAACGCAGCATACGATATATGTAGTATCTGAACTTCTGACACTTTTTATGACATCTACTTGCATTCCTCATCTGTGTAGCTTTTTTACATCGAGGCGTCTTCGCTGTCTGCAAAATCTTATAATAACATGAGATAAATCGAAAGGCAAACAACAAGCTGCAGATGCATTTGAATGCGGCTACAAACCACTTCGGAGAAAGCGAAATGAAATACAAATTCCATGCTTCACATACATTTAAAACTTTAATGGAATATGATTTAATACTCAGCGATCTGGATTAGGTCTTGCAACATCGCAATGTCTAAACGGAATTTTTCTACTTTTCATTATGCAGTCTCTCTCTCTCTCTCTATCTGGACGCTTCTTTGAGGGGGAAAAATGATCCCTGCACATCTTAACAATCTCTGTTTTCAATTCCATTAGACTAGAGCTATAAAACCCATGCGCAGTGATGACTGCACTAACAAGTTTCAAGGTTAGAAAAAGGCACGCTGCTTTTGACTTGTAACGAAACAGCTTGCACAAGACGAATGAAAAAGAACTTTATCAAATGCGCAGGATTTTTGGTAGCTTGTGGTTCAAATTACCAATAAATCCCTTGTTGGAAGGCACGAGCAGAATGTTGACTTTGTATGCAGCCTGCCTTTCGTTGACGCATAATTCCGCATCTTATTTCCCAATTTCTCTCTCTCTCTCGCAACATTCTAACTCTGCGCATGGCGATGCTGATTGGCGTCGCTTTTCTAGAGCTAAACTTAGAACAGCGTATAAAAATTTCTGCACGAAATACGTGGGATGTTGTAAACAAGTCTTCGCATTATCTGTCTGCGGAAGCATTTTGTTAGCTTTATTGATACATTTTGAAAAAGTTCCCACTTTTAATGCATGCGTATAATAATTTAAGTTATTCCTCATTCTGAATCGTTCATTTAATATTTATTTGATTAAATATTAATTGCTTTTATAAATAGAATTCAATTAAAACAACAAAACTTATTAGTTTACGTTATAAAATTTCGAATACGAACTATATTAAGAATCACCGAAGTTACTTCAAAGCCGATTACCTTCGATCCGTCTCATACAGAGATGACAGGGTTTTTTTTCTTTTCGGAAAACTCGAGTTTTTTCATAAAACAGAAAAACCGGTCAGAAGAACACACGCATTTTTAGACTTAAGACGCTGTCCTTGAAGCTACGTTGCTTGGTCCGTAATCTGAAATAATAACTGCAGATTCAAAACCTAAGTTAGGTTTTAAGATTTAGGCTTATTATTGGTCCATTTCTGAAGGTTGTGTTGATCAACTGAAATATGGAAATATCGTTTCTTACGTCGATTATTGTCTCCTAAGAAATTCAGCATAATGGAACCAAAATGGAGCAGGAATTGTAGAGAAAGAAGGAAGTAAAATATCGCAAAATCTGTAATTGATTTTTATCAGTTATTTCCAAATTGGTTTATCTGCTTCCTCTAAAAAGAATAAGTGACGTACTCAAAGAAGTAGTTCATATATAAACTTGTAAGAGAAAGTTGCATTTAGAAACAGCATTGTTGTAATGACGTCATACTGCAGAAAAATTTATTTTGCCATTATAATCGTTCTAATAAATAATTTTAATTTAAATTATATATTTTAATAATTATTCTAAAATCTTAATCTCACTAAATTATATCGAGCCAAAAAGGAATTATTATTATAAATTTGTTAATAAATTTTCCAATATAAATGATTTGGTTTGAAACTTATATTGAGTTGGGGATTCAATACATACCTTAAATACCAACTCGTGTTAAATTTCATCCACCAGAACGGAGTTCGACGTGTGATTTTTGTAGCATTTTTGCTATATATAATTTCGCTTTGTTCTTACAATTGGCTCGACTGAAACCAAAGATTGGAATAACTCAACGAATGTTGTAGAGGTTCCTTATAGTGAATGTCAGTAAAATCCATGAAGCGAGAGTCCAGGAATAATTTGCGTAAGGACAGAATGGTGAACAAAAGAAATGTAATAGGTGATTTCGAATTTTGTCGAAACCATTAACCTAAAATAGTCATGTATTGAAAAGTTCGTGCAGTTTAAAAGCGTCTAATTAGATGCTATTTCAGCTTAAGACATTGGCATTCATCACTCAGGTGCATTCTCAACAATTAAAATAATGTTAGCTGAGTAGCAACTGCTAAACTGCAAGCAACTATTTGCTTTCGCCGTAGTTAGTTCCGTTTTGTTTTACATATGACATGTTCTTAGAATATACGGTCTACGAAACAGCCAAAGGTCTAAACATGCATCTTTTATAATATTTGAATGATGCAACATCTATTTGTGCGTCATTGAAATACTGTCTAAGATGTTATGTTTAAATGATGTCAGGCTCTTCTGGAGGAGAGAAGAGACTTGAGAAAATGTCAACTACTGTGAAGGGAGTTTATCAAAAACGATATCATCACAAAAGCAATTAATTTGGTAGAATTTTTAAAAACAATTAAATGAGAAAGACTCAAATTACCGAATACAAGTAGAATCAAGCATTATTTATCATAGTTTCAAAATATTTCGGTAAAACCGACCATCTTTTAACTCCCCCAGTACTGTCGACAGGGTGTAGCACAGAGGCGGCCAACCTCACTGCACGGCTTAATAAGGACGTTTATTCGGCCATATTCCGGTAGGAGGCGTAGCAAGTGCGGAAAGAAGTTTTTCCAAGCTTAAACTGATTAAAAATAATTTGCGAACAGCAATGACCCAAGAAAGATTGGATGGTCTAGCACAGTGGTCGATATGAGATTGTTAGGGGTCGATAGAAAAATATAAGACATCATTGTACGGGTAATATTTAATTCGCTTAGCTTGAATTATCTCCATCCTGAATGACAACGCAATTAAGAGTGAATCGCGGGAACAGCGACATGAATAGGACCTGTAAGATGGAGCAACGTCATGAAAATAGTTACGGAGGCCAATCAAGTAGGCCAAAATGACGTATTTACCAACAAGCGTCTTTTTTTGTTTATCCTATTATAATTACGTAATAGTAAAATAGAGGGGGGTCGATAAAAAGTCAAGAAACTCTTGAAGGGGTAGACGGTCAAAGAAGTTTGGCGACCCCTGGTCTAGCAACTGTATCGATAGAGGCGGACATAGCTTCTAATTGAAATTTAGAAGAGCCTTATAAATAATTTATTGTGCGATATCCAACGTAGAGCAAACATGTAATTAGTATTATTATGTAATCGTTTTCCATTGCTGTTTCTCTTGTACTAAAAACAAAATAGCAATTGGAGATTTTCTTATATTTTTGTCTTATAATCCATCAGGGGCAATATTTAATTGTTTGCCTCAGGGCTCGATCCAATCTAGCGACGACTCTGCTCCTCCCAAAGGACGTAGTCAGAATATTTGAATGCTTGCTTGAAATTTCTTGTTCTTATTCAATCACGCGTTGTCTGCGTTTGTTATCATTAACCATGAAAATGTTGCCGTTACTACAGACGAAATATTGTACTAAAATAATGTACTTTTTTTACCTGTTGTGAAAAGCCATTAAAAACACTCATGCACAAATTTTATCACAGAACTTTATGTTAGCTAAGTAGCTAATAAGTTTAAAGTTCTGTGATAGGTTTTTGCTTTTAGCGAATGAATAACTTGGAGTATTTGCTTTCGAAAAAGAAACATGCTAAGTATATAATATACTCCACTTATTTCATGTCTGATGGTGTTTATTATAATACGAACGACTTGAATTATATTCAGTTAATTCATTTTAAAAAATTTCATTTCCTTAAAAAATGCTAAACGAAAAGAAAAAACTGAAGTGTAAACGAAGTTCTAAATGTCAATATTAAATCAATTTGGAACTCTCTCTCTCTCATGAATCTCTTCCTCCTTATTCTGAAAAGAGTCTTTAGCTATTTCGGGAATGCGAAAATATTCCATCCATAATAATAATTTTTAATTTATTTTTTAAATATTTTATTATCAAATAATATCTCTTTTTAAAAGCAACAAATGAATGAAAAGTCCAGTTATATTAAACCAAACTCAGATTACTTTTTTTAGATGCTGTTGCTTGGATACCGAATATTGCTCATTGTTGCTATGGTTTCTCTTTTCTAAGCGTCTGAACTGCAAGCGATTCTTACAGGGAGAAACACTATCTCTCTTTTTTGTGACATCTTATGATCTTCATGTAGTCAAATGAATGTAAAGAACGAACAAACGCAAAGCTCGTGTGATTTTATGAAACTTCATAAATATGTATCCTTCCAAACCAATGTTTGAACTACTCTCCGAATGATATTACACACACACACACACACACACACACACACACACACACACACACACACACACACACACACACACACACACACACACACACACACACACACACACACACACACACCACTGGTAGTGTTTTGCATCGAAATTTTCAAAAGGGAAGCTGTTTTGGATCATGCTAAAGTAATAAAACTGGTATATTTACGTCTAAAAAATTTATGTTTGTTCATTAAATGCTTTGGCTATTTCGTGGAGAAATAAAAATCCGTAAACTTCAAGTAAATTATTTGAGGATGGTGTGTTATGACGTCATTATTCCTGATAGGCAACTAGCACCACAAGATAGTTGCTCGTTTCCATATTGGTAGTTTCAAATTGAGGACAAAATATGTCTTTAATTTTGAGTCTCAGGATGTTACTTAGTTGAAAAACTGAGTAACAGCCTGAGACTCACCAAAGGAAATAAGCTAATTCCTGTAGCCTGAATAGTGGAATTGAAACCCAAACTCTGTATTTGGTACTTCTGAAGGTTCACATCTTCATCATATGGAATACTTACAATTACTACGAGGCTTCTAATCCGTAGAACGACGTGAAATCAGCTGAAAAAAAGCATAGAATTGGTTCTCTAGTTGGAAGTTAGTACAGAATCCATTTCCAGTAGTCGATCTTTGATGCAGACATGAATACGAGTAAAGCGATATCTGATCATGAGATGGCGCCAGAGTTGTCGGCCGTACTCTCGTGCGATGATTTGAAAATCATGAAATAGCCCTGAGCTAGGTTATAGCTATTAGGATATAACCGACGTTAGACGATATTTTTGTATCGATTCCTCATTACTGTTTATTAGGAATTGTTAATATGCTACACAGTGGCAGCTCGTGGCTTGAAATCGTGGGCGTGCTGCAACTTTCAAAATTACGTCTTTGGATAAAATATCAAAATTATGGTAAAATTTTTAAAAAAAATTAAACATGAAAAAATATTGTTTATTACCGATTAAATTATACCGTTTGGTATAATTCAAAATTACTTAAAAATGAAATATATTCTTCTTGTTTTGTTTCATGAAAAAATATTGTTTATTATTGATAAAATTATATAGTATAATTCAAAATTACTTAAAAATAAAATCCACTTCTTTAATTGTAATTAAAGGAATAGAATAAAATTAAAGGATTTAATTGTAATGTCCAAATATTTAAAGAGATGGAGTAAACACGATAAGCACTACGAACACTCTACTACTGGTGCAAACTGCATATAAACAACAGTGGAACTGCGCGACGCACAGTGCCGCATTACGCTAATAGCTCGCATCTCACTATGACGTGCATATGCCTGCGCGCGTAGCAGTATGACACTATGGTAAAGACAGTATCGCCCTCCTAAGTGCTACAAGATGAATTTTTATTTATTTATTTTTTTTTTTTTTACAAAACAAGAGAATTGTATAGGATTGTTGATGATTAAATTAAATATTACCAGCAAATATAAATAAATTAATTAATATATTTATATATCGAGAAAAATTAGGGGTGCTGCAGTTCCATAGTGCTTATGCACGAGCCGCCCCTGATGCTACGCATAATAAATAATTTCTGAGTTAACATATTTGTTGGTTTAGAAAAAACAGTCGACTCTGATTTTCTTTGATTAAAAATCAAAACACATCGATAATGCTCTAATCCATTGAAGTTGATTGGATTTCTTGTGGTCACAACTTGAGAAGGTAGGACGATGTAATAACTGGCAAACAGATCGGGAAAAATAACGAGGTAGCCTAAAGAAAATGAAGAAGTGAGAAATGATTGAAAAGTGGAGGGCAGATCGCACAGAAATCGCAGCGAGATTTAAGCAACGAGACATTCAATTATTTGGCCAGTTCCAGTAGCAAGCAATTTTGCAGTGCACGTGCAGTTCTGCAATAATTTTCAAGGTTACATGTAGCAACTCACCTGGGGTGTTAGGCATGCTGTAGTTACCAGTGGCAACCGGTGACCTTGCACTAACGTCTGAAGGTAAACTGCACCACGTATTTCGTTGAATGAGGTTATGGATGTCGCCCAGATACACAATACTTATATAATGACATTCAAATTAGTAGAGTTAAGAAAAGCCTACGCGTTTACTTTATTCTTCAGTTTAAGACGCCCCCCCCCCTCACATACACACATTCAAAGAGGGAGGAAAGATTACCGAACTGTAGGAGGAAACTAAAATTAGAAACGTAGATAAAGTGTCTGGGATGCTGTAGAAAAGCCGCTCTCTTTTGTGAAAATCTGACCCACGTTGGCTATAATATTAGAGCTTGCATGTTATTTATATTTAGGCGTGTTTGAGTTAGTACGCGCTTTGTCCGTGACGGTGTAATTATCGTAGCAATAATATGGCAAAAACAGTTGTGGCAGTCTCTTATTATGCGATGTTTGTTAATGGGACATTTCAAGAATGACAAAACGTCATAAGTGATATCGAAAGCCACAAAATGAAGAGGAGTAACCAGAAATGAGTCTAAAATTTACTCATCGGCAAACAATGGAAAAGAATGACTGAAATTCGATCCAAAAATATTCTTAACATTCTTCTGATGGTGTCGAATGCCAGATTGTGATAGTTTAAAACAGAATCCGTAGTGTCACTTCCTTAATGAGTTAGATTTTGTATGATGATATGAGATTGTATGAGGCCGCGAGTCCCTTTTACGGGAAGGTACGGCACCATCTTAATCCCCTCCCCCTAATTTTATCCTGGTTCGGGACCGGCATATCTGACGAATCAGGCCTTTGGCTGGGTCGTAAGTATTCCTGACTGTAATCCGTGTGTGTGCTAACGGGGCCGGTTTGCAAGAGGTAAACCCCCAGATAAACTGGGCTGAAAAACCCTGCAGTCCACGCCCAAGATCGGCTAACTTGGTTATGGCTGAGAAAGATCCTTAAGCTCCTCACGTCGGTGACGGGAATCGAACCCAGGACACTCCTTTTCCAAGTATATGGTTGCGAAGCGCAAAGCCACTAGGCTAACCGCCGGGACGCTTTCGTAATGTGTTTAAATCTTCCTTTCTTACTTAAATCTTACTTCGTTAATGTGTTTAAATCTGAAGTGGAGGAAGATGGATTGTACTGTGCAGATTCAGATAGAACAGTTAAAATAGAAAGAACCAAATTTAAACCAAAGAAACGAAGAATTAATCGATGTTTGCATTTATATAAACTCAGACCCATTTGTATATCCAATTCCAGATTGAAACTTTGAATTATCGCTATTTTTATTTTTATTTTTATTTTTTTTTAATACGCTAAAAATCTTGTACGCGTTTTTCATTCTCTAATTTTAACATCAAGAAATTCATTGCTGTATCAAAATTATCCGTAGTTGGATAAGAATAAGTTTAATGTTCCCTCTAGTGTGGATTGAGCTTTTATAGAAAAAATTACGAAATTGCATCGAATAGTTTTTTCGCTGAAATACTCTTTGAGGTGCTTTTCAACATCTTGAAAATGCTGCTCAGAGAAGCAGAATTTCATTACAAACGTCAGTCAACTCGTTACTTAATGCCATTTACTAAATAAACCTTTCTAGCGGTGAACTGAGTACGAGACTGTTGAATCTCAGTACAAATCTTAGAATCAAACAAGCAATGTTATGTCTCTCTTTAAGAATAAATATAAACAACCCTTTAACAAAGCTATATGTTGAAATATGCTACCAAAATCTTTGGAAATTGTTCAAATATCGGGAAAGCATTCCGAGAGATTCCTAAATTCTGATTATTCAAAATTCCAAGTATTCAATCGGAATTCTGAAGCTTAATATTTGCCAATACGCCCTTCCGCGGGGTGGGTTAAATTCTTTTGATATTGATAATGGAATAAATGGCTCCTCCTGAAATCAAAATAGATAATAAGCTCCCCTATCGTCATCTCTTCATTAGAGATTACCAGTTATTTAATGAGAAGGTCACGGATTCGAATCTGTCCTATAAATATTAACTTGCACTTTTAGTTAACGAATATGCTGTACGAGAATGGAGGAACGATTCCCATGTAGTTTGACTTTAACAGCTGCTTAAAGTAGCTGGAATAATTGTGGAGTGCCCTCCTTACGATCAGTGATTCGGATGCCATTGAGGGCCAAAGCCTAGCGAATCAGATTCTTATTTGCGATTGTAAACTAATTAGACGACTCTTAGATCTTTAACCTTTGAATTAGCTAAGCGACAGAAGTAATGAATCTTGATTTTAATTTCATTAATCTAGAATTCTTTTTTCTTTCTTTTCATCTTGCTTTATAGTCTTTGATCAGCATCAAAGAAGTGACCAACGTCTTACGGAAGCATATATGGTGTCATATTTTGCCGGAGATTATTTTATCCGCTAGTTTAGTTTTAGCGAAAATTTGTGTGTGTGTGAGAGAGAGAGAGAGAGAGAGAGAGAGAGAGAGGGGGGGATCATGCACCGCTTTCAGTTCAAGTTCGATAAATCTCTATAATGTTCTCTTTCTATAAAGTTCAATCTCTATAATATACTTTTCACCGGAGAATTTTCAGTAAAGTTTTCATTATTTGGAGATATCGGCCACTGCATTAGAAATCTTTATGCAGACATACGCAAACGTAGCTTACGCGGCGTATATGCGAAATAACTGGTCACGTGCGTCACCATATGTGCTCGGCAACTATTAATGATACTGTTGGTCAGTAATCGTCCATAATGTTGACCACAATGGGAAAAACGAAGGATCTCTCGGAGTTCGATAAATGGCTTACTTTGAGTGGCCATCTGGGTGGAGCCACGATTTGAAAACAGCAGAGCTGACTGGTTTCTCAAAAGACGAGATATCCCGGCTGTATAATCAGTGGAAAAATAACCCACCTTGCTTTTCTAAGAGGCGTAACTGTGGTCCTAAAACAGTCTGTTGAGAAAGAGATCGTCGTCTGAGAAGGCTTGTATGTACAAACAGTACTTCCTGTTTGCAACAAATGACCGAAGCATCGGCTGTTCTGGATCCACATCGCACCGAATTATGCGCAAGGAAATTAGAAGAATCGCAACTGATAGTCGCATGCCTGTGAGTAAAATAAAAGTTTCTGATTCAGTAGCCGGTGTGTGTATGATAATATTAAAGTCAAATAAGTTTTAAATTCTAGGATTTTTCTTTCCACCCAAAAATTCAATTCGCATTAGAGTCAGAAGATAAACAACATTTTCTTGATTTAAAACCAAGAATACAGAAATAATATGCTGATCATTTACAGAAAGTCCACCCACACCAGACGCTATCTTCATGCCTCATCTTTTTCCACTTCATCACAAATATTAAGCATAATTCACACTCTGAAAAAAACAAGCATTTTCTTTTTTAAAAAAAACGAAGATAGACAGAAAAAAGAACTGTTTCTACTCAGCCAGTTCATCATTGACAGGTATTCAAAGATCACTGTCCAGAAACTACAATGTTCAAATCCTCCTCATCCCTCTCGACAGAAAAATTCCAATATTAATTATAGAAACTCCGTTATTATCCTATACATCGGAAATCTTCGTCAAAATCCTGTCCCCTTAACAATGTCATCATATCAGATTTACTTATAAGCCCATCCAAACCATTACGTAGTCTCCGCCGATTTCCAAAATAGAGTAAGCCCTTTTATAGTATAAGTATGCTGGGATTTACAAATTTCCGTTCTTTTGTTGTACCTTACATAAGCAGGCTTGCAGAAATTTTGAAATAAGAAACAAAAAACATTTCATCGATGTTGGATACAGAATAGAAGAAAAATCGGGACTTCTACCACAAATTCGTCGATTGCGATAAAGTCATAATGTCTTCAAGAAAACTTCCTTTCGCGTCGAGTCAAAGAATCCACTAACGTCACTCACTTACATGATTCTTTCAACAAAACCAAGGAGGTCTCCTCTTGGTTTTGTTGAAGATCTCTCAAAATGCGTTAGTTCAGCTTTTCTAACAGCCATCTCCAAACTATCCTATTAGAGCAGTGACACGCGCCACACATCATTAACTCCTCGTTCTTTGATTATCGTTACTCAAACAGTTCATATGAGATTTTTTAAAAATTGTTTTAACTTGTAATCCTTACGTAATCTGCCACCTTGAAGAAGCTACTCGTGTGAGCGAAGCTCACCGGTACCTATTTACTGGAGTTAACGACTAATAAACTTAAAAATTTCCTATATGAGAACAAAATACGTGATTTATTTTAAATATCCTTTATTGTATAATATAATTTCACTCTTCTTTCTTTTTTACTAGAATTAGTGCAGAATTCGATTAATATCAAACAATGTACTACGTCCGCTGGTATTTAAATACCCTCATCTTTTAAGGTTGAAGAAATGGAGACGTAGCCACTAACACTACAGAAATAATAAGATAACATCAAGGCACATTAGGATAAATAAATGTTCTAACTTATGTCTAGTAAGAAACTGAACTTATAAGGATTCAACGGGACAGTTATCCGATTCTAAATACGTGCTACTAACGCATCGTGACTGCACACATTTAAGAAACAATACAATCTTTAAGTGCTTCACGACTTCGTAAAGTGGCTTTTTACAAAAGTGTGAGAAAATAGAAACCTACCTGACAGATAGTCAGTGACCCTTTAACGGCTTTGATGTGTAAAAAGGTCTTTTCGTTCACAAGGATGGGAGGGTCGGCGCTTCTCACTACACTGGAGACGCGGTGCGTTCTATCGTACTTTCTGTTGGGACCTTGGTGATATTGTTATTGTTTCAAGCGCCAGGAGCGCTGTTTGTCTACCGAGCTGTCACGTTATCGGCACTTCGTTTCCATGGCAACGGGATGTTGCTCAGGTCCCGGGTGTGACACATGCATTGTCATTGTCAGAAACAATATTGCGATCAAGTTTTGTTACGATGACGTTCGGGTTTCAGTTTTCGTGGTTTTTCTCTCACAGAATCCGAACTTACCCCCATCCCCTCCTTTTTCCCTTAGCTTGCAGAAACTATACGCTTCGCAAAATCATTCTCTGTTGCTATGGTTACCTCATTCGGTCAGGGAGAGATGTTTAACTCCTTTCCATTTGAACTGCATATACGAAGTCTTTTTAATCACTACTAACCGCTATATTAAGGGAATGACATTTAGTGACGTCATTGTCTTATAAATTAAAACGTAGATCTTAAAAAGTAGATCAAAGCTTTTCTGATATGTTTGTTTTTTTGTTGTTGGTGTCATTTCTGGTTGTTTTTAAGCGACTACGTCGTACAATGTCTGCAACACGTGTTGATAGAGCAGCAGCCAAGATGCCTGGATATCTGGTGCCGCACATTTCAAGGTCGCCAATAATTTGAAGATTTAACCAATGTTTATCTGTAGAGTATAGAGCTGATTTGACAGTTATAACTGGTAGGAATTTCTTCGAATTGGCCTGCTAACCTATCAACAGGTACAGCAACAGTACTGTATTAACCCTTAGTAACAGGGGTGCTATTTTGAACGATGGATCTGATGACTCTTAATTGCGTTTTTTTTCCTCGATTATTTTCCTGGATTCCATCTCATTCTATTAGCCCACATGATGGCATTCATCTCATAAAATCATCTCCTAGCTCATCTTAGTTATCATTCTGTCTTAGCATATCTTTTTCAGTCTCAGCAGAAGGACGGAATACCTCCCCAGCCCTTCTTCACACACTTCTATCCCTTATCCAACACACTGTTACATATCGAGAGAAAAGATAAAGAGCAGTTGACTTTGCCCTTCATAAACGTTTCGCATGTCGTCGCAAGAAGTTCTTGGTGACATTTAAACCTTGTAAAAAATTGCCATTCCATTACGAAAATCTCAAATGTCAGTTTCGTTAATCACCACGGAAACCTGAAGTCATCCGACATTTCGTTGATTGTTTCTACACGCAGCACTTCAATGAAATGGACCACGTTGATAGAAATTCCAACCAGTTTTCACTCGAGTTTCTTCGCATAATTCAACCCCTCTTTCTTCTTTCACGGAGCAAAATGGCATTTTAGAATATGAATGATGCTTCGCTGTTCCAGAGAAGATGAGAAAGAGCATACCTTACATTATTTCGTAAATAATTTGACTTGTTTTCCGATGTTGTCCTATCGAACGGATAATCAGGTTCATTTTAACCAGCACATAAAAAAGCAATTTTTTTCCTTTATTCCCAGCCCGAGTTACTTATTGTAAAGCAACACATGATGCACAATTGGCTATATGTCTCATTAAAGCAATGAAGATTCTGATTTCGTTCATTCAATGTGTAAATTTTTTGTGTACAATTTTTTGTACACAAGAAAGGTCAGCACATTGAAAATCGTGTATGTGGTCCAGGGGACCCTGATTCTGATGAATAAAACATTATTTCCTGTGGGTTCAATTACTATATTAATTTCTGTGTCTCTCGCAAGTTGTTGTTTCAGTTTAATTATTATTATTATTATTATTATTATTATTATTATTATTATTGTCATTGTAACGCGCCACATATCCAGCTGGAATGAGTGACGCGGCTGTCGCTTACACCGTCGAAATGTTATTATTCCATTTCATCTGCCTTTAATGTAATTATCCGCTTGTTTTTGGCTTCGTCAGCGCCAAAATTTCCCCTATCGGCGACTTTTGCTAGTAAATCTTTTTTTCGCGGAAATCATCTCCCCATGCGCCTTAAAAAGTCTCAATATAAAATTTGGTCTCATTCCGTTTATTGGTTTTAGCTACAGATGCCTCCCATAAAATAACTTTCCCTCTTTGGAGGATTCAACTGTACAAGCCAAACTTAGTCCTATAAATGCTCTGGATCGACTTCAATGGTGCACAGCTTGTCATGATTGGAGATGCTTATGGTTGAAAAGCAACGATATGAAGTGATACGTACTCTTCGCATTAGATTGATGTGCATGGATATGGCGATTACCTAGAGAATAGTTTAGCATTTGCATGTTATAGTGTCGTGTGCTGTGGATGCTTCGCCTAGTTTTGACCACTTCCCCTTTGCTGTACTGTCCGAAAAGATGAATGTTACAGTGTATTAACATTCTGAACAACAATTCTGTCTCGTTAGAGAAAAGACCAAGTCAAATATCTACAAGATAAAGTACTAAGGCGATACTGCAAGGCTGTGGAAACGTGGTTTGAAGAAATATGAACGCCTGGGTCAGGCTTAGCAGAGATCCAGTCTTGAATCCTATAAATCCTGTCAGAAGAATTACACCATCGGTTCAAGGAGAGTATCTTTCGTTGTAGGTCAAAGGTGTACTGACGTTGGGGAAAGGATTTGTGAAATTTTCAAAATCCGTAGGTTTTGCAACAGTAGGTATATTCGGTTCCATCTACCTTTACGAATTAGCCCCAATGATCTGTTACGGTACTGCTCTTCCGCAATGCAGTCTCAAGGACATCAGGACGTTTACCTTTTCGATTGGAAAGGTAAACATGATTGTAGTTACTTGGCTGTAATATCAAATGGGTATGTTTACACTTAATGGATTTGGCTTATATAAATTAATTTTGATTATAATATATTCATAGTCTGCTAAACCCGTCAATGAGTATGTTCTAAGGCTAGTTTAACAAGAAGAAAAAACCCAAAATTTTGAGTTGGAAACTGCAATTTTCGTACCTCGTCGAATAGTCTCACGTGTATCACATACCCCCCCCCCTCAAAACGTAGCATGTGACTATCACAGGTGGTTCACTAATTCTACGTAGATCTCTCATGAGCAAGGTAGGTCACTTTCTCTCATGCAGTTTATGTCATGCATTTTAAATTATGTGAATTAGCTTCAGAATATGACCTGTTAGTCTACTGACGCCTGTTAATTCAAATAAGTACCTGTAATATCTCAGTCACTGGAATTCTTTCATCTGATATTATTTAAACTTTCCAAATATAGTACGAGAGTGCTGAAACAGTCCTTCGCCTTGTCTTACGGATGCAGTCTGGGGGTCTTGGCTTGAGCGAGTATCCATTCTTTCGTTTGACATAGAAAAGTAAACCTGAATTGAAAGCTCACATATTATTTCTATTCTATTTTTTGTATGTCGCTGGCATAGAATTTCGCAACTCTTTAAAATGAGAGGTTTCTGGAGTAGAATTTTGCGAGTTCGAATTGCTGTTATCGGTTATTGAAACAGTCTTTCATCGTGACATTCTGCTACACTTACCGAAGAGAGATGGGAATGTCTACGTTAAACACGTAATCAATCGTGACTGCTCTTGTTAGTAACACCGCTTTTACAAGGCGACAACGATAACTTTGTGCTGAGTCATTAATATCGTTTTTTTTTTTATTATTTCGTTGTGCAATCAGCTTTTGGCAGCCCACAGCATCGCGCATGTGACACTCTCACATGTTCCTGAGCAGTAACAGTGCCCACGTTTTGCAGCTTTTTTTTATTATAGCATTTTTAAAAGTTGTATTTGAGTATCTTAGTAAAATTACTTCAGAGAAACCAATGCAAGAGTAGAATTTTCATATTTGTGGGCAGTTAAGGCAGCTGTTTCTCTCTCTCTCTCTCTCTCTCTCTCTCTTGCAAGATCGAACACAAGGAGATGCGGACCATATGTTCACCTACTCAGTGCCTACCTATGCCCAAGGTCACGTCGGTGCAACAGCAGCAGCGACTTCGCAGTTCGCATTTTCTCTAGAGATTCCCTCTGTTAACCGATTTCGATCATTTATTCTTATAATGACTTACCTCCTGCCTTTCAAAGCGCCTTCCTTTCGAAATATCCCACATGTAAATACAATTGAATGGAGATAATCATAAGTTTCATAGTCGTTATTACAATTAACATCTACACAAAGTAATTTACATAGAAAATCCTCCAATAGAAATCAAACTGAAATAACGCGATACATTTTAGAGGTTTCTAAATATTAAATTTCGTCTAGTCAGAGCAGTTACTTTGATGATTTCGAAAGGACTCCTACAACCTTTGCCTCTGTAAATAGTTCATTTAAAACAATTTAAAATTATTCCAGAAAATTTTGTTAGGATTCAGAATATCAAGTTTGATAAACTCTGTCTAGTCTGACTAGAAGAATAACATGGATAATAAAGAAATAACAAAAACGGTTCTAATAGGTGTTTAAGTATTTGCGAAGCGTAAAAAGAGAAGCAAAACATGTTTTCATGTAACTGTTACGGAAAAGCAAATATAACTTTATTAAGTAACATTTTTGTAAAACGTTACAAAAATGCTTACAATAGAAGATTCTCGGGTCGCACCTGATCAGTTATTTCCCATATTCAGACTATGCGCTCTGAATATCATAAATTTATGAAGCTTTCATATTAACAAAAAAAGTTCATAAACTTTTTTATCTTTATTTTTATGCTTCCAAAGATTTTATGAGGGTTGCCGAAAAGATAAGAATTCAGTATCATTATCCACTAAAATAATTGTCGTTAACTTCTAAATTTATTCCTCATCAAATAAGCCTTTCTCTCTTTATGCAAAGATAGAAATATTTTTACTTAACCAAGTCCATCCATCCTATTGCTCATTGGACACCATCAGATGCATGTGGTCACTCCTTTCCTTGGTGATATTCCACAGCAGTTCTCGCCAGATGGTCCTGTCGTATGCTTTTCTGGAGGCTTCAACTCTCTGAAGATCAGTCACTCCACACACCATCATCCATCTCACTGATGGTCTACCCTTCCTCTTTTTCCTTTTTCCTGGATCTTCGATTACTGTTCTGAGAGGTCCTCCGTCCATCCTTTCAGTGTGTCCAAAGTATTTCAGCTTTCTTCTGTCAATATCTTTAAGGAGCCTTAAAGTTCTGCCGATAGCGCCCTTCCGTTTGTCCGCCTTCCAGTACATGATATTCTGAACAGCCTTCTGGAACACCACACCTTAAAAGCAGCTATCATTTCCCTCACTGATTTCTTTAGTTTCTAAGTCCCACATCCATAAGTCACTGTTGGAAAAACAACTGAATCCAAAATCCTGACTGTTATTTTTAGCCATTCCTAAACCTTTTTGTGACATCTTCTGAACAGCAATTCTTCACATTAATAATGGATCCTAGGTACTCAAACTTGTTGACTTCCTCAATTCTTTCTCCATTAAGGTACACTTGTTTCTCAAGAGCTTATCTGTCTGTATTTCCTTTGAGAACCATAATCTTTGTCTTGCTAGGATTTGAGTTGAAATTCTGTGTTCTCACTGATCTCATTAACTTTGTTATGGATTCGTTCTAGTTCTTCTTTGCTACTACAAAGGAGTACTGTATCATCGGCGTGCCTCGGATTAATGATTATTCTACCACCTATCCTAATTCCTGTGTTAAGCTCATCCAATACTTCATGCACGATGACCTCAGCATAGATACCAAACAGGCAAAGAGAGTATGCATCCTTGCCTAAATTCCTTGAGACCTGAAGCCAATCGGTTAATTCAACACCAGTTCTTACCGTGGCTTCTTGCTTCCTGTACAAGTTGGCTATCAACCTGATAATGCGTTGAGGAAAACCCATTCTTTTCATTACTTCCCACAGTTTCATTACTTCACATGATGAATACAATTTGTGGGGTAGTCTACAAAACACATTACCAAAAGGAGTCTAAATTCTTTATACTTTTCTATGATCTGTCTAAGGCAAAGGATTTGATCTGCGGTACCCTTTCCTTTCCTAAAACCCGCTCGTTTCTCAGGCATCTGTTTTGAATCTGATTATCTGTCTGAACGTTGGCCTCAATTCTATTTAGATAATCTTTAATAAAATCTTGCTTGCATGAGATATTAAACTAATAGTTCTATAGTTATTGCAATATCCTTCATTTCTCCTTTCTTATGTAGAGATATGAAAATCGACTTTTCCAGTCTCAAGGCCATACTCCTGTCTCCCATATCCTTGCAATCAATCTATGAAACACTCTTATCCCTCCGTCCCCTGTGGCCTTAACTCTGCTGGGATTCCATCCGTACCTGGGGCCTCATTGTGGTTAAGCTGTATCTGCGTTTATTTGTCATCGTATATACAAATAATTGGGATAAATTGACAAGCGACGTCTTTCGAGATGACATTCCTGTTTAATGGTTGTCATGGTAATGTGTCAAACTAGCAATCAAATTCAAATAATAACTCATCTCTATTCTTATTGTGTTTGGTTGTTTTATTAGTTTGGTAGTATTCCATTCACGTTTTCTGTTGTTGTTGTTGTTTTTATTTCATATAAATTTATTGTATTCAACAGTGTTTAACTAATGCTAACCTAAAAAATTCAATGAATGTTATTTCTCAAGTTTCACATTTGTATCATTCATGAAATAAATAGGAAAATACTGAATATAACTCAGTAAAAATTTTACTCTTTAAATCCGATAACTACATTTCAAAAGGAATTGGGATATTCAACTTAGTCTTTCAAAAAACTCTAGTTTTTTGTACATTTTTTTGTACATAAGATTATTATACATTTCCCTTGTTCATATTTAAATGACTTCCTCCTACGATTTGACTGCCTGTGAGAACTGGAAAAGGAGAAATCTGAAAAATATATTTGAATATATTTAAACATCGCTTCATCAGATTTATTTAGTCGAATCTTATGTCGTAGTTATTGAAACGCCCCAACACACTCCTACGATCATTATGAAATATCTGCAAGCCATTCGTAAGTGGGTGTTGTCTGTACTTCGCGTTGTATTTACGTACGAGCTTATCAGCGAAGTATCAAATGTAAAAATATCTGCATTTATTTGTCATCGTGTATACAAATAATTGGAATAAATCGACAAGCGACGTCTTTCTAGATGACTTCCTGTTTAGTGGTTGTCATGGTAGCGTGTCAAGTAATCTAGCTCAAAATAGAAATAGTTAAAGAGATATAAAAACACACGGGAATTTTTTGTTAAAAAATGTATTAAGATTTACTTATATTTTAATGTCATATTCTTGTTCAAAGAAGCTTGTGTTTTTCAAGAATTATTATTATAATTTCTGTTAACAATAATGTGGAAAGTAATAAAAAAAAAGTGCAGCAACAGCTAAAGTACATCCTGATTACTAAATAACTTAAGGAATTCACAACGTACACTAGAATATAAATTAAATTAAACTTTAATATATATTTCCAATATTTCGGAAACGTCACGTTTCCATCTTCAAAGGAACTTAAGATAAAGACACGTGCACGTAGGCACTACACACACTAAATGAGAACGAAGCGAGGAAGCCATTTTTGGATACCCCCTAGCGGGCTATTTAGGTATTCTTGGCCGTTGGGCCATGAAGGTCTCCTGATGTACGTCTCTCCAATTTGGGGCAGTCTCATGCAACCAAACTTGTTGAGGTTTGGCACGCTTCTTAGGGCCGAGGCTGATTCCATGAATAGTCTTTCAAATTTGAACTTGCTACGGTGTATTATTGTGGCTTTCTTCCACCGTATTCTGTGATGTGTATTCAGAGCATGGTCTGCATGTCCAGAGTGGAAGTACTGGTGAAACCGGATGTAGTCCTTGTGTTCTGAAATTATGATATTCGCTGTCCTGCCTGTTTGGCCAAAGTAGGCCAGCTTACAGCTGCAAGGGACCTGGTATACACCATGTCGGTCTAGGGGAAGTGGTTGGTTTTTAGTGGAGCCGATAAGGGATGCCAATTTTCTATATGGTCTGTAGCAAGAGGTCAAGTCATGTTTTTTATCTTAAGTTCCTTTGAAGATGGCAACGTGACGTTTCTGAAATATTGGAAATATATATTAAAGTTTAATTCAATTTATATTCTAGTGTACGTTGTGAATTCCTTAAGTTATTTAATAATCATGTATAACCAACGTATAAGCCTTTCTACCAGAAGGAATAAAGTATATTCTGTTTCAAAAATTAAAACAAAAACATGGATCAACAGCTAAATAATGTACCAAACAGACAGAACTAAAAACAATTAGCATCTAAATTAACTGCCAAAATTGGAAACTTTTTTTACTAAAGAAAGAGCCATACGGCTTCATTTCGGCGATGTGAAATTACATAAGCAAAGGGGGTGTTAGATTCAACATTACTTCAAAGCCAAATGTTTGTAGAAACTGTGAAGTTTCGTAAACTTAACTTGCGAGCTTACGAGAATAGAATTCTTGGCTTCGGTGTTTGTCTCCTTAGAGTTGCACAAATGTAAAACCTCCTCTTTTCATTAAGTAAATTCTGTATATCTTGCTGAGCAAATATTGTTGGTTCTTTCTAGGCTTTAATGTTTCACTACAACTAAAAGGAATCAAAAAAGAAGTTTGCCTTTTGATAAATCGTTTGAGTCTGGACTGTAAATATTTTCGATTTGGAGAGCGTCTTAACTAGATGTATACAAACCTTCTCTGCAACCTGGAAACATTCTAATGGAACGAATACTGAGACTACTGTCAGAGAAGGGCAGGAAGAATCCTAGTTTCAATTCATACATCAGCATTTAGCAAATATTAAGCAAATTTTACGAAAAAATAAATTAAAAAGTTTTGCATATAGTTCGCACATGAGAAAAAGTTTAAAACTTTAAGAAATTGATAGTGAGTGTCGTTATGGAAGTTTCAGATATATTTTGGAATTCAATTTAGGAAAATCAGCATTTCAACTCGACAATCGTCGGCTTGCTTTTGTCTTTGAGTCGCGCGATCTTTTATTAACACGCACTAATCATATGCATAGAGATGGAAGTAACCAGTAGAGGAGATGTGGGAGTAAGAGCGTCGACTTCTAATCGATCTTGGATTGCTCGTGGGTGGATTAAGATTACGAGACCTTCATTAAAACTGTTGTGCAATTGGACTTCGAGAGCTTGGGAGGGACATGATTTTGCCAGAAATAATTAAATTAATTACAGCAGCATTGTCGCTAACAGATTCACGTATATCGAGTTATGAAGGTGAGCGGCCGATCTCGTAAATCATCATCATCATCAGTTGCATCAGTCTTGGGACTGGTGGCTCAGCAGCAATTTCCTCCATTCCGCTCTGTCATTGGCTTTCTTCTTAACCTCCTGGTAACTCCTCAAACCCGTGCTGTCTTTGACTTGGTCAAGAACGCTTTTCCTTGGTCTGCCTCTTCTTCTTTTCCCCTCTATTTTGCCTTCAGTTATTCTTTTCACAAGTCCATCATGTCGAGGTATATGCCCAAACCACCTATCCCTTCTAATTTTGATCGATTTTATTAGAGTTCTTGTTTCGTTTATCTCTCTCAGGACTTGTTGGTTTGATTTTTTTTCTGTCCATTTTATTTTGTTCATGCGACGCGAGCACCACATTTCAAAAGCCTCCAATCTTCTTACATCTTCTCTGCCTAGAATCCAGGTTTCACATCCATACAGTGCGATGCTCCATATCAATGTTTTTACTAAATTTTTTTCAATTGTAGGTTGAGGTTTCCTGTTAAAATGCTTTTCATATTAGAGAATTGGGCTTTTGCATTGTTTATTCTTGATCTTATATCTTCTCTTGTTCTGCCATCTTTAAAATATTTCATATTTAAAGCTTTTCACTTGTTTTATTTGTTCCCCACTGATGTCTATATGTTCTGTATTGATAGGGATTTTGCCTGTAACAATGATTTTAGTCTTATCTGTGTTGATTTTCATTTTATATTTTTCAAGGTTATTATTTAGTAATTCTAGCATTGTTTTTAACGTTCATCTGTTTTCTGCTACAAGGGCTAGGTCATCAGCAAATCTTATACACATCCCCTGCTCACCATTTATCTTTTTGCCACTATTTATTTTATCTTTAGTTTCCTGAATGGCCTTTTCAATATATAAATTAAATAAAATATCGTAAGTAGTGTTGATAATTAAAATTTCAACGTATTCGTTTTATAAATAATGTAAGCAATTATAAATTATAACGAATATCAAGGATTTAATTATTCAGTCAATTTAGTTCTTAGCTGAACAACTTTAGTTTACGGAAATTCCCGCATACATCTCGCACTACGATTTTTTAACTTTCATTTCGGGGGAAAAAATGCGAGTTGTATTCGAGTAAATACGGTAAACAAATTTGCTGATTGAAAAGACTTTTCAGTGCCGCGTTTCGTGCTGTATAGATTTGTGCTACATTTATGCAGAAGTCTGTACGAAATAATATTTGCGTATAAATTCGCTAAAAATACAAATCCGCCAACGCCTTTTATTCTGCAAAGGAAGTAGGCGAGGAGTTTAACCCTGCTATAATGATAAGTAAAGATGTCATCTATATATCTTACCCAAAAGGATGGTTGAGGGAAAATAGATGAGAAAAGGACTTTTTCTAAATGTTCTAAATAAAAGTTGGCCAAAGCAGGAGAAAGAGGACTTCCCATGGCCGTTCCTTCTACTTGGCTGTAAAATTTATTTTGACATACGAAATATCCAGAATGTATTACGAAATATCTAAAAGTTTTATAATGTCTTCAGGAAAGATGTCAGCAAGTAATTTTAAAGTTTCCTTGGGAGGTACATTGGTATACAAAGATTCTATATCAAAGCTAACCATAAGATCTGTAGGTTGTAATGAGACATTTTTTAATTTTTCTAAGAAATATGAAGAGTTCTTTAAAAACGAATTAGAGTTGCCAATGTAATATTTCAATAATTTAGCTAAATATTTGGCTATACGGTAAGTAGGAGAATCAACACAATCTACTATTGGACGAAGAGGATAGTCAATCTTATGGATTTTTGGGAGGCCATAAAATCTAGGAGGTCTTGCAAAATGAGTTTTAAGTCTTTCAGTTGTGTCTTTATCTAAACTGATGACTTCATCTAAGAGAGCATACATGTAGGAGAATAGATGACAGAGAATGTTGTTGGATAGTAGAACTCTCTACTGTCCAACAACACATGAAACTCAATGGCTTTTCTGAAAAAAGTACTCAACATCTTCCCAATTCTTATAATCCTCCACAAAACAATAACGTTTCAATACGTCGAGTTCCTATTCCTTATATCTCCGGTATTTCTGAACCTATCGCAAGAATTTTAAAGAAATATGATTTAGCAGCTACTTATTCATCTATTAACAAATTGTCTTCTCATTTTCCTTCTCCTAAAGACAAACGCTCAACTTTATCTCTTCTTGGAGTTTATCAAATTCCGTGCAACTGTGATCTATCCTATTTTGGACAGACTGGACGTTCTATTGAAAAAAGAATCCAAGAATCCTACGTTCTTCACAACAAACCTGAAAAGCCTGGATTGGCTCAGCACGGGATTGAAACTGACCACAGCATCTTTTGGTCCAGGACTCGCCTCTTACATAGATCCCGTTATAGGTTTGAATGTTTGTTCAAGGAAAGCGTGGAGGCCTTGCTCAATCGTCCCAACCTGAATCGTAATGACTGTATTTCTATATCAAAAATCTGGGAAAGTCTAATCAAGATTACTCATTATTTATTTTTTTTCCAATCATATCTCTTTCAAAATATTCCGTTTCATACTTAGTGATATAACATCACGCGGCGTGTTCTATTTTAAACGATCTATTGTTAATATTCTAGCTTGTGTTTTTTAAAACTGTTCTTGTAATACCACTGAGGATGGTCTGCTATTTCCAGACCGAAATATCTGCATAATTAAATATCTTTCTTGTGTTTACGTGCATTTATCATTCAGTCTTATGTCACAAGTATCCTTAAAACAGCTAACCCTGCTATCTTTTGGGACAGCCGATATCCACACTCTTGGCCAATGACGGACCGCTGTCCCAAGACAATCAATCATTTCAGAAAGGCATGCCAAATGGCGTGATCCCTAACCCTGACACTGTATATTATTTTCTAATACTGTGAGTTCTACGGTCGATTTTCTTGATATTTACTTTTCTTATTTGTGTCCTACCCACGAAAATCTGCAAACCTTGTTTTTCTTTTTTGTTTCATACTTCAGCTTGTTGCGTGTATTTTCTTTTCGGTTTCTTGCTAATTTAACTGTTCATTTCGAGTCGATTCTTATCTTCTTTTTTTCTCCATTCATTTACGTTATAATTGACATTCATCGTAAACTTTTTCATTTTTTATTCTGCCAAATTTGTTTTATTTTCTGAACGTTTTCATTTAGCATGTTTATTTATTTGTTTTATTTTGGCCTTTCGATTCTTGTTTCACACGCATGCGCCAATATTGGTCGGATTACTAATTTATATTCTTACTTTTTCTTTTGTTAGATCTTTATTTTCTCATGTCGATGAATTTAAACGTCCTGATATTTCAGTGGATCGTTCTTTTCCTTCATTCTACATTATATTTTCACTGTTCACAATTATTCCTGAGTGTTAAAATTCATTACTTGATCCAGTATTTTCATATTCAATTCAAATTTTCTTCTTAACTGGTTCGTTTGCAATTACAAAAGCCTTGCAGCAATTTTTCTTCTTTTTATGATTATTATTCCATTTGATTTCTGTTTCTTAAAGTCTTTCTATAATTTCGTCCATAATTATGCTAAATAGACAAGAACTTAAAGAATTCGCCTTGTATGATCCCTTTCTTTATAGAAAATTATGTATTTGTGTAATATCTTATTTTGTGTGTATGTCTCTCATCATTTCGATACCTTGCAGTTATATTTCTTGATGGTAGCACTCTCAACACATCCTGTAATCTGATTTTGTTGAATGCCATCTCTAAATGAATGAAACACATAAATATCAGTTTGTCACATTCTACTACTTTTGCTGTCATTTGTTTTATAACAAATATGTCATCAGTACATGATCTTTCCTTGCGCAATCCTTATTGGTCATCTTTATAATTTAGTCTTTATTTTAGGTCTTCTTTGATAATTTTGCTCATCTTTTTAGTATAGTTCGCAGTAAGTTTATTCCTTGATAGTTGTTGATTTAAATGTTAAGCATTGAGTTAAACATTCTTATGCTGTTTGTTTGTTATTTATTAAATTCTTTGTAATAATTCCACCTTAAATTGATTTCCTTGTATTTTTTTATTTTGATATTTTGTAAACAAATATTGCATTAGCACCACGAATAGGCTACTTTATTTTTTATTTTTTAAAACACTTTTATTTTTATTTATATCTGTTGCAGTTATAACTTAGACCAGCTATCCTAGAGAAAATTGTAGCAACTAGAAGATGACTTCAGTTTTGCTTTTATTATTCAAGACTTAGGCTGTCTGGAAAAAAATCAATGGATACCATAACGTGAGGAACAAACAGCCGTAGCTCAGTTGGTATAGACGCGATTCGACTTTTCAACTGAAGGTGAGTTAGCCCTTCTCATGCTGAGGTATAGGGTTTTTCTCCCGAAAACTCGGGTTTTTTCATCCCTCCGAACAGGCATACGGGCCATTAGAACACACGCAGTTAGCATACATAATACACTGGCCTCATAGCTTGAATTTTTTTTCGGCCTTAAATCCAAACAAACCAAACGAAACAAGGTGCCCACCTTAATATGATGTAGGATCTCCTTTCGCTGCGATGATTGCAGTAATTCTAGGGGAAATACTTTCCACAAGCATACGATAGCTATCAATGGGGATTTTGGACCATTCTTCCTGTAGGCATGTAATGAGATCCTCGAGTGTTGCGTGTGTGGACGTTCTTCGACCTCACCCGATGCTCCAGTTCATCCCATAGATGTTCAATACCGTTGAGATCAGGGCTTGTGGAAGAAATTCAACTGCGGTGACGTTCATGTCCTCAGACCACGCAGTTGCAGCAGCAGCAGCCTTATGAGACGGTGAAAGAGACAGTTCCGTAGATACCCCACAAAGTTGGAAGCATTGTCCAGAATATTCAGATAACTCTCGGAGTTCAATGTTCCTGGCACCACAAACAGAGGTCCGAAGGCAAACCAGGAAAAACAGGACCGCACGCCTGGTTTTCTCCGAATTTCATACTTGGGGTTACGCACTCTGGTAAGAGACGTTCATCGGGCATCAGCCACACCCCCACCCGTCCATCTGCTCGATAGAGGGCGTAGTGTGAAAGGTCGCTTTCCAAGCTTCCACGTCCTATTTTACCAGCTGTTTACACCACTGAAAATGACGCTTCATACTGGTTCGGGTAAATTGGGACTTGCATATTGCGGTCCTATCATGGAATCCCATGTGGTGAGCGTCGATTCTGAATTTTGTGTGCAGACTCATGTTCCAGTCAATACCCGGACCTCTTTATTCAACCTCCATTCGGCCAACGAATGGTGGGTTTTGCATATTATCCTTGGTAGCACTCTACTGTCATGTTTGCTGAGTGTGGTGTGTTCTCCACTGCGGGTAGCACTTCCAGTCGACTCCCTTCGCTTCTATCTCCGTGTTATATCACTGATTGTTGATCTGGAATGGCCAATTTGCCGAACGGATAGGCGCAATATGGCATCCTGTCACAATGCCTCTTTCAAACTCCGTCAGTTACCTTCTTGCAGCCATTTCACTCGGACCAGTTGCTCTGACTTGGGAGTATTATATTTCTCCACTTCATACCTGCTACAAACACGTGATTCGTTACATAGCACGATGCTCCTTGCCCATGGGTAATGTCCGTTGACTTCTTTCTAAGCAGTGTACATCTCCAGTTCTGTTAAGCGTTACGGAACATGCGATTTCCTCTTTAATTACTGACAAATTATTGGTTGAAATAAATAGTCTAGCTTTCTGTCAAGCATATCTGAATAGCTTATTTAAACAGTTCAGAAACCTTCAGAGCTGGTCTTTAAATTATGTACTACACTTTTTTTCGGAGAACTCCCTCCCCCGTCTATCATAACCTATTACAAATACTCCAAGGTATCTTGTTGCCTTCTCCTTAATTTTCTGATCATTGACCAGAAACAAATATTTCAATGAAGTAACATTGTCTGCCACTCGTTTTTGTACGAACAGAAGTTTACCAACTTATTCTCAGAATATCTCAATTCAGTGAAAGTAAAGACTGCATATTTATAGTGAATTGGAACTTGATGAGTTCAAATATATGCCGGTTAGCACAGTCTCCGGGTTCTTCTGCAACTATCTGCAATTCGTTTTAGTAGGAAAGAAAATCATAGGAGGAAAAATACTGTCGTTGGAGTCCTTCAAATTACTTTCTCGAGTCACGACCGCTGCGTTAATTTCGTTAAAATGAAGTCGATATCTGAAGTTTAAACTTTGCTGGCACGTGTGCTATTAAAGCACGTGCCACTTTTGACATTATATCAACAGACTTTTACTGGGAAGAAGCTGTTTGTCTTGTCTGAGACATCAACGTCAGATGGGGATTAAAGAAAATCGCTGTCAACGGCAAAGTGTGTCAACAAACGAACAAGAAGTCATTCAGAGAGACAGAAAGAGAGAGAGAGAGAGAGAGAGAGAGAGAGAGAGAGAGAGAGAGAGAGATGGGTGCGGATGCAAGGAGGCTTAAAGTAATAAATGGTACAGAACAAACGAAGCGGCGATAAATTCGTGGTATTTAATTAAGATAAAAACTTATTAAATATTTCGGCCTTGGTTTCAAGTATTGTGGCCATCTTAATTAGTTCTTTCCAAGCCACAAATTCTTTTTAAACATTTTATGTTGGCGCTGCATGTTGTCATACTGTCGGAGACCTCGCCACACTTCATAACGATCTAAATGGAAACCTTGAGTTTCAGTGACATGCTACACTTAAAGGGATTTTATCTAAGCTTTTTTTTTTTTTTTTACTTTTACGAACAGCTTCAACAAGTTGCCCTCAAGGTTTTCTTCTTCTGTGATGTGCGTTT
Source organism: Typopeltis vanoorti (assembly GCF_054136105.1). Lineage (NCBI taxonomy): Eukaryota > Metazoa > Arthropoda > Arachnida > Uropygi > Thelyphonidae > Typopeltis > Typopeltis vanoorti. The sequence goes on along the minus strand of NC_143549.1, from coordinate 180,095,143 downwards.
ATTTCTTTTGTAATCTATTCGTGTTTGCTAGCTTATTCTTTCACTCTTTGTGAAGAAATACAAAGTTAAAACAATTCTTTTTAGATACTTTTTAGTGATGTCGTCATCAGCAAATTGTTCTTAAGAACTCGCTAAGAGCATAAACAAAGAAATGTGTTTAAAAATGCGTTGATCTTATTTATGCAGAAGCTGATAATTCGTCCTTCTTAATGTTAATAGAGTGCACACCCTCTGTCCAACAAGAAACCGAACTTTTCGAAAATAGAAGAAACTAGTGGCTCCACCTGTCGTATCTTTTTGTTGTCGAAAGCAGCAAAGTTCATTAGCGTTGTGGCAACTGTTTATGATATTAGATTCATTAGAAGCCGAGTTATAGTGCCAAGAGTGACAGTGTGTTTTGACGAACGGTCGGTCATCACGATATTCATGCTGTATACATGAATTCTCTCTATCAATCGCTTCAAAAACTTCGAGATAAAACTAACCATTGACCGTTTGGCCAGGCGAAACGAATTCTTTGCCGATAATGCCCTTGGAATCGTAGAAACAAATCAGCATTGTCTTTACTTTTGACTTCTCCAAGCAACTTTTATTCGGATGCCCCTCTTCTGGTGCTCTCCATTCAGCACTCTGGCGCTTTGTTTCGCACTCATACTCAAACCACCACATTTCGTCACCAGTAGCGATCATTTCAAGGAAATTTGAGTCCTTAGGAGCGGTTTTAATGAGGTCCTTGCGTTTTCAATTCGATACATTTTTTGGTCGTCGGTCAACTTGTGGGGAACAAATCGCGAATTCAATTTACGAAGGCCCAAACTGTGGGTCAGAATGTTGTGCACAGTTGATTTTGGAATCCTCAATTCATCTTCAATCAATCTCACTGACGACTTCGGGTTTTCTTTGATGAAATCACGCACTTTTTGGATGTTAACTTCGCTCAGTCCAGTTTTCGGACGGCCCGGCTTTTTGTCATCCTCAAGCGTCTCAAGACCACTTTGAAATCGCTTAAACCACTCGTAAACTTGAGTACGGGATAAGCATTCATCACCGTATGCTTTTTGAAGCATTTGATGGGTTTCGGTAAAACGTTTACCAAGTTTTACACAAAAGTCAATTGCAGCTCTCTGTTTGAAACTCATTTTCCGACCGTTCGTCAAAACACACTGTCACTCTTGTCACTATAACCCGGCTTCTAATGAATCTAATGTCCTAAACAGTTGGTACAACACCAATGAAGGTTGTCGCTTTCGATAACAAAAACATACAACAGGTGGCGCCACTAGTTTCTTCTATTTTCGAAAAGTTCGGTTTTGATTTGGGGAGAGGGTGTGTGTGGAGGGGTTAGAGCATCTCTCCATGAGAAGAGGCTTGATAACGAGGAGATAGTGATTACATTTATATTAGATTACATTTATGCAGTTTACAATTTTTCTTTCATTAGAAAAGATAAATAAATATTTAGTAAGAATATGGCATGAGATTAAAACTTCTAAATCCATTTTATAGTCACGAGTTTTTGAAACCTAATTGCCTGCAATTCTTCGATACAATATACTACTGTATGTGCATATATTGACGTTAATCTTATAACTGCGTTACAAGCTAGCGGAATTAATTTAAAAAAAAAACTTATTATTATTAATTTAAATAAAAATCTTATCACACACACGATGAACACAATAGCGCAGTCTGTCTAACTTTCTGAATTGCTTTTACTAAGCCAGTAAAGCTAAGATGAGTCCATGTATTGTTCTGTCACTGCGTATATTCCCATGAGTGTTTGTCCAATTTTCAGAGTTGTCATGGATGAGGAAATATTATTCCACCTCCGCCAACATTTAGCATATGCTAGTTTATTTATTTGATGTGTTGCTGACAAAGATGAATTGGTTTGAACACCCAAGCAACTAAGGCCCCATTGTAATTATGCCTACTAATTGAGCATGTTCTTCTGATCAATGTGCCTATTTTGTGTAATAAAGAACCCAAGTTTTCGAGGGAAAACCAATTAACCTCCGTATGAGATCTGCTCGAACACATTGACTGGTATGATGGATTACCCAAATTATTCTCAAGGGTAGAATTCCCTGGGATTCAAATAACAGAATAGAATAGATCCCGAAGTATGACTGTCGTTTGGCCGCAAAGTAAGTAATTTTCTAAATTTAGTCTTTTAGAAATGAATTCTGAGTATATTAATGATATACGAGAATCGGCTGGATATATTTGTCTTGAACAGTGTACTGATTTTGTTAAAGATACCAAGCAATTTTTTAAACTTGGTTTTAATCCTTTTTCCCAAGTAAGCAAACAGACCAGTAAGTCAAGTTTGTGCCTGCATGTAGTGCAAGTCTGAGGCAACTCGTGGTAAAGGTGGAGTAAGTTCCGATCACTTTCCTTAGTATTTTCCCCTAATGCAAAGCACATCCCCTTGCAGAGATGTAAAGGCCACTACCCAGACCGGTTTCGACCTTTATTGAGGTCTCGTCAGTGGGTCCTTGCCTTTAATTCATAGCCTCATACATCTCCGCAAGGGGATGTGCTTTGCATTAGGGGAAAAATACCAAGGAAAGTGATCGTAGCTTATTCCACCTTTACCACGAGTTGCCTCAGACTTGAACTATGTTCAGGAGCAAACTTGACTTACTTGTCTGTTTGTTTACTTGGAAAAAAGGATTAAAACAAAGTTTTAAAAAATTGCTTGGTATCTTTAACATAGCATATACCCGAGGTAAAAAACTTTCTACAGTGCACCGATTTATTTATTGTAAAACTAAAATGAAGGAAGAATTTAGTGCAAACGTTGTTCATTCCATTGAGAATACTTCGTTACCATGGGATTTTAAATAATGGATAAACTAAATTCGTATAAACCAAAGTTGCAAGGAAAAAGAATGATTTAATAAATTACAGAATTGTCCCTTTAATAAACATGGGAATGAATTGTGCAGGATTTTAAGACAGAAAAAGGAATACAAATTACGACAATACGCCATTTCTTTCTCTCCTACGGAGACAGACAGAGATTTTTTATACGGGGACTTGTTCCCCATAATTTATTTGTAAATAAAATTTTCATTTTTATGTATTAAAAGCACGGGATTGATCAATAATTATTTCTTCTTTTTATCAAAGATTAGGCATTTTGCTTTGTTACATCTTCGCTGGTTAATTTGTTTAGTATTTTTATTTTTAAATATTATTTTTATTTTGAAGAAAAAAAATTGTTTCATCTTTTTCTTTTTGATGTGTTATTATGTAACCCAAATAATAGAACAGATAACAGAGTTTAATTAGTTTATCTTATGATTATTTTTAGTGTAATATAATCTTTACCTTTAATTGCATTGTTTTTGTTTTAATTTGTGGATTTTTTTACCGTATTGTTGGATTATTTTAATTTACAAGCTGATTTTAGAAGGCCTTGATTATCTTATTATTATAATTATTATTCGTGACACCTCCAAGGAGTCCGAAGACTCATCGCGGAAGGACACCTACAACTGTCTCAACCACTACACCGAACTGAACCTCTACTACGAATCATCTCCATCAACGCCATCTACCGCCCACTTCCACCACCACAACAACTAGTATTTTTTGTTTGTAAATTGCGTGTGTTCTGAAGGGCCGATTTTGTCTGTATGCGGGATGAAAAACCCGAGTTTCCGGGAGAAAAACCCTGCTACCTCCTACCCTATTATATTATCTTGTAATATAATCTGATCGTTTGCACACTGGCATACTTAACCAGAAAAACTATTGTCAAAAAACATTTCTGTTTAACGACACAACAACAACTTGTTTTGTTGTTTTGTCGTTTTTCCGTATATTTATAATTTGATAGATTGTTGGCAATATTTCTAAGTCCTTTCTTAAATATTGATAAAACCTTAGCATCTGATCAATCTGATCGCACATTTTCTCCAACACTTCTTTATTCATTTTAAGAATATTTTATGTAAATGTTTTCACCGTTCATCCAAAGCTCTACATTAATGCCATCTATCAAGTTGATTTTCTAAACCTTTATTGATTTTTTTTTGTTGTTGTTCTTACATTCTAATCGGTTCTATACTGTTTTTCAGTTAAATAACTTAAATAACGTCATTTTTTTTTCTCGTGTACTTAAACAGAATTGGATAAAATGGTATACACCATTTTAGCCGCTAGAGGGTGCTCTTCCAAATAGCATATGCATGTTGCGATAGCTTCATTACTTCTCGTCTGGAGTAGACGCTGTTTGAGTGAGATGACGTTGGTGCCTCGTGTCAGAAATTCGAAAACGAAACAACCGATAATAAAATTTTATACTAATTTGGCAAAATCCGCTTCTTAAACATTTAATGATTTAAAATGGCACAGGAATAAGGACTGCTTGTCAAATGAACGAATTTTTGAATGGTTCGTACGATTTCGAGATGGTAGGGATTCAACAGAAGATTATACGACCAGGAAGAATTCAAACTGATGAAAATAGGAAAAAATTCCTGAACTTGCCAAAAGCGATCATCAAATCACCACTCAGATGACTGCGCAGAAATTAAATATCGGATGTAATTGTCTGTGAAAGTACTAGTGGTGGTAGTCGGCGGTAGATGGCGTTGGTGTTAGATGATGAAGGTTGGTGGAGTAGTGAGACGAAGAGTTGTAGAGTAGATGCCCTCCCTCGATGAGTCTTTAGACTCCCTGGAAGTGTGATGTAATAATAATAATAATAATAATAATAATAATAGGAAGAAGCCCGTGTAATTTTCTTGGAAAAGTTTGTTCGCGTTTCTTCACACGTTCTTTGACTGTTGAGTCGAGCGGGAGATTCGTGTTGCTTGAACATTTGGTTGAAATATTTTACAGAGAATCGTGACGGGTGATGGATTGTGGTGCTTCGCCATTCCATACTTTCCATAAAACAGGAAAGTTGGAATAGCGAAGTCTCCAAGACAGCAAAAGTTCGGCTGTCTCGAATCAAAACAAACGGATTGTTCGTGAAGTTCGTGGAACGGTTTATGAGGAATTTGTTCCGGAGCACCAAACGGTTAACAATCAGTATTATCCCGGTGTCATCGAACGTCTGAATCAACGCATGAGACGAGTGAAAAGGGAGCAGCACCGAACAAACGTTGCTGCATGAGAATGAACATTCATTAAACGTGAAACGGTTTCTCGCTTCCGAATCCATCACAGTGCTCGAACATCCTCTGTGTTCGGCATCGGCGGACTTTTTTTATTGCCGAAATTGAAAATGAAATTTAAAGAACGATGGTTTGACTCGGTGGAGTCAAGAGTCAGAACTTGACTCAGAAGAGTATGACCGCCAGACTCAACGCCTTCAGATGCTCACCAGAGGTGTTTCGAAAATGTGTATCCAGTTAAGGGACATTATATTGAAAATAAATAAGTGATTCGACTTGTGTAGTCGCTCTTTATTTTTATACAAAATTTATCTTGTTATTTAGCGGACACACACCCTATATATCTGTACTGATTTCTTCACTGTTATTTTCTATTAATAAATTTCGGTCATACAATAAATCGTTCTCTCTCTCCATTGTTTTTATTGTACTGTGTTAATTCGTAGTGCTGGATCTCTTCGATTATTTAATTTTCTCAGTATTTTACAGGCTATTTCTTGCCTCATGTGTATCTTCTGTTTGTTTAATAAATCTTTCCCAAAAATCTTGGTGACCTTTCTTACTATGGTTTGAGTAATATTTCTTTTATTTTTGTAGATTTCTTCTTTGTTTTGGAAACGCATGTTAATTGTCTTCTTTTATTCCATTTTGTACATCTTTGTTCCCAACTTTCAACGCATGTTGTTTTATTATTTTATTTTTCTTTCCAATTACTTTAAAGATAATCATAACGCAGCCTCTAAAATTTTCAATCTTCTTCTATATTTTCGTAAATTCTTTAAATTTGTCTTTTTATTTAACGGACACGTGTTGTATATTTTCTCTGCTTTCTTCTTGTACTAGATATAATTCGTGTACTTGTTCTGTATATCATTTTTCGTTATTTATTCATTTTCTCCATTTTGTTAGTATTCGGTTTCGAACCTGCTAATTAACGATTTGGAAACATTTCGTCTGTAAATGTGAATATTTCTTACACAAGGAGGTAGCTTACGATTACTGATGATCTCAATTATATATCTTCCCTCCCTCCCCCATCATTTCAAGTATGTTAATATTCTTTTATGCGAAAAAAAGTATTAATTATTTTTAAAATGATTAAAAATGCTAAAGTCCAATAGTTCTTGAAAATTAGTAAATAATTTTGTGTACATTTATTCATATTTACCTAAAATTTCCGATTGAATTATTTCCAACTGTAGCATTGAGATCTTCTGCTGCTAATAGTCATTTTTATGGTATTTATTTAAATAGTTTGTAGATCCTCATAAAAACGTTCTTAATCATCTTTTCGATATTCTTCAGCCACATTGATGCCACATATTCAAATTTTAAAATATCTGTTACAGATCCCCCCCCCCAGTCACTTTGTCATAGGCGCTCTGTTCTTGCCTTAGACCTACCTTTGTTTTCTAATAGGTACGTCTAACTATAAGAAAATATAAGGCAAGTCACTACCATTCCTCCACTTTCTTCTGACATGTAAGAACCAGGACACTGACTCACACCCGTAGACTGCCCAACTCCGAACATATCAAACTAAATTTCCAATTAATACAACCTTTATGTTTTCAAGAAACTTTTAATAGATTCCTTAACTCTTGCTGACGCATGGTACCGTTATGTTATGGATCTTGGACCTCGTCGTGTGTGTGTGTCAATATAACATAACATTATATATATATATATATATATATATATATATATATATATATGTGTGTGTGTGTGTGTGGGTGGGTGGGTGTGGGTGTGGGTGTGTGTAGAAAGTATTTTACCTTGGGTACAATAAATGTTAAAAATACCAAGCAATTTTAAACCTGGTTTTACTCCATTTCCCAAGTAAGCAAACAGAAGTTTGCGCCTACAAGTGATGCAAGTCTAGCTGATCCTACAGGTAGTGCAAGACCAAGGCAACTCGTGATAAAGGTGCATAAAACCAGGTTTAAAATTGCTTGGTATTTTAAACATATATATATGTACAGCATAATCCTGTCTATGCTTTGTTTTTTGTTTCTGTTATAACTGCTTTTAATATTTTTATTTTTTAGTTGTTTTACTAATTCAAATTCCTTTGTTACACTTATTGTCCCCTACTCCTAAAATGTCAAAAATTCCTATCCTTTTACCTTCATTCTTTCGTAACCGTTATTTTGTTCAATGAATTTCCAGTTGGAAGCTTCTGAGTTATAGAGATTTTTATTTGATAAAATAACCAGCCTGACTCACAACTTTCCCACCCACTCCCACCTGGAGGAGTAGGGCATCTCTCTCTCTCTTAGTCTGACGCTTATTCTTGACCTGTTCCGCTAGAAGGACCTACCACTAGTTAGTTAACGCTTTCATGGTTCTTAAGGTCATCGGTGCACTCTTACCACTTCAAGAGGGAGATGCCATAAAAGAGGAAAATAATTATTTGGAAACAGTAAATCATTTTATTAAAAAAAACTTAGCATATATTTCCGTATTTACTCTAAAAATGATTTTATAGTACTGAGCTCAATATCTCTTTTTAAATTGATTTTCAGGTATTACAGATTATCATTATGCTATACCATAAAACATGAAAAGAAAGATTAAGAAAAATATCATTCTTATTAATATTCTTAAATATTATACAAGACATTTTATGTATTACATTATAAATTCTTTAGGTATCGGTAAAGAAAGTTGCATTGTTATGCAATTTTCTCCGTATGATGAAATTTTATTTTACTTGCGATTTTGTTATGTAATTATATTATAATAATATGTAATATGTATATTATATGAATGTACATAGTGTATATAATGAAAATGCATTACATAAATTTTTGTAACTCTATGCATATCGTAGCTGGATGAGCTGTTGCTTTTAGGTTACGCATACGATTATTCAACATATTCTACTATTATAGGAAGCTTCCAAATAAACATGATTTTTTGATTTGGAAAAAAATATGTATAGATGGAACTCTAAAAAAATAGAGAACAAATGTTTCCTTCATCAACGAAACATTCGAATTATTCTTAGAATAAGAACGAAAAAACCGGTTTTTGAAATATTGTACCAGCTTATGTTACATATGGTACAAATTTTCAAGATTATTACCATATAAATAGGTACATACTTCTTCAGTATTGTAGTTGACAAATCTCTGAAACATATTACGCTTCGTTTCCATCAAGCAAGCTCGATACTTCCAATTTTGGAAAAATCATTATAACATCAAAAAAATTAATTTGACGCAAAAAATCTCCTTCAGAATTTTTTTCATTAATTCTCTTTCGAAGAAGCGATGAAAATGTCATTTGATTTACAGGCGTGGTTGGAAATCCGTTTCCGCCTTCACTGATCCATTACGCTATCAACAGTTATCCTCGTACTATCTGAAGCCGATAATTGTAATATAATGTCAGGAAATCCTAAAGATGCCACTGAAACATTAGAGAAACACAAAATGTAAATTTTCAACGACTGAAAATTTCTGGGCTCATAGTGAATCCTCAATCCAGAAGCCTACCTCTGTATGTTTAGTGAATTGGATATTCTGTACCTGGAAGTGGTCTCATGAATATCGGAGTACCAAATAAGATAGCGTACATTACTAATAGCGCTACTGCATGAGACTTCTCTGATCAAAGGGATGGCTAAAAACATGGATAAGTGGTAATCCTAGGAGAGGTCCCATAATCCGATCTCATTCTGCTGTATTCCTTGTGCGACCATATTAAAAGCAGTGCAGCGGCGTCATCTTGAGAAATTTGTGAAATTTCAATATTCTCGAAAGAGTGCGGCTTTCGATGTGGAACAAATAGATTAGAATTGTAGTTTTTCAAAGCTAATTACGTGGGTAGTCTGAAATGTTCTCGGCTTCAACCATAAATGGCAACACTATCGGCAAAAAATTTTTCTAAGTTGGTACGTCTGTCCTAAGCATCCCTGTGAAATTGGAAGTCATTCTATCGAGTAGTTTGTTTTATACAGCTGTTTGAAGCAAAAGTGTTGTCTGTATCCCTTGTTATAAAATAAAATTGAGGATCGTGTGATTATAAAATTATTTGTAAAAGAAGGTTTAACGACAAAAGAAATTCATTTGAACTTCATAAAAGTTTATGGACACTCTTCTCCTTCATTTTTGAGAATTAAGAAATGGGCTGCCGAGTTTAAACGTGGCCGTACCAGCCTTGAAGATGATCCACGTGAAGGACATCCAAAAAGTGTAACAACACCAGAAATCATTGATCAATGCACGATATGGTATTGGATGAACGGCCAGTCAAAGTGCGTGAAATTGCTGAGACTACAGGCGTTTCCAAAGAACATGTAGGATACATTTTACCTGAAGAATTGTAAATGAAAAAGCTTTGCGCAAGATGGGTACCGCGCAGATCAAAAACGGATTCGCATGAAAATCTCTGAACAGTACTTAGAGCGATTTAACAAGGATAAAACTGATTTGTGCGTCGATTTATTACTATGGATGAGACTTGGATTCACCATTACACACCAGAATCCAAACAGCAGTCAAAACAGTGGACAAAGCCGGTTGTTCAGCGCCGAAGAAGACAAGATCATGGCATCGGTGTTTTGGGATGCTAAAGACATTTTGTTTATTAATTATCTTTAAAAGGGTAAAACAATAACCAGGGAATATTATTCCGATCTTTTAACCAGACTAGACGAAAAAATTCGTGAGAAAAGACCCAGTTTGAAGAAGAAAAAAAGCATCTTTCATCAGGACAGTGCACATGCCCACAAAGGTGTTTTGGCAATGGAAAAATTAAGGGATCTGCACTATGAATTGTTGGAACATCCACCCTATTCCCCAGATTTGGCTCCATCTGACTTCTCTCTCTTCTCCAAACTAAAACTCTTCCTCGCCGGTCAGCGTTTTTCTTCGAAACAAGAGGTGATTGCAGCTGTAGAGGGGTATTTTGTAGATCTCACTGAGACCACTACAGGGACGGGATAATTGCGCTGGATCATCGCTGGAATTAATGTATTAATCTTAAGGGAGATTGTGTTGAAAACTAAAAATAATTTTGAAATTATAAATTCGTTTTTTCATTGTTAAGTCGAGAACTTTTCCACCACCCACGTACAATGCTCCGTCAGAGATACGTTCACTGTTAGCAATGATATTGTGAGTAGGGTGACAGTACATTAATGTAACGAAAATAGTGAGATTGGTGTTGCCATAATATCACAGACTTCAATATAGCGAACTGAACATTTTACGTACTCTGAAAAATATTTTAGTTTTGTGACTACTCCTACAGAGTACAGATAATTTATCCCTTGCAACATAAAGACAAATTTTGTTCCTGCAGTAAATAAATAGCTGGTCAGGTTTGCGCTTATCCGTCTTGAACATTCCTGGGATTGTAAACACGACCATGCCGAATCTAGACCATCACGCTGGAAGACGAATTTGCATTTATCGACAACGAGAAGGAAGTCAAAATTCTAGATAGGAAATATCCCAGTGCCGTGAAGATTTTCTTTCTTGTGCAGTGCATTGCTAATTGGTGAAGAGAAAGGAGCTCTATGGACAAGCTTCAGTGGTAGTAATGATTGTTCATATTAAACAGCTCCAGTTATATTAAAATCAAGCGTCTTCATTAGATGTGGAAATGTCGAAATACCGTAGCTGTTTAATAAAATATATATTCTTAAATCCTACGGATCCATATCATCTGATTGTCGACCTTCATGTTGCTGTAGACTATCCTAAGATGCAACGCCACAATTTTTATTGAGAAATGAAACAATCTTGTTTGAAATTAGCGTCATTTACATTTTGTGTCGTTTAAATTTATCCCGAATATGTTTTTGCTGCAAAGTGCATTTAAATCGATAACATTAAAATACCCGCCATTTTACTAAATTATTATTATTATTATTATTATTATTATTATTATTATTATTATTATTATTATTATTATTATTATTATTATTATTATTATTATTATTATTATTATTATTATTATTTCGGACTTCACTTCGATGCTGATCAAAGTTGGAATAGCCATACAAACTACCTACATACCAAGCTTAGGATAATAGCATGCAAACTAATCAGATTAAAAGACATTACCCAACCCACATAAAAATACTAATCTATAAAGCATTATGTGAAAACATTTTAAGATATGCAATCACATTATACGCATTCTGCGCAGACTACAGACTTAACAGGCTACAATGGTTGCAAGATAAAATGGTAAAACTGATATTCTGGGAACAACCCACTCTTATGCAGGCAGCACGGACAAAACACAAAATATTTAAGGTGAAACACTTATGCTACTACATAGTCATGTTAAAACATTACTACAGCCCAACCTACAGAGTAACCAGAACAACATACCAGATAAAAAGACCACAGTCAATAAACTACGTAACATATAGGTACAACAATCACTAAAGCAAAGCCACCCGCAACTTCTACGTACCTGACATGATAAACAAACTGCCGTTCGACAACAGAAACCTTTGGACATACAGAGAGCTGAAGCAGGCGCTATATAAATATTATAGCGAGAATGAAAATTAGAGCAATTCCTGTTTCTCTCTCTCCCCTCACACACGCACACACACACATACACACACAAACCCCTCTCAAAAAACATCACTACAAGAACACAAAGAAACAAACATACCATGTCTAAATCCAACCCTATTTGCACACAAAAAAAAAAGTTAAACTGTAATGGTCGCTTGGTGTCGCACTGATTAGATCGTCGGCTTGTCGAGAGCTCCTGAAAAGATTAGTAGTATTTTGTGTTAACATTAGAAATTTTACTAGAATTTTAAGTAGTATTGTTTGCTTTTTGTTTCTTGGTGTGTCTGTGCAATTTTTGCGTGTTTTCTGTTATTTTAATTATTAATTTTAAGATAAGATAGCGTGCATATGGCACCGATAAAGAAAAAAATGGCGGCCAGGTCGCCATGTTTGTTTAAGAGTTTTGATGTAAACGAATTTATGCAATGTGCTGTCTGTGAGATGTATGCCTTGCGAAGAGCGGTTGGAGTCTGGTTAGAAAGTGATAGTGGAGTTAATATGTGCAGAAAGTGTGAAGAGAATGAGGATTTCAAGCGTGTTTCGTGTGGCGAGAGTGATATCGTTAACGATAGTCAGAATGTAGAAAATGGCGGTGTGCTAGAGAATTGCGTGGTAGTGCCAGATAGGTGTGAGAGCGTCGTTGAAAGTGTAAATGAAGGTAGAAATACAGAACGAATGGATGATTTGATTGATAATGAAAATGGTGAGATAAATGCGAGTAGTGAAATTGCCCGTTTGAACGGTGCGATACACAGAGCTAAACGGCAACTGGAGCGTATGGAAAAATGTGTGCTGAACGTACAGACAAATAACCGGCGAAAGTCTGTGACGGCAAATAATAGAATGTTCGTAAACGTCAATAAAATGAAGGAGCGAGTGCTGTATGGGGATTCGCTATTAAGAGGCGTAATAATTGAGTTTAACGTAGTCGTACCAGCCGGGTGCGAACATAAAGGACGTCAGCGAATCTATTCGACTGCAAAAACAGAGGGTGAAAGAGATGATAATCGTGGCAGGAACAAATGATTTGAAAGAGGACAAAATGGAAATGATAGAGGATGTGAGGAAATTAATTGAGGAGCCAAAGAGAAGAGTGAGAGAGTTAGGATGGTGAGTATTTTACCACGGTATGACAGCGAAGTGTTTAGGAGGGCCATAATTGCCAATGACTTTATGCGTGGGTTATGCATGGAGAGTGGTGTGGAATTTGTGGATGTGTGGAATGAGTTCGATGGGCGAAAGGACTTATATAAGATGGATTGGTTACATTTGAATGGAGTTGGTGTACGGAGACTTGAAAAAGTGTTGATGAATGATGTGTAAGTGGATGTACAGATTCAGGGAAACTAGATTTATTAAGGGGGGGAGTAGATATGCAGACTTTAGGGAGGCAGTTGAGTGTATGAATGAGTATATTATGCGAGCGAGTACGAAGGACAACAAATCAGAATGGGATAGTTAGTATAAGGCATCAAAGTAGGGATAGGGATAGGACAAATGGGCTTCTGCAATTCGTGTACACTAATGCCAGGCGTATTAGGAACAAGAAGGAAGAGTTTTTGGCCATGGTTGGCACTTCCAGGCCACAGGTTGTCGGTATTAGTGAAACATGGCTGACAGAAGATGATAACGCTAGTGGGATTGAATGCGACGGGTATAGCGTGTTCAGGAGTGACAGGGTGAATAAAAAGGGGGAGGAGTGTTATTGATGATAGCTGATGAGCTGCAGCCAAGGAGTATAGAAGTTGAACTGCAGGATAGAGAAAAGAGCATATTTGAGGCTGTTTGGTGTGAAATAGAATCTAGCAGAACAAAATATACAATTGGGTGCTGCTATAGACCAGGTGATGGAATAGATGGTGGGGATAGTATGCATAGGCAAATAGAAGAAATGAGTGGAAGGAGGGTAATTTTTATGGGTGATTTCAATTATGGTAACATTGACTGGAAAGAGGAGAGGGCACATGGGAGGAAGGAGGAAGGAGGATGGATTTTATGCGGTTATTAAGGGACAACTATCTACGGCAACATGTAGTGGAAAATACCAGGGGGCAGAGAGTGCTGGACCTTATAATTGCAACTGAGAATGTGGCTGTAACGAACATGACCATGTTGCCACCAATTGGTGAGAGTGACCATATGGTCATGACTTGGGAGGTGGCTAAAGGAGTGGAATTTACAATTAAGACAGGGTACATGTGGAATTACCGGGCTGGTAAGTATGACAAGCTTAGGTGTGTGCTTGGCTCAGTGCCATGGCATGTAAAATTGCAAGGGCTGGATGTTGATAGTGCATGGGAGGTGGTTAATAACTGTTTGCAGGAGGCAATGGTTGACTGTATACCAAGAGTACGAATAATAAATCAAGTAGGGGTTAAATGGATGAATAACACTATTAAGCTTGAGCTGCAAAAAAAGAAACAATTCTGGAGGGAATTTAAGGAGAAAGGTGACCATCATGTGCAGGAACAGTATAAAGCTCAGGCCAGGATGGTAACAAGGGTGGTAAGAAAAGCAAAAGCAGATTACGAAAGAAAATTGGCCATGCAGGCTAAAGAGAATCCCAAACAGTTTTTTCGATATGTTGCAAGTAAAAGGAAAAATGCTCATGGTAGAATGATTTTAAAAAATGCTGAGGGTAGGGAGGTAACCGAATCAGTCGATATTGTGGAATTACTGAGCGAGCACTTTGCAAGAATATATCATCCAGGTGGTGACTTTGCAGGAATGGAAGAACCAACAGCTTATACTGGAATTGTGATGAATGAAGTAGAGGTCTATTACAGAACTAGTCTATTACAGAAAACCTCAATGTCAATACATCTGTGGGATTGGATGGTATACCAGCTCGTGTCGTACGTGAAGCGGCTAAAGAATTGTCAGTGCCCTTGACCATTTTGTTTAATTTGAGCCTCGGTCTGGATCAGTTCCAAGGGGGTGAATATAGTTCCGAAATAGGGGAAAATAGTTCCGCTGCTCAAAGGTGGTTCCAAGGCTGCTGTTGAAAATTACCGGCCAATCAGCATAACAGGAATCATTATCAAGGTCTTAGAGAAAATAGTCAAGAGGAAAATACAAGATTGGATAGAAGAAAATGGGATACTGTATCGGGGACAGCATGGTTTTGTGAAGGGTAGGTCATGCCTCAGTAACTTGCTCACGTATTATAACACAGTGACGGCGGAACTGGATAAGGGTAATGGGTTTACAGTGATTCTACTGGACCTTGCCAAGGCCTTTGACAGGATACCACATGGAATTCTAATCAGTAAATTGCAGCATATGGGGATGGACATAGGGTTGGTGAGATGGATAGGAGGGTGGTTGACGGAGAGATATCAGAGAATGGTTTACTCGGGAGTAGAGTCCACAAGACGGCCTGTGACTAGTGGTGTGTGCCACAAGGATCTGTTCTTTGACCACTGCTGTTTAATTTGTTCATTAATGATATAGGAAAAGATCTGAGAGGAACAGTTCATTTGTTTGCGGATGATGTGAAGTTGGGTAGGGAAATAGTGGATGCAGATGACGTCAAAATATTGCAGGATGATTTGGATAGATTGGAGGTCTGGGCTAAGGAGAATGGATGTCAATTTAATGTGGTAAAATGTAAGGTTATGCATTTTGGGGTGAAAAGATTGGCGGCAGTTTACTGCTTTGGTGGAACCCTGCTCCAGGAAATTGATGAGGCACGAGATTTAGGAGTGTTGGTGGATAAGGAATTGAAATTTAGGGGACACATTGCAAAAGTGGCCAAATCAGCTCATCATATCACTTGGTTGCTGAAGAATACGTTGACAAGCAGAGACAAGCAGGTTATTGTTCCTCTGTATCCAGCCTTGATAAGACCCCATCTCGACTACTGTGCCCAGATTTGGTCACCTAGGTTTCTTCTTGATGGGGAAGAGGTGGAGAGGATCCAGAGGCGAGTGACCAAGATGATAGCAGGTCTGTGGAATGAACCTTATGAAAAACAGGTTGATGATTTGTGGGTTGCAAAAATTAGTTGATAGGCGGAGGAGGGAAGATATGATTGAGACATTCAAATTACTGAAGGGTTTCTATAAAATTAATTCAGAAGATATTTTTGAGAACAGGGCTGGTTGTGGGAGGACTAGGGGACTTCCATGGAAACTGGGCAAAAGTGTGGTTAGTAAAGGTGTTAGAGCTGGGGTCTTTACTTTTAGAGTAGTGAATGAGTAGAATGCGCTCCCCGAGTCTGTGGTGGATGCTGTGACAGTGAATGAGTTTAAGGCGAGGTATGATAGATACTGTATGAATGTCGAATAGTTGTGATGAATATGATTTGGGGCCTCCCTCGATGAGTCTAATGACTCCCTGGAGTTGCCCGTAATAATAGTAATAGCAGTCGAAGTCTTCCAAGCACATACTAACAAACAGTAAAATCAACACCTGGCTTGTGACCAGTATAGGAACATAACCATGAAACCACCACCATCTATCATCTATCATCTTCTTCAGATAAGCTCTGCTAAGCTTCGAGGAAGAAAATTATTAACTTGCAAGTATATGTTATTCAAAATTGTAATGTGATATAAATATTATATATATATATAATTATTACAGCATCTATGTATGCAATTTATTTTAGACATAAAAAATAAATAAATAAAATAAATAAATAAATAAATTATTATTATTATTATTATGTATCTCCTATATCCAAAAATTCTGTATAATCTTTATTGTAAATATTAGAAGAACATGTGTTGTAAATACATAATACAGAGGCAAAAAATTATTGTTAAAAATTTTAATTGGAATCCAATGTAGAAAATGTAGCACTTTGTGCTGAATTCTGTAAAACTATAAGTAGCAATGTCACACAAGATGTTTATTGTATGTGTTAAAATATTTTAGCAGATCAATAAAAATATTACCATATCAAAAACAAAAATTAAGAGAGACCTCCAGGGAGTCAAAGACTCATCGTGGGAGGCCGCATACTACACGCACCAGCTGTCATACTTATTCTTGAATTCATTCACACACACACACACACACACACACACACACACACACACACACACACACACACACACACACACACACACACACACACACACACACACACACACACACACACACACACACACACACACACACACACACACACACACACACACACACACACACACACACACACACACACACACACACACACACACACACACACCATCCAGACGCAATCTATTCCAATCATGCACCACTCTATAAGAGAAAAATCTAGCTCTCACTCCCTTCTTGGCGGCATTCATTCTTAGCTTCCCAGGACGCCCTGTTGTCCTTTCCCCCACTCTCCATAAAATGAAAAAATTTATCAATTGAAATCTTGTATGACCCGTTTAGAAGTTTGTAAGTCTCAATCACCTCTCTCTCTCTCTCTCTCCTGGGTGTTAGTGTACAGTCTACAAATTCTATCTGTCTTCATAATCAGTATTCCACAATTCTGATATCATTTTTAACACTCTCCTTTGTACTCTCTCTCCAATATATCAAAATCACAACGGAAACCAAGAGACCAGACCTGGCACAATAGTCCAAGTGAGGTGTTATCAAGGCCTATAAAGAAGTAAATGACATCCTTATCTTTACATGTGATTGTCCCTTTCAGCATTGCGATTATCTTTTGAGTTGTATTTGCATTCTTTGCTACATGCGCCGTGAACTTCATTTTCCAATCTACTAACACTCCAAGATCCCTATCTCGATCAATTTCTTTTAGCAATGTAATTTTAGCATAATCCCACCAGTGGCATTGGATATCTAATCACGCCAAAGTGCATGACTTTACTGACATCCATTTTCCCATGCTCACAATTCCAGCCTATTCAAATCATACTGCAAGTATTGCATATCAGCAACATTCTAGCTACCTATCTTTGCATCATCAGCAACATTCCAGCTACCTATCTTTGCATCATCAGCAAATAGCTGTCTGTCGTCTTTCAAATCATTCCCAATATCACTAATGTACAGATTGAATAACAGTAGACCAAGGACTGATTCTTGTGGTATACCACAATTTACCTTCAATCTTGCAGACTCACATCCCCATATACCACTTTTTGATATCTGTCAGCCAGTCATTCTCTTATCCACGCTAATATTTTTTAATCCAATCCATAGTCTCCAATTTATGCATGCCGTATTCTGTTAAAAGCCTTAGCAAAATAGCAAAATCCAAATTGCCTCCATTCTTCGTGTATCCATTCCCCTTGTCTAACTCAGTGGCAATATTATAGAATGGTTATAAAATGTGAGCAAGTTGCTAAAACATGACCTTCCCTTAATAAACCCATGAAGTTTATTGCAAAGCACATTCTCTGTCAACTGTTTTCTAAATGCAAGTCCTAACCAACTGTTCCAAAATCTTCACCATTACCACTCCCGAGATGCTTATTGGTCGATAGTTGGATACATCGGTCTTTGCACCACCCTTGTGCGATGGGATTGCCATACATTCTTTCCACTCCTGTGGAATCTTCCCTATTAAATAGCCTGGTCAAAGGAATGGCCAGTTCAGCTGAACACTCTTTTCGCAACCGTGGTGATATCCCAACAGTCCCAATTGCTGAACTCTTATTCATTTTGTGCAACAGCTCTAATACCTCCTCCTCATACACCTGAGTTTCTTCATCCAGTGAGGAGGAAGCAGTGAGCTCAATGTTGCATTTTGATAGCTGTTAGCAAAATGGGCACTCATTAGTGGAACAACCTCTTCTGCATCTGTCACCCACACACTCTGCATTCAGTAGAGTTATATTTATTCTTTCTTTTATGAGAAGCATAACGATAAAATTCTTTGGAATTGTCTTTAGCTTGCAAAGCCAGTTTGTTTTCATACTTAGACTTAACTTTCCGTACAATAGTTGTGACTCATCTAACCTACTACGTATACTTTTCCTCTCTTTCCGAAAAACCTTCCTACATTTGTAATGTTTCCCATCGATATTTATAACTTGCAACCACTGCATATTCTTCTGTGTAATATCGCCATCATTACAATGGACAAGGAATGCGGCAAGTACTGTTATCAAATTTCATTTACCCGCGAGCTCTGATTCCTTCACTTAACACCGGCCATCTGGATATCCATGTAATAATATAAATTCTAAGTTAAGTGGATATTGAATCCAACATTATTTCAGAGCCGAATAGAGAAACTACAAGAGTTTCATGCCGAATATAGAAACTATAATAGTTTTGGCGAATTCAAGCGTAAGCAAACCTTTCATGACAAGGGCAACTCGTGATAAAGGTGGTGTAAGCTCTGATCACTATCCTTAGTATTTCCCATAATGTAAAACTCTTCTAGCGGACATGTACGATGTTATACATTATGCGGGATCACTACCCATAGGTATTGAACCCCATGACTAATGTTTAGTATAAAACCGTATACGCTATTTTCAGAAAACAACTCGATATGGTTAAATTACTAAGATGGATTTTAAGTCTTTTTATGTCATTTAATGAAAAATCGCATTTTAAAGTAGTCATGTTTTAAGTAATACGAATGAACCTTTCTTGAATTATTGGTACATTAACCATTTTAATCACTTTTCTTATCATTTAGTTTGCTTTCTGTGCATTGTTTGTCTTCTTGGTCCTTGAAAGTTTTTTCTCTTCACTGTCTTCATTTTGCTTGAAAATTCTTTGTCATCGTTCACTTCACGTTTGAATCGGGACACTCCTTCTCAGTTTGTGTACACAACCAGTTGATAATGAAGAAAAAAAAAAGATACTTGGATTAAAAGTTAATCATTCAGGAAAGGCAACTACTTATTCTCCTTCAGTCTAATTTTTTTTTCAAAAAAAAAAAAAAACTTTCAACGATTTAAATAATTAACGAAATGTGTTAGTAGTAAAACGACTTATTTTGTTTTAATAATGAAAGAGAAAAAGGTGGAAGCTACTTGGAATGATGAAACAAGAGCATAAAGAAGAATTAGCCAATGAAATATAACAGCTGTTTTAGAGGTAGAAAGGATATGGTTAATAAATATTAAAATATTAGCCTAAAGGCTGAAATGAGATCAACATAATTTGCAATAATGCAGAAAGAGCTGTGGTAAGATAAGATTATATGCGCAATAATGTGGTTTCGATGGGCATCCAAATACACCAAAATTGAGTTCAAAGAAATCTTGTTAGCCAGAAATGGAGGAAAATCTTTCCCCTTTAAGCAAAAGCTATTGATCTTTATAAATTCTAGTGAACTAGATTCAAATCAAAATTTCATTTATGACCTCCTGTTCTGTGTCAGTATATACCGTGTAGAGAGATAATTTTCATACTAATTAAGATAATTATTACACATTTTGATAATTTAAAATCTTCTGCTATTTTCATTGACATTTCGATTGCTTGATAAGCTTGATGAGAAGCCAGGCAATACGTCGTCCACATATGAAGATATCATCTCACTCCATCTTATCAAGAATTTTCTGGAAAACCTTGTAAACAAAAAAGATAATAGCAAAACATTTTAAACTGCTTATTTTTTTTTCATTTTTATTTTAACAGCTTTTTCACGCCGATCGTGTTTTGATAGAACTTTTCATCTTGCTCATCTCTTAATTACGCTCAGGCTGATTCGAATGAACTTTAGATGAAAAGCAAAATAATCAAAATAACTGTGACATCATCTCGTTTATCTATTTTGTGAATTGGTGTGAAGCGTGGAAACAACTGGTTTTGAATCTGATAGAAGCTATTCAAAACCGTTTCCAAATAAATTAATAACTTACTCAAATTATAATAATTTGATTAAAATGGATTGTATAAGAAATTTTTGCACATGTGATATGGGAATCTGTTGCGTAGGAGTTTTTCCAATACAATAAATTCAATAAAAAAATAATTGAATTGTTCGCAAATGTTTACGACAGTAAAGTAAAACCAAATTATTAACGTTGGCAATAGAAAACGTTTCACCTTAACTTCCTCATGGATTAAACGATATTTGTTACAGAATGCAAAGAAAGTAACAGAGTGATAATACCGAAAAAACATAATGTGAAAGAACCGAATCAGATGTCACAGTCGTTTGTTTCAGTTCGCTTTCTTCGTATAATAAATGAATTCCTCACAATTGCCGGAACTATATAAAAGATTGCGCATAATACAGACCTCAGTTATTCTAAATAATTTTTTAACAACACAAGAAATCCGATGATAAACTGAGGATGTGAACAGTGTGTTTTTCATTGAAATTTATATATAAACAACTTCCCTTGAAACAATTGCGTGTGTGTGTCATATATCAGCATCGTTAGGTGTTATTTTTATTTTAGTGAAGTGTTCTTCGCTAGCTGTTTTGCCGCTTTTAAAACAAAATTTAATGCAAACATCTTGTTAAAAACATGTTGTTCCACTGTATTTAAATCACTCGCCAGCATTCAACCGTAAACATCCACAATGTTTTGAGAGAGTAGCAATCTATCGTGCTTTTTGACTAGATAAAAGTTCATCGATGACATGGCTCGTGTTTAGAAGAAAAATTGAGTTCTTATTTTCCATCACTTAACACTGAACAATACGATTGGATTAGAAACCCATTTATGGAAACTTCAAGTGATTTTGGCTTAACATTAACAGAAGAAGAAGAACTGGCAGCTATATCCACTGATCACGGATTGATGATTAAACATAAGGAATTGTCTCTTGAAGCCTTTTGGATTTCTATAGAAGAAGAATATGTGTTGTCAATATCTAAAAAAGCTTTGAACATTTTACTACAATTTTCAACATCATATTTATGTGAATTAGGATTTTCTACCCTTACCACAATTAAGTGTAAAAAGAGAGGAACTCTTCAATGTATTGACGAGGAAATGAGAGTTTGCTTTTCAAATATATGCCCAAACATTGAAGCAATCGCTAGGACACATCAGGCTCATGTTTCTCATAAACACAAGAATGAATAAACTTAAGGTATGTTTCATTTTATTTTTTTTTATCGCATTATTTTTTTTCTGTAATATTTGACTTAATTATTATAACATATTTCTCAGAAATTTGTATATAGTGCGCCTACAATTATTTGTAGGATTTTAAATGCGCCCCGACTTCAAAAAGTTTGAGAACCACTGCTCTATGGAAATGCAGTGAATCTATCTTCCCATTTCAAAAGTAATATTTGAATGCTAATGTTAAGTTGGATTTTTTTTTAAATATGAAAAGAGAGCAGAGCAGTTAACTCAATAATTCTAGTAAGTTTACATAATACGTATTGTAACATCTATTTAGCTGCAAAATATTGGTTTCCATTATTTCAGGAGATTAATGCTATAAATACAGCAAATAAAATTAAATCTAAGACCACTATCTCAATGTCCTTATTTATTTGTTCAACTATTACTGGAATGTTCAACTATTATTGGAAGTGTTTCATTTATGCAAGTGTTACTTACCAAATTACCATTTACAAATTACCTTCCACAGCTTTTCTTTTCCAAATCTGTAGTTTTTTCTGAAACGCTTTCATTTTGTCAGTGGATGTGAGAATATTTTCTTCTGTCCCTTGCATGCTAGTATTCAAAATATTGAGATGCTGAAATATATCGACCAAATACTGTAACCTGGCAATCCAAAATTCACACCGAAGGAGGTTACAAAAATGCAATTGTTTCATCTCTTCAAAAAACGCAAGAAGTTCTTGTCGTAGCTCGTGTACACGGGTAAGTACTTTCCCCCTTGACAGCCACCTCACCTCACCTCAGTGTGTAAAAGCAGCCGTCTGTGTTGTGAATCCATATCGATACAAAGCTTTTCGAATAAACGCGATTTGACAGGTCTTGTTTTAATAAAGTTTACCATCTGAACAACTTGATCTAAAACTTCTCTTAATTTTTCTCCCAATGTTTTTGCCATCAAGGCCTCCCTATGAAGAAAGCAGTGAGTTACGATAACATTCTCATTTTGTTTTTTTTACAAAAGATGTAAGGCCCTTAACACAGCCTACCATGGAAGGGGCTCCACTGTACAAATGCCTACACACGACTTCCATGTCAACTGCCATTTATCAAGATAGCTATTCAAAATGTTAAAAAAGTCCTCACCTTTTGTAGACACACTTAATTCTTTATAAAAAAGAACCTGATTTACTATTTGATCTTCATTAATAAAATGGACGAATGCTTAGAGTTGCGCCTTGTTGGTAATGTCTGTTGACTCATCAACTTGCAATGCAAAATCTTAATACTGAAGTTTATTACTGCATACATTTTTCTTGATATCAGAAGACATTTCTATAATACGCCTGTGAACTGTATCGTTGGACAGAGGAATCTTGCTTATTTTCATTGCTGCTTCATTTCCTAGCATTGTCATTACCATTATTTTGCATGCAGGCAAAATAAGTGACTCACCCAAAGTATGATCTTTCATATTTTTTGCTATCAGTTCTGAGACTTGATAAGAAGCGATTTGAGCTTTATCAGAAACAGTCATTATACTTTTAAAAGAATTTGCCGCTTTTGTTTGCTGTTCAGACAATCTCTTGAAAAAACTTACAGATTTATCTTGTAAATTAGAGTGTAAAGTTTTAAAATGTTTACTCAATTTACTAGGAAGCAATGATTCATTTGCCATTTTACATCTACATACTTTACATAGCGGCAAAGGATGATCTTTCACTTCCGGTCCAAGTGAAACCAAAGCTTAAATAACTTTCATTATATTTGCGAGTAGGCCGCGATTTTGCTTTCTTACTTGCACTTAACTTTTGCTCAATTCCAGAATCTGATTCTTCAATATCACGCTTCTTTTTGAGAAATCTATCCATTTTATTTGGGTGTATTTATCTGAAAATAAGTAACATGCACATAACATCCACTTCCAACATTTTTAAAATAAGTAATATACACAACAAGAATAAACCATATTCTTGTTCTCTTTGCAAGAAAAACCGATGTTAATTAACATAGTAATGAAAAGGTATAATAGAGTAACTATATTTATTTTTATATCTGGACATATATTTCTCTGGAATACCACAGGGCGCACCCGGAAATCTTCTAGGGCGCACCCTTCGAGAACCACTGCCATAGAGTAATGCCGTGGAGCCATCGTTACAGTGATTTCGAACCCGTTGATCTATTATTTAAAATAAAGAGCCAATAGGCTTCGATGTGGGATTTAATATCCCCCTTAATTTAAATACCGTTGATCTATGCTTAAACTAGAAATTTTATTTAAGTATAAAGAGCTAATAAGCTTCATTTCGGCAATGAAAACATTACTTAAATTAAGGGGATATTAAATCCCACATAGTTTTAAAACCGAATAAGAAACTCAAAGATTGGAATCAGAGAGTTTCATGCCGAATATAGTAAACTATAAAAATATCGGCAACACTAGCGTTAGCAAATGCAAGTGATCCTAGTACGTAGTACAATACCGGACGACTCGTTGCAAAGGTGGGGGAAGTTCAGATCGCTATTCTTAGGTATTTTCCATAATGTAAAAACACATTTCCTAGGAAATGTATGCTGTTATTACATTATGGAGAGAGGTCACTACCCAGACCGGTTTCAGCCTTTTTTGAGGCTTCATCAGTGAGTAGCTAGACCTAATGCCAAAGTGTATAGCGAAAAGAACTTATATACTCTGCGAACGAGTTATCCAAACAGGTGCAACCATTAAGTTACTTAAGTATAAAGAGCTAATAAGCTTCATTTCGGCAATGAAAACATTACTTAAATTAAGTTCTTTTCGCTATACACTTTGGCATTAGGTCTAGCTACTCACTGATGAAGCCTCAAAAAAGGCTGAAACCGGTCTGGGTAGTGACCTCCCTCCATAATGTAATAACAGCATACATTTCCTAGGAAATGTGTTTTTACATTATAGAAAATACCTAAGAATAGCGATCTGAACTTCCCCCACCTTTGCAACGAGTCGTCCGGTATTGTACTACGTACTAGGATCACTTGCATTTGCTAACGCTAGTGTCGCCGATACTTTATAGTTTTACTATATTCGGCAAGAAACTCTCTGATTCCAATCTTTGAGTTTCTTATTCGGTTTTAAAACTATGTGGGATTTAATATCCCCTTAATTTAAGTAGAAATTTTATAGTTTACATTTCTAGAAACATTCACAGTCTAGTATACGTCATTGCCCGCAGAAACTTACATAGTATACATTTCTATACGCCGCGCTTCGTTTGACTAGAGAACCCAGTCAATCGAATGATTTTTTATTGATTTTCAAGTTGCAATTTCCTTATCCTCACGCAAACTAAAAAAAGAATAAAAAAGAAAAATGACCAAATAACGTGAAAAGGAGAAATCACGAAAACTGATAAATTTTGTAGTCAGACTAAACTGTTCTAATTAAATGGTTGGAACAGTTTAAAATGTCATGGAAAATCTACGTAAGATAAAATCAAACTTAATATCTTTCGGAATGATTTCATTATTCTATAATGTAATTTACTTAATTTGTTGCAAAGGAAATTATTACTACATTAATAAAATTTCAGTAATTACGAGCAAAATTATTGTTCCTAAATTGTTTATGGCAGCATAATTGTACACTTTACTTTTTAATACTGTTATCTTGTCACCAATGTGAGTTTCATATATATATATATTATTATTATTATTATTATGTAACACCTCCAGGGAGTCCAAAGACTTATCGAGGGAGGGCACCCACTCCACAACTCTCTGTCTCCACCACTCAATCCACCAACTACAACGAACCGCAACTACTATCATCATCTTAACAACGCCATCTACCGCCCATCACACACACACACACATTTAAGAATAAAATTATTTATTTTAATAATAAAATAAAATAATATTTTATTTTATTATTAAAATAAAAATAATAATCGGGATTAATGAATAAATATTTTAATTAATAGAGACGAAAAATGCGCTCTATTTCGGGGGGGGGGGGGATATTTGAATATTTAGTTGTTCACAAACTAATGTTTGTAAACAACTAAATATTCAAGAATGCACTTAATTTTAATTGCTTACAAAAATTATCAGTTTCTTATGTCTTTCAATAGAAATTAAACTTGGCTTTAGTTTAATTTCTTTATATTTTTGTAAGAGTAAATGCTTCTTTATTATAATAATAATAAATGAAAACTTTATGAACATTCAAATCTGTTTTATTTTACATATTGGCCATAAAAATTTTAGTGGGTCACGAAGATGAAGTATTAAAATAACCGGGCCACGGAAAAAAAAGTTTGGGAAACCTTGGTCTAGCAGACTGTGTTTATACAAACATTATATAAACTGTTTATATAAACAGTAATGTTTATACATTATCGACGATGACCTTGGCATCGTCTGTTTTCTTTGTATGAGGGCTATACAGTTTCTCCATATTCCAGAGATTTTTTACATGCGCATGGCGAGTATTGTGCTAAGATTTAAAAAAAATGGTTATTTACAAACTAATGTTTGTAAACAACTAAATATTCAAGAATGCACTTAATTTTAATTGTTTACAAAAATTATCAATTTCTTATGTCTTTCAATAGATAATACAAAGTTTTCTCCATATTCCAGAGATTTTTTACATGCGCATGGCGAGTATTGTGCTAAGATTTAAAAAAAATGGTTATTTACAAACTAATGTTTGTAAACAACTAAATATTCAAGAATGCACTTAATTTCAATTGTTTACAAAAATTATCAATTTCTTATGTCTTTCAATAGATAATACAAAGTTTTCTCCATATTCCAGAGATTTTTTACATGCGCATGGCGAGTATTGTGCTAAGATTTAAAAAAAAAATGGTTATTTACAAACTAATGTTTGTAAACAACTAAATATTCAAGAATGCACTTAATTTTAATTGTTTACAAAAATTATCAATTTCTTATGTCTTTCAATAGATAATACAAAGTTTTCTCCATATTCCAGAGATTTTTTACATGAGCATGGCGAGTTTTGTGCTGATAAAAAAAAAAAGCGGTTGCCCCTGTAAAACCATTTCGTCTGTAATACATCTGTGCTGGACAAAGTCGTATATACTTCATTGAATCTATATCGGATAAAAAATATACCGGTATGTATAAAATCCAGACATAACTTTGTTGTCTGTTTTCGAGAAAAAATGATAATAAAAAATATTTAAAAAGAAAATAAATTATTATTCAATACTATGCTAAACAGACAAAACACACGCAAAGCAGAACAGACATTATAGACAAAACACACGTTACTGATAAGCATAACAGACATTATTCATTCAAACGTTTACTCGTGGGGACTGAATAATTTTTACCTTTTTATACGAGTAAGTAAATGCGACCGGATTTTAAAAGAAGTACCGTAGTATTCTTCTGTTAAATTGGTGTTGAAACTAAGTTTACAATTTTAGTATTAATATAAGTTAGCTTTTTTATTGTAAGATATTAAAAATCACAATTTTGTATTTCGAACGATTTAGTTTTAACCCCCAGTTTAGCATGCTTAGTGAATATTTTTAACAAGTCACGCATTTTAATACAAAAAATATCTGTTTTTTTTTCATGAAGAAACCTTTTCCTAAGCACGCTGAAGTGATATTTGCTTCATCTCATAAGGATGTGATTAGTTTTTTTTTTTTATTTTAAAAACAGCGGACAAATGCGCGCAGTTAACAGACCTCACTCACTGGCCTCATAGCCTTAAATTACTTCGGCTAAATTCCAAATCACCCAAGACTTCGCACGAATTAAATGCATTCATAAACTAATAATAATTTCAACATTATTTCAACTCTTCAATCACACCACACCTTGGATTGAAGAGAATTCGCATCGAATGACTAAGTATTCATTCATACGACTTGATTCCGAATTTTCCTCTACTCCCACAAACGTAGTGAGAAGAGATGTGACAATGAATATTTGTGTAGGATTATTAAAGTGTCTTAACAGACTGTTGAGTAATATGAATTTAACCTTCACAGTTGCAACGCCCTTCAGATCTGTGTGTCATCAAGTGCCTTTTGATGTGACGTTAAACACACCATAACGCATCAGGGAAGTAGTGGCGCCAAGTTCGTTCTATAAATAAACACCAGATTTCTCTTTCTGATACTGAAATCTTTATTTAACTGAAATATATCGTATAAAAACCACTAAAAGATTATATCACATACACGCTTTCTAATATGGGAAAGAAAAAACTTTTAGAAAATCATTGATGATAGTACACCGTATAAAATGAAGGCCTTTGAGTGATAATGAGGACAGATTCGTTGTGAGTTACAGAAACTCATTTCTAAATAAGGAACCTAAACAAAAGTCATACTAAATATAGTTGGGGGTGTTAACTACAATGGTCATTCATATTTCACAGTATTTCTCGGCCGTTTCTATTCAAGGCCACTCAAAACTCGGTAAGGTTATGGCAGCAATGATTTGATCATGCTGACACTTGAATGTCAAAAATACATAGTATCCATAGTAACATCAGTTTTCGGCGTTACACAATCCCAAATGAATACACTCTGTTGGTTCGCAGTGAACTTACCATACGTGCTATTTTTTGAAGTTAAAAGAATTTCCGTTACTTTATTACTCCCATTTTTTCTTTTCTCCAAATACTGTTTGGCCCGCAGTTTCCTTTATTTGAATATCAAGATTGAATTCATCACCATCAGTAGAGGGCGCTATTGACTGCAACTCCAGCTTTCTGAATGAAGGCACGTAAGATGTTTCGAAGCGAATGGTCCAATACTGTTATGTGACATGCTCCAATTCATCTTCACTAAGATCACGACCCTGACGAAGAAATTAAAAAAAAAAAAGTAAGTGTTCTTACACAGCATTGAATTCTTAATTATAACTTGCATATTGAAATTTCTGGAATTTTTATATCGCACTGGTTGCGTACGGTGTGTAAGTAATCAGTGCTGGATTAGAATTCAATAACTTCGAAAATAAAAATTGTCAGTGACTATGACAAAATCGGTTACCATGGCAAAATAAATATACACATACTGACCACGGAATTAGTCACGTGCGTCACCACGTGTTCTAGATAACTATTTAAGAATACGGCTGGTCAGTGATCGCCAATAGTGTTGATCACAGTGGGAAAAAGAAAAGATCTTTCGGTGTTCGATAAAGGGCTAACTGTGGGTGCCTGTCTGGCTGGAGCTAAGATTTTGGAAACAGCACAGCTGACTGACTTCTCAAAAGGAGAGATATGTTAGGTGTTTAATTGCTTATCTGTCATGAACGGGATCGCAGTAGGTTTGACCCGCAAGCCGTCTGAGAAGGCTTACACGGACAAACAGAACTTCCTGTGTGCAGCCGAAGTATTTAATGAAGACTGTTCCTGATTCACATCTCACCAAACTATGCGCAGGGAATTGAAGAGGATCGGTATTGGCAGTCGCTAAAGGTGATGTAACACGGTACGAAATAAAAGTTTTCAATTCAGTGGCCGGTATGTGCACATACTGTGAATAACAGAAAATTATAAGCGTAGAATTGATAATCTTCGTGTTTCTGTATAGATCGTATTATGCACCCGTGTTTTCATAAATCTTTTCTCAGCCTTGATCTAAGAACATGTTAAGAACACAAACTTTATTCCCAAGTCAGTTTGTGATAGTGCGAATTAAATACAAATAGCAATACTAAAACCTCATGCACAGAAGACACTAATGATCATAGTCAGCAATTTTACGTCATACTCGGAGAATATAGCACTAGAATCGCATCTGGTTAACAGTTTTAAATATGTGGAATCCGTACACTGTAACAGTGTAGACATTTCGCCTAAGAAACGCATGTGGAGCAATTAGGTCACATTGTAGTAGTGTGCACTGTTACAATTTCTTCTCTCAGGCAAGAATAAGACGAGGTTTGGCAATATGCCTGCCAGTTTTCCGACTTTTTTGCAAGTTCTGTCCTGTTTCCATTCTATCAATTTCACGCGATGTGTATTCGATGTTTGCTTTGTTAAAACCAAAGGGAAATAAGCGTTTCTTTAATGATTTAATTTAGCTACTAACATTGGTAATTATGATAAATCTAAATAAATATCATATTGCAATCTTAATTTTACTAAAACTCGATCTAATTATACTCTTTAATTGTAAAAATCGCTTTTAATTTTCTTCCAGAAATGAAAACGTTTACATTAAATTTCAGAATTTGAAATTTCAAAATTTCAAATATCAAACGAAAAGTTTTTATTCGAATATCCATTCAATGTCAAAATGAAAATTTCAACCGATTCTTGTTTCTGAGCTTTAAAATTCAAATACGCAGCAGTTGAAATATAATTTTAGGCTTAAAAATTGAAATTCGACTATTATACGAAATTAAATTATTACTAATCTTTAAGTAGATTAGAATTAAATAAAAATTCTACTTAAAAGTATAATTTATGAATTTATAAAGAACCAAAAACAGATGAAAACCCGCCTATTCCAAATGTAATTTTCTTGAGTTTTCTTCTACAAAATGATCTTTAGTTGCAGTGAGTGTAGAATTACATCTGATAGGTGAAAATCAATAAAATGATACGTAGATTTTGATTATATGCGTCATGGAATGTAATTAACTTTCTACAGGAATAAGTGTCACAAATAAACAAAAAACTGGCCTTATCATTAAATAGAGCTACTAATATTTGTATTGCCGATAAATATATAAGTTCCAGGTTGATTTTCATTACCCAGTGCGATACTAACATTGTTTTTCTTTAAGATGTGAAGTAACAAACTTTTGGTCTCCAAAGCTGGGATGGCTTGGCTTTTTTTTACTCCATTCATAGTACTGAGAAAGCTTGGTTTTTAGCTTTTCGCGGAGAGTTGACGTAGAAAGGGTGTAACTTTCAAGTTTTAAATCGCGAATTGGTTTAACAATAGTGTCTTTTGAAAGATATATCGATTATAAAACAGCAAAAGAATATCTGATAGAAGTCTCTGTAGAGTTCATCTCTCATTGAATTAAATGCATCTTGATCTTTGAAAGACCTTTAATTTGGTTACTAATCATAACAGGAATCTGTATTGTTCTCATATTACAGAAAGGGCTTAATGATACTCGTGTGATGTTTCACTGTTTTTCGATTAATTCGTCGCAATGATATTTTAAGGGGGAAAACACTGCACGATTTACTACACGAATTCATTGTTATTTAAAGAACTCTGAAATCAGATGAGATAAAACATTTTCTGCACATTAAAGTACAAATCGAAGAATTGTTGATCCGCGCTTTTCAAGGAAATTCATTGAAGATCCCAAAACGTTTTGCTATAACATAATAGTATTTAACCAGGCATGTTAAAACTATAACACATTATTGTACAATTTATTTCTGGCGACTAACAAATCAATTCTTGTTTTATTTACATATTGTTTGTAAGCTGCTGCTGTGTCTAGGTTTTATACGTTGTTTTTCATACTTACATTTCTGCTTAGAAATAAACTTAATGTCGAAAGAGTTCAGTTTCCTTAACAGCCAGTAGTAAAAATCGAATTCTAAATCAAGATGCATCATTGCTACATTTTCTTTATTAAATGTAGCTGCAATAAAGATTGCTAGAACTATTAACACTTTCGTTGTAATATTGAGAGAATTTCCTGTTACGCTTAAAAACAATTAGCAATATAAATGCTGCTCCTGACATGGATGGGAAAATGAATAATTTAGATTCCGAGAATACGCGTGAGCTAATTATTGAACTAACACTGTAGCCATAGCAACAGAATTTTTTTTTAACTTTGTAGATCAAAAGCCTGTTAGCTAGCAAAACAAAAATGGCTCTTAATGGAAATCCCTAACGAGTGGTGTGTAGTTTTTTTTTTTTCATTGTGTTTTTAAATTATCACATCTTCGTGTACTAAAGAAATTATAGGTATACACCCTTAAATTGGTATTACATCCGCTGCAAAGAAGCACGTTTCGTACATTGACAACAGAACGCAAAATCATTGACAACAAAAAATGGCTTGGATGATCATGTTACAAAATCCTCAGTAAACTATCGTATAGAAGTATAAATTACAGAAATTAGTTATAGTATATTATTGTTCTAAAACGTATGCATAATCTTTTAAACAACCATCTGCTGCTATGCAATACTTCCCTAAAGTTTATTCCATTGATTGTCCACTTTTCACTGAAAGAAATTTCGTTAAGTGCTATCTGCAGCGATTCCTTGCTGATTTAAAAGTACGTCTTCTAGTAAGCGATTTCTGAGAAAGAGTAATTACAAACTTCAATGAAGACTTTGTAATTCAACTTACCCCGCTCTCCATCTTGCAAGATTTATAAACTTCAAATTCTACTCTTATTCTTTTCCTCTTATATCAAAGATTTCACTCAAGCAGAATACTTTCCTTATACGAGAAATTATTCATGCCAGGATCCATTAAGTTGCTTTTATCATTCCATTGCACTCCAGCATATTAATATCCTTGTTTACGTAGGGACTGACTGCAAACTCAACTATAGTATTACAAGTGACCAATTATTCATACACTAGAATATGCCTGCTAGCAAACATTCTTAGTAAATTAATGAAGGAATTCTTCTTGCAATCTTTGTTTGCTTGCTATATTGCTTAAAAGTTTTCTAATTGTACTCCATTTCTATTCCTAAATTCGTTTTCTGCATAACCCCCTCTACTTATTCAGATGAAGAACTTTATATTTTAAGCGGTTAATCTTAATTTTCCATTTCTCAACACAGTAAATATTCCATTTTAGTTCTGCTTGAAGCAATAGTCCTTCTCTTTATCAACTACACACTTTCCACTTCTTCTGAATCAATCTTCTGAAACACTTCATTGTCTTATAACTAACGCAATAATGCTGTATGCTTACGGTGACCATACGTCCTTTATTTAAGAGGACAGTCCTTTATTTCACTGCTCTGTCCCATAGATTTATTTATTTTTCTAAAAGGTCATTTAGAAAAATGACCTTTTAGAAAAATTTTGTGAATTGAAATAGTAAATTGAATATTAGGGTGCAGCACACGGCCCATACAAACATGAAACTGTCATTTCACCGGCACTTGCTAGCGGCGCGGCATATATGGCTGCGTCGTTGATGTGCGTGTGTATATATTATACTTGACTGTGTGCAGTATAGAAGCTGTGG
This sequence comes from Typopeltis vanoorti, assembly GCF_054136105.1. NCBI lineage: Eukaryota > Metazoa > Arthropoda > Arachnida > Uropygi > Thelyphonidae > Typopeltis > Typopeltis vanoorti. The sequence continues at coordinate 180,062,350 of NC_143549.1, read as the reverse complement.
TAGGAGTGAGTGGATGTAAACACGTTTTAAAAATTGTCGAATTATGCTTATGTCTCCCTGGATCTAATGCCCCCACTAAACGAGTATTTTCATTAGTGAACAATATGTGGACTGAAAGAAAAAAAAAATTAAAAATCGAAACATTGAAAGCATTCGTTTATACCAAATGCAGCTTTGACATGAATTGTACACAGTTTTATGAATTTTTAAAACACAAACCTGATTTATTAAAAAGAGTTCATTCTTGTGAAAAGTATCAAAATTAAAAAGGTTTAAGTAATAATATGATTGTTTATAATGCTATATATGCTAATATTTTATAATAAATGTTATTAAGCTTTTTAGTTTTAGTCAAACAAATAAACGTAACTTGCGTTTTTTTTTTATGATGAAACAATTTCTGATTTGTCCTTTATTTTCTCCAAAAAATATGGTCACTGTATGTAGCATCACACACTTGTGTGATGCTACATATCGAATCAGTTAAGTGTGTCCCTAACACACTTAACTGATGGTTCCCTTAGTGAGGTACTAGGTCCAGTATGCTAATATATCTTTTATATACTGATAAAAGAAACGGTGGTACAACAAAAAAGGTGTCTGTAACAATTCAAATATCCATAACGCAATCATTCGATATCGAGGACACTTGTGTCTTCAATAAATACTAATTTTTGCTGGCTTATTTTATCTCTTCTAAGAGTCTTTCGTCATAACCTGAACTCTCATGTATTCAGTAACGAATCCCGATCCTTAAAATTGAATTGGTAAGTTTAATACCACTCCAAAAGAGATTCAATCATGGAATTATCACTAAGTGGGAATTTGGTACTTAACGTTTTTATAAACCAGTAATATGTCCCACTTTCTCGTTATCGTCAGCGAGTAAGATCAGTCCTATATTCACAGCCCTTAATATCAGGATGATATTATACTTACATTAGACCTATTATATCTGCATGCTTGCTATTAGTAATTAGCTCAAAATATCATGGCGCAGTATATGAACTTTGCTGTCCTTACACCATACAAAACCACAAATCAACCAACCAGTTATTAGCTTAATCACGATATTTATGGATCATAGTTTATAATTAGTAAAATTCGCCTTTATCTCACCCCAAGAGGCATTCCATAAAGACAAATTAAGTATTTTCTATTGAAAACTGTCTTATATGATCCCTATAAACATCAACGGAAGTAAAGTGTCCATTCATATAAAATTGAATCTTCAGTTCCGATCACTGAGTGCCAGCTCTGCTGGTCTGTTTAATTTTGATGGGCACTGAATATGGGGTGGGTATAAAGAGAATCCTATCGAGCTCATTTGAGAAGAATTGAAATGATGATAATCATTGTTAAGAAAGGTTTAGAGGATACGTTTCTTGATAAGGAATACCAGATAATAAAAGCAATAATTAAAAATAATTATTAGTTTAATATATAGCAATCTTAAAATAGCTTAACAGTTACAATGTCGTATATTTACGAGTACTTTATTTACCCACCCCATATTCCTTGCCGATCTAGTAACAGTAGTTTATCATCTTTACTAGAGCTCTTTGATCTTCACCCACATGCAGTCCTTTCCATTGTGGGTAGAGTTTCGCTTTTCAAAAAAAAAAAAAAAAAAAATGAAATAAGGAAATTCCTTCCAATCTACAGAATTTAATACCAGTTTTCAGCAGCAACTTTATAATCTTAAATTAGCATAACAGGGCTCTTACATGTTTAGTTTTACACTCTATCTATCATTGCTCTTGCTTCAGGTAGCAATATCATGAAGCTGCTCCAACAGTCCTGTCTGCACAAAATGCGTCCATATAATTACCAATGAGTTCCCAAACATTAGCAACTTGTCATTCACCTCGTTTTTATTAAACTGACTGACCCCCCCCACACACACACACCTCTGATCAACAGCTTCGATAAGAAAAACGGTTGGCCACAACCGCAAGATCAATCATCACTCATTTTTGTCTGTTATACGATGCTTTTGAATGACTTCCGCTTCATTCTGCACCTTTTAGACTTCATATAAACAGCTTCGTTGGCTTTCAACGGCATTAAACTGTGATTAATTCTTATTCAATACTATGCACTCGGAATATTTCTCCCTTATTACCTTCCTTTGCAACCATCTTTTTTTTTTTACTTTTTCTGGTTTAGATATATGCATCCTAAGATATTCATAAATTTCTCAAATGTTGACGCATTTATCGAGTTCACGATTCTGGTATGCATTTTCCTCACCTAATTTAACTGCAAATTCAAGACAAATCTAGTCGACAATTGAATATATTGAATGGTACTGTTCAAGTCAATGTGGAGTTAATTTTCGGATATATATATAATTATTTGAGTAATAAATATTTAACTAAAACTTTAACGAGGTTATGTAACATGATATTCTCTTCCGTTCTCTCTCTTTTTTTTACAAAATAGACATTAGCACTACAAGAAGAGTTTCTATGCCACCCACCGGTAAACAACGCGCAACGGATGACCTTTGAAAAACAACAAATTGCCTTAGGGATCACTATTGTGGGATTAAGTAAAGCAGCTGATATTCGCATTACAATCTTAACACTAAGGAGTAAGAAAGTTGCTGTTCTTACTTGGTTAATTTTGTCTTCTAGATTCTTGAAGAACTCTACCTGACTAGGAGTTCTGTGCCTAAGGGAAAAAACAGCGTTTAATACAAATGTTCTATTGATTAGTTAAAACATATGACACAGGAATGATGGTATTTAAATATAGTTATCCATATGGCATTGCAAACAATGATTCCTTAGCATGTATTTTGTCCCTCGTTATCCCAAGGGCATTTCTGGTCTAATGAAACCGTGTAGCCGAAGTTCGGTGGACTGAATGGCTGCATTTGTTAGTGTGTTTAAATTACCACTGTTGATATATGTTTTATTGGATATGACAGAAAGCAGGATTCCATGTTTTTCTACTTCACTACATTTCGGTAGTGAAGAAATGCAATTAAATTCAGAAGTATCAGAAGATTTTTTACAAATACACGTAGGAGGTTTGACAGATCAACGCCAGTTGAATATTTTATGTATACTGAGCTTTTCGTGCATGCATAATCGAAGGAAATAAGAATGTGATATTTATCTCCAAAGTTTGTCCCTAAATATTTTATACTTATCATTAAAAGCCAAGTCCTGTTCATAAGGGTACACTAACCTACTTCAACCATTGAGACGGCAGGACAGCGATATGTGGGAATATCTATTCCACGAGATTTTGGGTGTTTCCGTAAATCTCGTGAAATTGATATCACCATCTACATCCTCAACAGAATTGAGATCCGGTCACTAAGGCCAATCATTTGGATAGAATTACTATCATATTCACGGACGGCTCGTGTCCTGTGACATGACTTCTTATCCCACTGGAAATGTGTAATACATGGAGGACTGAACGGTTAGCATAAACCGGTTTACTTGGTAAGGTGGGTACAAGTAGGCAGGTTTTATAGCTGCAGGTTTTTACGATAATAAAAAACTACACGATCGAGCAACAAATTTTATTTAATTTTGGAAAAACACATATGAGAAGTGCCAAATGGGGTATAAGCATTTAAAAACATGCACTAAATCGTTCTAAGTACGAGTCGTACATGGCTACATACTGGATTATATGTGATTTATTTACATCATCGTTTTAACGTGTACTTTTCAACTAAATCAAAGTTTCCTGCGGTTAAAAAGAAATGAAGGGTAAACTGAGCAGGAAGGTGGCTTAATGTTGAAACATATGTATGACAGGTGTATGACACTATTTCTGCTTCTATTTATAATCTATGTAGCTCACATTATCAAGCAACAAAAATAAACCTCAAATGAAATCACGGTATCACACACACCGAGAACAAGTAATGCAGTTTAACTACCACGTACGATTCGTCGATGAACAAGAAAAAAAGAACTGTAGAAATGGCAAAATATGAATGTTATTTTATGGTGGAAACTAGGTTGCATGATTTATGTGGAAGAAGAGAAATAAAAATACCAAATTACCTGAGCATTAGTTTCAAACAACATTAGAATTAAGTCCAAGTAGATAGAATTGAGAGCTAGACGAAGGATAGCCTTTAAGGAAATTAGAAAAGACCGATCGATAGATCAGTTGAAGTATTCGAAACAAAAATAGGAGTGAAAAAAAAAGGATATCTAATCACGCCAAAGTGCATGACTTTACTGCCATCCATTTTCCCATGCCCACAATTCCAGCCGATTCAAATCATTCTGCAAGTGCTGCATATCAGCAGCATTCCAGCTACCTATCTTTGCATCATCGGCAAATAGCTCTGTCGTCTTTCAAATCATTCCCAATATCATTAATGTACAGATTGAATAACAGTGGACCAAGGACTGATCCTTGTGGTATACCACAATTTACCTTCAATTTTGCAGACTCACATCATCATATACCACTTTTTGATATCTGTCAGCCAGTCATTCTCTTATCCACGCTAATATTTTTATAATCCAATCCATAGTCTCCAATTTATGCATGCTGTATTATGTTAAAAGCCTTAGCAAAATAGCAAAATCCAAATTGCCTCCATTCTTAGTGTATCCATTCCCCTTGTCTAACTCAGTGGCAATATTATAGAATGGTTATAGAATGTGAGCAAGTTGCTAAAACATGACCTTCCCTTAGTATACCCATGAAGTTTATTGCAAAGCACATTCACTGTCAACTGTTTTCTAAATGAAAGTCCTAACCAACTGTTCCAAAATCTTCACCATTACCACTCCCGAGATGCTTATTGGTCGATAGTTGGATACATCGGTCTTTGCACCACCCTTGTGCGATGGGATTACCATACATTCTTTCCGCTCCTGTGGAATCTTCCCTGTTCTGAGACTCATTAAATAGCCTGGTCAAAGGAATGGCCAGTTCAGCTGAACACTCTTTTCCCAACCGTGCTGATATCCCAACAGCTCCTATTGCTGAACTCTTATTCATTTTGTGCAACAGCTCTAATACCTCCTTCTCATACACCTGAGTTTCTTCATCCAGTGAGGAGGAAGCAGTGAGCTCAATGTTGCATTTTGATAGCTGTTAGCAAAATGGGCACTCATTAGTGGAACAACCTCTTCTGCATCTGTCACCCACACACTCTGCATTCAGTAGAGTTATATTTATTCTTTCTTTTATAAGCAGCATAACGATAAAATTCTTTGGAATTGTCTTTAGCTTGCAGAGCCAGTTTGTTTTCATACTTAGACTTAACTTTCCGTATCATCTAACCTACTGCGTATAATTTTCCTCTCTTTCCGAAAAACCTTCCTACATTTGTAATGTTTCCCATCGATATTTAGAACTTGCAACCACTGCATATTCTTCTGTGTAATATCGCCATCATTACAATGGACAAGGAATGCGGCAAGTACTGTTATCAAATTTCATTTACCCGCGAGCTCTGATTCCTTCACTTAACACCGGCCATCTGGATATCCATGTAATAATATAAATTCAAAGTTAAGTGGATATTGAATCCAACATTATTTCAGAGCCGAATAGAGAAACTATAATAGTTTTGGCGAATTCAAGCGTAAGCAAACCTTTCATGACAAGGGCAACTCATGATAAAGGTGGTGTAAGCTCTGATCACTATCCTTAGTATTTCCCATAATGTAAAACTCTTCTAGCGGATATGTATGATGTTATACATTATGGGGGATCACTACCCATGGGTATTGAACCCCATGACTAATGTTTAGTATAAACCGTATACGCTATTTTCATAAAACAACTCGATATGGTTAAATTACTAAAATGGATTTTAAGTCTTTTTATGGCATTTAATGAAAAATCGCATTTTAGAGTGGTCATGTTTTAAGTAATACGAATGAACCTTTCTTGAATTATTGGTACATTAACCATTTTAATCACTTTTCTTATCATTTAGTTTGCTTTCTGTGCATTGTTTGTCTTCTTGGTCCTTGAAAGTTTTTTCTCTTCACTGTCTTCATTTTGCTTGAAAATTCTTTGTCATCGTTCACTTCACGTTTGAATTGGGACATTCCTTCACAGTTTGTGTACACATCCAGTTGATAATGAAGAAAAAAAAAGATACTTGGATTAAAAGTTAATCATTCAGGAAAGGCAACTAGTTATTCTCCTTCAGTCTAATTTTTTTTCAAAAAAAAAAAAAAAACTTTCAACGATTTAAATAATTAATGAAATGTGTTAGTAGTAAAACGACTTATTTTGTTTTAATAATAAAAGATGGAAGCTATTTGGAATGATGAAACTAGAGCATAAAGAAGAATTAGTCAATGAAATATAACAGTTGTTTTAGAGGTAGAAAGGATATGGTTAATAAATATTAAAATATTAATCTAAAGGCTGAAATGAGATCAACATAATTTGCAATAATACAGAAAGAGCTGTGATAAGATAAGGTTATATGCGCAATAATGTGGTTTCGATGGGCATCCAAATACACCAAAATTGAGTTCAAAGAAATCTTGTTAGCCAGAAATGGAGGAAAATCTTTCCCCTTTAAGCAAAAGCTATTGATCTTTATAAATTCTAGTGAACTAGATTCAAATCAAAATTTCATTTATGACCTCCTGTTCTGTGTCAGTATATACCGTGTAGAGAGATAATTTTCATACTAATTAAGATAATTATTACACATTTAGATCATTTAAAATCTTCTGCTATTTTCATTGAGATTTGGGTTGCTTGATAAGCTTGATAAGAAGCCAGGCAATACATTGTCCACATATGAAGATATCATCTCACTCCATCTTATCAAGAATTTTCTGGAAAACCTTGTAAACAAAAAAGATATCAGCAAAACATTTTAAACTGCTTATTTTTTAAATTTTTTATTTTAACAGCTTTTTCACGCCGATCGTGTTTTGATAGAACTTTTCATCTTGCTCATCTCTTAATTACGCTCAGGCTGATTCGAATGAACTTTAGATGAAAAGCAAAATAATCAAAATAACCGTGACATCATCTCATTTATCTAGTTTGTGAATTGGTGTGAAGCGTGGAAACAACCGGTTTTGAATCTGATAGAAGCTATTCAAAACCGTTTCCAAATAAATTAATAACTTACTCAAATTATAATAATTTGATTAAAATGGATTGTATAAGAAATTTTTGCACATGTGATATGGGAATCTGTTGCGTAGGAGTTTTTCCAATACAATAAATTCAATAAAAAAATAATTGAATTGTTCGCAAATGTTTACGACAGTAAAGTAAAACCAAATTATTAACGTTGGCAATAGAAAACGTTTCACTTTAACTTCCTCAGGGATTAAACGATATTTGTTTACAGAATGCAAAGAAAGTAACAGAGTGATAATACCGAAAAAAACGTAATGTGAAAGAACCGAGTCTGATGTCACAGTCGTTTGTTTCCAATTCGTTTTATTCGTATAATAAATGAATTCCTCACAATGGTACCCCTAGCAGGAACTGTATAAAGATTGCGCATAATACAGAATTCAGTTATTCTAAATCTTTTTTAACAAGAAATCGGACATCATCGGACATACAAGAAATCCGATGATAAACTGAGGACGTAAACAGTATGTTTTTCATTGAAATTTATATATAAAAAACTTCCTCTGAAACAATTGCGTGCGTGTGTGTGTGTGTGTGTGTGTGTGTGTGTGTGTGTGTGTGTGTGTGTGTGTGTGTGTGTGTGTGTGTGTGTGTGTGTGTGTGTGTGTGTGTGTGTGTGTGTGTCATATATCAGCATCGTTAGGTGTTAATTTTATTTTAGTGAACTGTCCTTCGCTAGCCGTTTTGCCGCTTTACCGCATAATATCAAGATCGTCCGCGCGGTTAGCCTAGTGGCTGTGCGCTTCGCAACCATATGCCTGGGGAAGGAGTGTTCTAGGTTCGATTGCCGTCGGCGACTGGAGGAGCTAAAGGATCTTCCTCAGCCATAACCAAGTTAGCCATTCTTCGGCGTGGACAGCAGAGTTTTCCCCCAGTTTACTGGGGTTTCTCATCCTGCAAAGCAGGCAAACCAGCCTTGAGAACTCAATAGTACGGATATAGGATAATAGGGCTGACCACCTTATCCTGTGAACGGTTTGAGGTCCGTTGATTAATAACCCTCGACACCGCAAGGTAAAAGAGGGTAAAAGGAAAATGAGATGAGATGAGATCTATATATATATATATATATATATATTAAACGAGATGTAGTAAAAATTGTATAGATGTGCTTGAAACATGTTCTGCAAGCATCGTAGTGATCCACAATCAATTCAAGAGTTCGACACACGAGATTGATGCATTTCATGAAGTGAATTTCGTTCATGTTCTGCATCTTGCAAGGAGTAAATGTGGATGTGTACACTTTCAATGTTAATTAGTTCAATATTTGTAGTCTCTACTCGCTATTTGAAATAGTAACACTTTTACAGTTCTTTAGATCGTGTTATATCAAAGACTAAAAGAAAAAAACAACTTACAGAGGCGCAACAAGCGGACCAGAAACGGGACGGATACTACTCTTTTGTACTGCTTTTCCTTTAGAATTAGAATTTCCTGACGATCTTGATGACTACACAAAAGAAAAGCAAACAGGAATGTCAGAAATAAAATAAGTGTTCAAAATAGTCTCTTAGAGGTATGAAACCTCTTATCGTATTCAACTGGATTAGTTTTTTTTTCCCTACCCTTTCTCAAGCGATACATTCTCTCGATCCCCCCCCCCCTTTATCCTGGTAACCACAAACAAGTTTATCCAATTACATAAAACAAACTAATCGCTATGTACGTAATGATTGTCTAAACATAAGCATTTGCAGTAAACAAAATCGTATAAAATTAAAAAACAAAAACGTTTGCAGTCTCACTTGGAGATGGTCGCTTCAAATACTCCTGCTTGTGATACAGACTGCCATCATTTTTTTAAATTTTATTTTAGAAGCATTATTTTGAAGTTAGCTTAAACAGTCGAGATTAAACTTTCCTAAATCAGATAAACGTACTCAGAATTTCATGATAAAATTCAACCTTGAATTGCGTGTTTAATGAATAAATTTTTAAAATACTGTCTTATATAAAAAATAGCTTGCTGTTTTTTTCAGTAGCTACTTTTATTTGCAAGATCAAATATTAAGTTTTAGACGAGAATACAATTTATGAATGTAGATTTGAATACCGTCCAACGTCGGGCGCCAATTTTAAGCTGTAAGACCTAGCCAAGAAGAGAAAAGAGATGGTAAAGTTTTGCTTTCAAAACTCGTCACCAAGCTAGTGAATGTGCCAAGAAGTTGTAATCTGCAACTGCATTAAAACTTCTATGTTTACGTTCGATTTCGACCTAATAATATTGAATTACAGTACTTAAATTGATTAAAGAGCCTCAGCAGCTCAGTTGATTCGACGCAACCTTTTGTATGGTTGGAAAGATCTGGGTTTCAATCCTCTGTATTTTTTTTTTCTCTCCGGGAAACTCAGTTTTTTTCCTACCTTAAAACAAGAAAAAAAAAAAAAACAGACCAGCACGAGAATAAACATTAACCAGAATGCAAAATCCCTGCGGCGCATTTAATGAAGAGAGTTTCGTTTAATTCCTAAAGATTAGTCTCAGACACGATGAAACGGGAGACGCCATTCGGCGGTGAAAATAAGAATCAACAGTAGCTCTTACGTGCCAACAGGTGTTAACATTTTTCTAGAATAGTAATTAACTTCGATGTATAGTTTCTCTTTCCTCATTCATAAAATAAAGTAGCTCATTTAATACCATTGCAGATACTTCCTGGAATGAGCGGTAATAAAAGAAATCACACGGAAATATATGCTGAATAAGAGGAATGAAGAAATTAAGGTAACAAGAAAAGCTGGATATTTTTCTTTTGTAGGGAAAACCCATAACTGAAATACACATTAATAGGTTTTTGTTAAGCACAATCAGATGTTCTTTATTGCATTCGGGGAATATTTTTATACACGTTTTCCTTCTGTTAGAAGGAAACCGCGTTTAAAAATATCCTAGTGATTAATGCTCGAGTTTCATTGAAAGCCTTGACTTTTATCACAAATAGTAAAACAAGTTTAAACTAAGCTAGTTTGGTACTTGATCAGGTCGCGAGGACGCATGGGGATTAAAAGGAGAAAGTCATGTTTGGAGTCTCCTCGTAGCATATTTGATAATATTTCTTTCTAGGTTCAATACAATATAAGTAAATAACCTCCTTCGATAAAACTTGCACGGGATAAGCTAGAATTGGAAAATCATGGGCCAAGAAGAACTCTGTTTTAAATTTAGATATTTGGAACCAACAACAAGGAGCAAGAGTTATATCGAAACAATACTGTATGATGACTAAAACAGAATATTAAGTCATGTTGGTTTTTATTCTTTGGGGTCTTGTTAATTTGGAACTGCTGATCAAAGAAGGCCATTCTTCGATCAACGGATTGTCAGTGGCTGACAAGTAGGTAAAGTCGTAAAGTCTGTAAATTTGTGACATTGTTGCAGATTCAAAAAGCCAAGACACGGACACATTACTGTTGATGTTGCCATGGGGATGTGTCTCTAAAAACATACACACACACACACACACACACACACACACACCGGACAAAAATAATTTTAACATATTAAAATTAAGCGATCTCAGCTTTTTCCTTAGAAATACGGCATTATGATAGATTTCTTAGACTTTTTCTTTCTGTTTCGAACTGTAGATTCTCAGGCAGCAACCTAGAAGACAAAAGCTGAATACCACAGCAGTCTCCAATGTCAGAATGTTAAAATCCTCATAAGTGGACCGTCAAGCCAGTGAAACCTAATTAAAGCACTAATGAAAGGTAAGCAAACAAGTTCCCGAGTAGAGTTTGTTTTTTAAATAGTGTGTACCAAGGCAATTCCGATACCGAAGGTTATACTCTCAAGACATCTATTAAATTTTCGAAAGTTTTGTTAAGTTTCTTTTTATATTTGGATATGAAATGTGGCTGACTTCATAATATTCTTATTGTAATGCAGGTTGAAGCCTTTTTCGGTTATTTTAGAATTTCAAAAAGAAATTAAAAATATAATAAATTCAATAAAATATCGTTAATAATCCTTGTGATACAGATAAAACAAATCAGGATTTCATCACCATCTACTACGTTTTCTTAATTAATATAAGGCCATTAAAAATAAATGGGAAAAAGAATACACTAAATGGCCACACGAGTACATCCTATTATATCGCATGTGGCACAGTGTAGGCTTTCTGCATCGATGTCTGAACAATCGATTCATTAGATCAAGATAGTCAACAGAAGACGAAAAGTGTTCTGTTGACAACAAATGTAAGCAGAGATGAAATTAATTCTGAATTTTTTTAATTTTGAAGGCCAGCTGCACTTTGCCATATAATATCAAAATGAAAAAAGATGAAAACATCTGTTATTCGAGATGTTTTTCTGATTCAGGATAGAAATTAAAGAATCTAGACTTCAAGGTCGAACTTTATAAAGAAAACAGCTAATAGCCTTCGCCTTGGCTATAAAGTTTTCAAAAAGCTTTATACATCGTCTAAGACAAACATGTTGTTTTCCTCCTGGTTAGGTTTCTAGGGAGAAAATTTTGCTGTAAAAAAGAACTTTCCATCGCACAGCTAAAAAGGAATATCAGGAGGTTTTGTAAAAATAAAAATATTGCAGATATATCGACCTAAAGACATCAGTTACACTTAAGATATCGAAATTAGAAAATGAGTAAATTAATTCACCAAAACCATCAAAATGTCAAATCAAACAAGGCCTATTCAATTACATTTTCCTGGTTTAGGGTACTAGAAAAATTGCAATCTCACTATCTGTTGATAGGAATTTTGGAAATCGTCGAGTGCCATGTACTTGAAAATTAATCTTACTACGGTGTTAAATGAGAAAATCAATAACTTACACATTAACGTACACTGTCCTGCAAAAACTGACACTCAAATGTTATACAAACATGTGTTTTATAAATACTGATAAATGACGACCGTATTTTAACGCATGCTTCTACTCAAATATATCAAGTTCCTGTGGCACAGGTGGACATTTTAGTTTATTCTCGATTATCTCCTCTCACAGATGATCGACGTCATTCAGAATGGGACCACATTCTAAAGCGCTTAGCTGTGCACTTTCTTTTCCTGTGTCTTTACAACCTTTCGTATGATACTTAACTGAGTAGTTTAATACAGACCTACCATAGCACCGACTTGACATAATTGCCCAGAATGTCAAGCGTAACCTACAGTGTTCATTTTTGGGCACTGCAATTACAACACGGGAGGACTCTTATTCTAATATCATTCCGTCTGAGCTGAAGATTGGGCATCGCGATTCGTCACTCCTAATACAGTTTTCCCAAAGCCCATTAAATCGAGGCGAGTTCTCTCTAAACTAAGCAAACATAGCTTGTGTATGCAGCATCCCATCCATGCAAACGTGCTGTTTATCCAGCCGGAGGAACTGAGCACGTAACGTTCAAACACAATCCTCTGAAGCTACGATTTCGCTGGGAGGCTTTGTTAATGAGAATTCCCCGAGACAGTAGGATGAACTTCTTTTTTCACCAGTATCTCGTTTCGTTAATTTGTGCTCCGCCTGACTGACTATTAAGTTTCTTTTAAGCAACATGTTTTCAACTTTTAATAACTTCGCAGTTATTTCTGAAGATCTGATTGTATTGCAATCACGTGGATTGATGACCAATATGGTAGTCTATGATAACTTAGCGAGAGATCAGTGATTTTCTAGGCCTTGTGTGTGTGTGTGTGTGTGTGTGTGTGTGTGTGTGTGTGTGTGTGTGTGTGTGTGTGTGTGTGTGTGTGTGTGTGTGTGTGTGTGTGTCTTTCACCCCCGAAAGATTGTAAACCTATGGTAAATCGGTATATCGTGATGAACTAAGAAGATTTTTTTATTATTTATTTTTGTATTTTTTTTTTCTCTAGAGACCGAACATCGAGCTTTTCAAGCCACTTCAGGCCTCCAATATGTATGGGGGTAGGGGGGGTAGTGATGATCTCGCACTATCCAATGAAATTCATCTTCATCTCCCACCTAAAGACAATCAAGAACATCTATGGCAACGGCGCGATCTACTCCCGCAGCCAGTTGGTTGGAGAGCGCGTAGCTTATCCACGCTGCCAACCAGGCTCACGATTTATGCACAATCAGTTGTTTTCGGATCAGACTTACTTCTCAAAACAAGCATATAAAATCTTAATTATTTTAGGAAAAGAAAAATACTTTTCTAGTTTGTTTAATGTCAGTAAACATCGTCCATGTGCCTGGCCTTACTTGAGCACAGGTGTATTCTAATAACTAGATGTAAAATTGCAACTTAAGTGTATACATTTTGGATATGATGATTCGGCTTAAAGAACATTTCATTGCTATCTTATGAAGTCATTTTATATTTTAACTAGGGGGCTCCTCCCCCCGACGCCTACGACGCCCCCCCCGACGCCCCCCCCCCCGAGTTTCGGACTGGTAGGCCGGTTCTCCTTGAAGTCTGATGACTCGAATTTTGAAGACTCGAAAAGGGGGTTCCTCCCCCCCTTTTTCCCCCAGGTGCCCAACTCCCTGAGTTCCGGACTGGTAGGCCTGTTCTCCTTGAAATCTGATGACTCGAATTTTGAAGACGCGACACTCAGGGTAGCCCTGAGTTTCAAAACATTTCAAATAACTTGACAAAAAACATTACAAAAAAAGCCTTATCATCTTATATTATAGAGTAGATGTATTCAGTTAGAAACTGCTTTTAAGTATTTGAAGTATTTAGACAGTAATTAAGGTGAGAAAGGGAAAAAAAGGAAGTGGAATGGTTTTGTAATACTCCAAATGGGAGGGCAAAAAGAGAAGTAGTAACATCATGGGGAAAACATGGGATTGTTTAAGAAGAAGAGGAGGAGGAATAGTCCACCCTCTCCTTGCTACAAGAATCTAGCACAGATAGGGAAAAATAATCCATTTATTGATAAGTTTCTGTTTGATTTAAAATTCATGCAGCGATACTTACAGGCAACTCTCCGTTTCTCGTTCCTGGAGACATGGGATAGTCCTTTGGGACTTCGTTTCTAGTCACCGCGTTGACCTCTTCACCATCTAAACGAAATAAATACAATTAAAAGAAACATCTGGGTGGGGCTAACACGTGCAATAATTCCCGTTTTTCTATACACAAACGTATATAATCTTTACACCTCTATAAAAATCAACCATTTTAAAGTTGCACTTGATTTTCGCCACTTGATTAGCGGCTTCATCTTGGTTTTAATGAACATACAAATATAAACTTAAAAGAAGAAGCTTTGATTATGAATCAATACATAACTGAAAAAATACGAATGCATAGGAACCAAATTCCGACACCAATAAATTCATTCATAAAGCTTCTTGTTTTCAGTTTATATTTGTATGTTCATTAAAACCCAGATGAAGTCAAGTGGGAAACTAGTTGGTTACTAGGTGTATCAAATTCCGACCAATAAACCCAGTTCAGTTATCCTATTGTATCAATTTTGTGGCCAAAAAATAACATACTGTAATATAATCCCCTTAAACATAGATCTTTCTAAATGGAAGATGGACAATATGGCGAAATTGTAACATATACTAGCATTGATTTTAATATAAATAATTTAATATAAGATTTAAATAATATATATATTTCATTATAATTGATTTTAATACCTAAAACATTTTTGAACTAATATACCTAAGTAACACAGCAGAACTGAAGTGGAAGGTGTACCCAGCATATTTTATCGTATTGTGAACAGCCTCGAAGCACCAGCTTGAAAATGGTAGCCTGAAACGACACCTGCTTTCTGTATCAGCGAAAAATATATATAAATTATGAATATAATAGTCTTTTTATTGCTGCACTTTCGATTTCTGCTTTGCTAAATTTCGAAGTCTTTTATATACTTTAGTTGCTCGATATCATTCGCGTGCGAAGTATTATTTCATACTTGCACGCAGACGATAGAAGTTACCGGAAATGTAAAGGTGTGGCATTTTGTACGAGACATTGGCTATCATGATGAGTTGGCAGAAAACGGATCTGTAAATACGAGAACTATTTCTAAAAACAACCGAATAATAAACAAGTCATGATAATCTGTTGTTATTGTTTGATACCCTTTGTCCATTTAAAGAGAGAACGGATTTCAGTTTTTTGGACGACTAGACTTGAAAATTAATGGATAAAATATCTCATAAATTCGTTTTCAATTATTAGTTCCAGTAGTTAATTATAGAAGTTATCACTCAATAAAAAAAAATCTAAAATTTATGCCTACACACGTAATATCTGTTATGCAGTTTTATGCACTTATATATTCGCGATCCTTCCGGGAGGGGGGGGGGGATTTCCGCTGGGAGTAAGTTAGATAAAGTGCGATGATTTGTTATCACTGACGCCGATAAAATTTTAATGAGATGTTTATGAGATGAAAAGGCTTTTAATCATCCACCTAAGTGCAGTCAAAATAATGATGAGTACGAAAGTATTCACTCATATCACAACTTTTTATACTGTCTACCTACCACTAGTTTTCTGTTTTATTTTGTTTTTGTTTTTTTTTGAATTTCATATCTCAAACTAAATGCTTAAAATGAAATGTAAACCTTCCGACTGAAAATTCTTCGAAAGAATAAACACAGCGCCCTCTATGTCACTGACACTTCAGAAATACAGACATGTGAATTTCTGCAAAAGTTTTGCATAATCCTGTTTAATAAATAATATAATCCCAATAAACCACAAATATCTAAACGAAGGAATACATTCGTTTTACCTCACTTTAAGGGAACCTCTAAATAGCTTTCTTCACTAAATATATTCTCTCCAGAATGTAAAAGACTTAAGCATTATTTTGTGAAGAAAAATATTCCATCCAGGTGGATGTTACTGATTCACTGTATATTCCTTATTTCTCTTTTAACTGGGAGATACTGGAGGCGTAGATCACTGAAGTATCGAGAATGTTATAAACTAATTAATAAAACCTTAATATGTCTAGTGAAATTCAGAGCGACTGAATGTTCAGACCAATAAAAAAAAAACAATGTTTAATTTATATCGGATATTTGACATCATTTCTGAATAGGTGTGTTTCAGCTGAAGATCATTGAGATATGAATGACAATATATGCAATGAGATTTAAATAAACTTTGTTCTGAAAATAGACTCTTTGATATCATGCAGAATAGTCAAAGAATACGACGTCAAAACCATAATTAAGCTTCCAATGGAAAGGTGGAACAAATAAAAAAGAGAGCAGGATGGAAGGAAGAAGTGATAGCTGAAAGATGACTCTACTTACTTTGATCACACGCCTCTTCCTCTGTGAAGGAGCAGCGCCTCGTAGAAGGCTTACTCGGGCCACAACCCATGACGTCATCGTAGCATGGACTCTGCGCAGGCGCAAGAGAACAATCACTTGGAAATTTCAGCGATTTTCAAAAGGACTGACCACCTGTAAATAAAAAATACTTTTGTAATATGCGCCACAATTACTAACCGAATTCACTCCGACGCGTATGGTGGGTAGCCGACATTTTATTTAACAGTAGATAACTGAAAGAATTTTATCAGCCTAAGAACAGAAAGCTATTTCCTACTGCCGACTGTTTATATTTAAGTACTTGTGGTGCGTTGAACTACTTAAGGAATTTAGATAAACAAACACTTATCACCCTCCAAAGGAGACAGAGAAATGTGAATGGAGAACTCACTTAACCTAACAGAGACAGTAATGCATCTTGACATGTGGAGGAGTTCACGATACCTTATCTCAACTAGGGTTCTAGTAACTTCGAACTTTACTTAAAACTACATCTCGGCTCCCCTCTGTCCCCATTAGGTCGCCATACACATCCAGACCCTTAAAACCTTATGCTCTTCACAATGAGAGAATTTTTGCCTGTTAAGAAAAAGTGTGACACTTAAAATTCAATGTCCCGATCTTTCTGAATCAAATACTAACTCACAACCTATTGGAAAATTTTAGTTATACAAAATTATCTATCACAGACCTTCAACTATTAATTTTCTTAACGAAAGATACTAATAGTACTTATGCTCCTCAAGATGACAATCTTAATTGTAAGTCAGATCACAAGCATAATAATATGTAATATAATTATCATACAGTAGGTATGATAATGAAAATAAAAAATATTTCATAAAAATACTACACAAAGTTTATTAAGAACAATGGCTTTTAAATAAAGATCGATCTGCCTTTACAAGTGAATACTTTTGAGAAGCATTGTCATAAATGGTTTCCATCACCCATCGTGAAATTGCCATTCTGCCTGAAATCTCAAAATGGAGGTAGAAAACCCCTAAAACTCGGGTTTTTATACATTTAACGAACGTTATTAAAAGATCACATGGTTAGTGATACAAAAGTGAAAAGGATGAGGAAAGAAGTTTTGATGATGGCAACAGATGAAGTGCGATCAAAAAGAGTTCAGCAGGAGGTCAGTGAAAACAATGCATTAGAGGCAAGCAATAAGACAAAATATACAGCTGGTTGTTGCAGGCCAGGGAATGCAAAGGATGGTGTGCATTGGCAAATAAATTCAATGAGTAGAGGGAGTGGGATTATCCTGGAGACTTCAACTATGGAAACATAGGCGGAAGGAAACGGAATTTATACAATTACTCAGGAATAATTACCTGAAGCAACATGTGATCGAAGGCGCCACTTGGTGAGAATGATCGTGTTGTGCTGATCCAAGAGTGCCTAAAGGTGCAATTTTCAGTTAAGGGATATATCTGGAATTAGAGCTGGTAAGTTCGACAAACTAAGGAGACAGGCTGAAGATGTGCCATGGCATAAAAAAGCTGCAGAGTTGAATATTGATAGTGCATGGGAAATGGTAAAGAGATGTTTGAAGAAAGTAAATAGTAGCAGACTGCGTATCTAGAATCACGAAAATAAATCGAGTGAGAGTTAAATTAATGAACAGCATTATTAATAATGCTATTTAAGAAGGTTCGGGATGGAACTCGAGGAAAGAGGCGATCAGCAAGCCCATGAGCAGTACAAAGCACAGCTTTGTACTGCTCATGGGCTCATGTACAAAACAGTGCATGTGCATGAACATGCACTGCTTTGTACTATCTTCCAGAAAGGTGGCCAATATGGGAAGGAAGGAAGGAAAAACCAGAGTATGAGAGGAAATTATTATGCAAGCCAAAGATAATCCCAAAGTGTTCTTTCAGCATGTGGCAAGTAAAAGGGTGAATGATTTCTGTGAATTAATTTTGACGAATGCTGATGGCAGACAGAGATGATTGGAACAGACAGAACAACAGAGTGATCATTTTGCAAAGGGTGTTCATCCAAGTGGAGATACCGTAGCAGCAAGTGGGGAAAGAGATAGATTAACTGAGGTGTATAGGATATTAAAGACCCTTGACGTCAATGCAATGTCTGGGATTAGATGGTTTTATTTAATCCCATGTATTACAAAAATGTGCTAGAAAACTGGAAGATTATTCAAGTCTTAGGGATTTGGTCCGAAAAGTTGAAAGGGTAAAAGAAATAGTTCCATTGCATAAAGAACACTCCAAACTGAACTAGCAAGTTACAGACCTATCAGCATCTGATGAGTAGCGGACAAGGTACTGGAGAGGAGAAGTTGGTTTAGGAAAAAATCCATTAATGTGCGGACAGGAAGGGATACTCTACGGAAAGCAGTGTGGTTTTAAGGACATGCGTGGAAAGAACTGGTCATGCTGTAAGAGTGTGAGGGCTAGATTTATTTGGAGAGTGATGAATGAAAGGGGGGGGGGCTGCCAGAATCTGTTGTGAATATCTTGCCAGATGACAGATGTTTGAATGTTCGTTATTGTCAGGTGAAATGGTAAGGACCTCCCACAAATAAGTCTGGTCTCCAATGAGATACCGTGTATTAATAATATACCTGGATGATGACGTTACTTATGCGCAATACAGAAGACATTCCAAAGTTATCGTTTACTTTCTGCCTACTCTTCATCTTTCGTTGCGCTTCATATCACTCTAAATTCATTTCTTTTCCCAATCTTTAAGTTGAAGAAAATAACTCCAAAACACGAAATTATTCTACAGAAGCTTCAACACTTTCCAGGAAAATAAAAAAAAATAATAATAGAACTCAGTTGGTCAATCGTCTCAAGTTCAACACATTTCACAGAAAGAGGAATAAACTTCCGCCCGTGGGACTTCTTAGAAGTAGTCTGCCATTCGGATATAACCTCAATTCAACTTCCGGTGTTTCGTGAAAATTATTACGACAATGGTCCGTTGAAAGAACAAAGCAAATGAAAAATTACAATCTAACAAGACTAGTGGAAATGAAGGAAAATGTCCAACCCAGTTTGTTGAATTCGGCGAAATATCCTGTCTGTCTCTTTGTGAGTAGAAAAAGCACGTTTAATCATTGATGTTCTGCAAGTTGGAATATTAGTCTATTTTGATCACTTGGATGAACTAGATATTCAAAGATAAATCCCAGACAATATATAAACTCAAATATCCTTAACTAATTACCATCTTCATTCCAGTGGAATACACCTACTTTACTGCACTTTAAAAAAGGTACGTGTAGTACTGTACAGTAGCGGGCGTAATTGGATATGCGGTTTTGCAAACCCAAGTGTTAGTCATGTAAAAATCTCGTTATCTTTTTTTTCCATGAGAAGGACCTAACCTATCTGTAACCACCAACTCCAGTCATTAAACTAAAGGAATCTGGAGAGAAAAAAAAAATATGCTTGTGGTGAGTGCAGGGCACGATGTCTCGAAAAGCTTTATCGACAGATGGTTTCGATACAAAGTGCAGCAACATCTCAGATGAAGATGCACTGCAAACCTCGCATGCATGCACATGCATGTGCTGTAGGTGGGCAGCATCGGTGTTGCTGACCACCTACAACAGAAAACTATTTTAGAAATCCAGCAGAAGCAGGTAGAGCTATGAGGCCAATGTATTATAATGTGTCCTTCTGACCGGTTTGCTCTCACGTGTAAGATCGGCTGACTCGCCTTCAGTTGTAAAGCTCTTATAATAAGATTCTTTGCGTCCTGGAATTCTAACCCTAGGTATTTCAATCCCAAGAGCGTCGTCGATATCCCATCACACTAAGGTTGATGGTTAAGTAGAGTCACAACAGAATATCCTCATGTACAGTTTTTATCGTCCAGACTAAAGACCTTATGGAGTCTGGTTTTCTGGTTAGGATCAAGATCCCTATTGCATATAGGGATCTTGATCCTAACCAGAAAACCAGCAAACGTGCATGTAGTGTATTTTACAGATAGGGATCTGTAAAATACGCTACATGCACATTACCATGTTGCAGTTGACGGACAGTCGGATAGAACGATACGTACCACGGCATCCGATCCACGCTGCGCGGAATTAATTGAAATACAAAAGGTAGCCCTCATTGGACTTCGGAAAGCCTTGCATGCCTCATTAGACAACCACATCATCAAACAGAAATGGAATTTGTGTCACATATATATATATATATATATATATATATAGGCTGTTACGATGCATAAAGCAACCAACATGATAATTAGGTTGCTGTTATAATTCAATATTTCGTGCGTACACATTCCTTCTATGATGATGATGGGTTCGAGTGGCACCGAACATGCGATGTGCAAATTGATTTGATTTTAATTCACAAATCTAATTCTTATGGACTTCTAAAAGAATACAGCGAGATATCTTTAGCAACTGCCTTCTACTTGATCACTTGATCTATTCGTTGCACGTGAATATATCACAAAATGTGTGTGTGTGTGTGTGTGTGTGTGTGTGTGTGTGTGTGTGTGTGTGTGTGTGTGTGTGTGTGTGTGTGTGTGTGTGTGTGTGTGTGTGTGTGTGTGTGTGTGTGTGTGTGGAACCTTTTTTATAAACTCGAGTGAAAGAGCATAGTGCTCTCTGTCGGAGTTTTCCTTATGACTGACTGTGATGTGCAAGACACATTTATCAAAGACTGTTCTAAATATTTTCTAAGCCCTGCATATGTGTCATAAAATAGACTCCGATGTTCAGACGTAAATACCGTCCTGCTTATTTCCGTCTGGATATTTGGGAACTCGAAATAATAGCGAACGATCCAGTAGCGTCGAAATGTTCATCGTCATATACTCACTAGTTTTAGTTCAGTATTGTTTTCGTTCTGCTGATAAATTAGGATTTATTTCGTGAAAAATCACTCAAAAAGTGAGGGAGGACAGAATGAAAATGTTATTGGCCCTGTGGTTTTCTTTCTTATGGATCTTTGCCAAGTTAGGGTTCCTTCACTGACGTCAACTTCCTTCTTTTCTTTACCTCACAGTATATCAAATGAACGGCTAGGAAAGATACTGAGGGTTCTATTCATTCAAAATTGCGACTTACTCAGAAAAAAAAAAAACTGACAGCAATGAATACAATCTGTTCTAAGAATGTGTTCAGTTTGGGTTCGTAAAGTAAATTGTAGGCTAACTGCAACTGGCTCCTTTTAAGCTGATGCCAGTAGGTGATTCTGAAAGCTAAGAGTACGTGTGGTGCGATAGATCGTTTCACCACATAGTGTGGACTTCAGAGGTTTTTCACTAAACATCCACTCTTGTCTTACTACCTCTTGTGAAATGGACTCGTCTGCTAACTCCTATGGGCGTTGCCCTGAAAGGGAATTGAGCTGGTGACATGCATGTACAAATGTTCTTCGTGTGTCAACCTCCTCCAGGTTTATTGCCAGTGTAATCCTGCCATCGATTTGCTCCACTTATAAACTAGGCTCCACACGCACGGCGTCACGGAAGGAAGAAAATAGGACACGAGTCATGATCGGCGGGACAGTTCACTTTTTCCCCCACTTCGACTTCTGGCAACTGTCTTCCTTTCTCCATGGCATTCTTTCAATCAGTATAGTCTTCATTAACGTCCTATTTGGGTTTCTTTCGTGTTTCATTTGTTTTCCTGACCTGTTCTTTTCCTTCTTGATGTAGAGATTCTTGAGATGGTATACAAGATCTCACTGTGCTACCACTACAACAGAAATTATGCGAAAATAGTTATAATTTGTAATAAGTTTTGTAATAATCGCGCAACTACAATTGAATGGTGATGATAAAAACAGCTAATCTGATCATTCGCAGTTAAAGATGGTTGTTTACAGCTACTATGGCAGGTCGATTAAATTCTTTATTGTTAATAGTTGTTTTATTCCCTTCTGTTTGGCAACAGCGGTCATAGAAATTAAAAACCTCATTAAATTCATTATGAGGATCCGATCCGGTAATAGCACGCCAATTCCTTGATGTCGTTGAAGCCGTGCTGCTTTTCCCTATTTATGATGCGAAAGCACTGTAGTTCTGAAGGAATCCATTCAAATCATGGTCGATGTGGCATGAAGGAATGTAAATGATATCTCTATTATCAGTTAATGCGTACTGATACCTCTCTTCTTAAAATAGATTTGTCTGTCAGCTTCACCAGACATTAGACGATTAAAGAATTGGTCTATTCAAATGAATGACCAATGTTCTTTAGATGTGTGTGTCAATCTTTGCATCTATGACCTGTCCGCACCCCGGCCATTATCTCAGCATATGATCTTGAAACCACGATGGCTGTACAGATTGTTAGTACTGTTTAAGGATCAGGTGGTTTCTAGCCTTGATGTAACCGTCAATCGCGGAGTGCTATACCCAGTTCACCTGACCTTTCTATATCCGATAGTGTTTTTTTCACTTAGTTATAAAGTAAATTATACTTACCAAGAAATTATATTCTTGTTTAATTCTTTACCAAAGTGTGAACAAAGTTTGCAGGTGAAGTAGCTTTATGACTAAGTTACTTGTATATAGATGCTGTTGACCATAATGAAAAGCACACTTCCTTTCGATTGTATATACACCCTTTATCCAAAAGAAACCGAACTTTTCGAAAATAGAAGAAACTAGTGGCGCCACCTTTTGTATCTTTTTGTGGTCGAAAGCGCAACCTTCATTAGTGTTGTGTCAACTGTTTATGACATTTGTTTCATTAGAAGCCCAGTTATATTGCCAAGAGTGACAGTGTGTTTTGACGAACGGTCGGTCGTCACGATATTCATGCCGTACGCTACGAATTTTTGCTATCAATAGCTTCAAAACTTCGAGATAAAACTAACCATTGACGTTTGGCCAGACGGAACGAATTCTTTGTGGATAATGCCCTTGGAATCGTAGAAACAAATTACCATTGCCTTTACTTTCGACTTCTCGAAGCGACTTTTTTCTGATGCCCCTCTTCTGGTGGTCTCCACTCAGCACTCTGGAGCTTTGTTTCGGACTCATACTAAAAACACCACGTTTCGTCACCAAGATCGTTTCAAGGAAGTTTGAGTCCTTACGAGCAGTTTTAATGCGGTCCTTGCAGTGTTCAACTCGATACATTTTTTGGTCGTCGGTCAACTTGTGGGGAACAAATCGCGAATTCAATTTACGAAGGCCCAAACTGTGGGTCAAAATGTTATGCACAGTTGATTTTGGAATCCTTAATTCATCTTCAATCAATCTCACGGACGATTTCGGGTTTTCTTTGATGAAATCACGCACTTTTTGGATGTTAACTTCGCTCAGTCCAATTTTTGGACGGCCCGGCTTTTTGTCGTCCTCAAGGATCTCACGACCACTTTGAAATCGCTTAAATCACTCGTAAACTTGAGTACGGGATAAGCATTCATCACCATATGCTTTTTGAAGCATTTGATGCGTTTCGGTAAAACGTTTACCAAGTTTAACACAAAAGTCAATTGCAGCTCTATGTTTGAAACTCATTTTCCGACCGTTCTTCAAAACACACTGTCACTCTTGGCACTATAACTCGGCTTCTAATGAAACAATTGCCATAACAGCTGACACAACACTAATGAAGGTTGCCTCTTTCGACAACAAAAAGATTCAGCATTTGGCGTCACTAGTTTCTTCTAGTTTCGAAAAGTTCGGTTTCTTTTTGGACAGAGGGTGTATTGCTATGCATTATGGGAGATCATTACCAAAACCCTCCGCGCGGTTAGCCTAGTGGCTTTGCTCATCTCAACCATATGCCTGGGGAAGGAGTGTCCTAGGTTCGATTCCCGTCGACGACGAGAGGAGCTCAAGGATCTTCCTCAGCCATAGCTAAGTTAGCCGGTCTTGGGCGTGGACAGCAGGGTTTTTTTCCCCAGTTTATCTCGGGGTTTTCATCCCGCAAGCAGGCAAATCGGCCCCGTGAACACACGGATCTACAGCCATAAATACTTAACTCCGCAAGAGGGGGCTCAACTCGCCCCAATAGGGACTGGGGAGAAAAAGGGAGGAAACTCCATACGAATAAATAAATAAATAAATTACCAAAACCTATTTCGATATTTCTTGAGGTATTAAAGTGCGACGTACCCCTCCAAAAACAGTGATCTATAAGATTATTCTAAATCTCCTGAGTGATCTCAGGAGATTTAGAATTCTTACTCAGAGGTGGCTCCGTTCACAAAAATCTTCAACTGTGCAGAACCGTTCTGCTCCAAAGAAACAAGCTCAAAGATGGATATTATTCAAATAATCATCAGCCAGATCCAACAAAATACAATGGTTGATTTCATGCAGAAGCCACATATTTCTATAAATATGTGATATTTATATTGATGTGATTCATCAATATCCTTGATGAATATTGAACTGAATGGAGAAATATGCAACTAATATTTAAAATACAAGTTTAAATATTAATCTTTCTTTTTTGTAAGAATTCCAAGAAAATAATTTAATATGTGAATTCCATCCACAGAAAGTTATAAGTCTATCATACTCGTCCATTAGTATACTGGTTTGCTAATCTACGAACCCTGGTTGACAATACTTTTTGATGCCACTTCAGGCGTCCACAATAAGAAGGATGGTGGTCTCATACTGGAGGATAAAATTCATCTACCGTCTGAAGACACTTATAAAATTCCATGTCCACGATTGAATTCAAACTCACACCTGCTGGTTGGAAAGATCTTTTTCAAACATCTTTTTTCTTCCATTTTTCCTAGCATTTCATAAAAACAGATTATTGTCGACGCCTGAAGTGGCATCAAAAAGTATAAGGGGATATTTTAGTATGAAAGTATATTTTAGTATGATGTTTTAGTATGAAACGATGCTTGAATTACTGAGTATTACTCCAATGTCCATATTTAGAAATCCTTTCAATTGATCGCCAAATACCTTTAAAAAAAACAAATAAATAAAAATAAAGGAAAAATAAATAGACCACACCTGTGAAATTCTGCCTTACTGAAGATATTAAATGAGGAATGAACATGAGCTTGTCTAATTGCAGTTCACGAGTGCATGACAGATGCTACGTGTCTAAATCTCCAGCTGATTGTGGGCTCTACTTTCTTTCTAAGAAGGTGGTGACATAAGGATGAGAACCGCAACCTACAACCGCTAGTATAGAGTGTATACTTCTCAACCTTGAACAGTTGCGTTTATAAACAAACAGCTCCGTTGCCCCTAGTAACTTGAGATAAAAATCATCGCATGCAAGGACTATAGATAAAGTGTGCGATTTGCTTACTGTGCATAACTCTTGACAGGCAAAACACGTGTTTCCTGTCTGTTCAAGTGGCACAGGCGATACCAGAAATAACTAGTACAGAAACTTCCGTGGAGACAACCAATGCTAATTAGAGTAGCTGCTCTCTCCAGTCGGAAGCTACAACCAAACACACCTAACAGGAAGCTTAAGGAAATTGACGTTGGAGAAACAATTCGTTTTCTGAGTTCAGCGTTTCATTGTTATGGCTGAGGTGATCTGTTTATGGATTTTAACTCCTTTTTTTAGTTGATGCATGCCTTTTTATCTCTAGGAACGTTTCAAGTTTAAATAAATGAAAAATAAGAATCTGACGGCTCAGTTTAGGAAGTTTAAAAGAGAGATGGATGACTTTTTTGCTTTTCTCTCCTCTTCAGAAGAGAAAAAAAAGGGGGGCTGTTCTCTGACTAAATAAGCTATATAACCTTGCCTCAGTATTCAAACTCATCATAGAGAAGATACGACCACACCCCTGCCGACCAGAGATAAGGCTCGTAGAAGATAAGCGGTTCAGGGTAGAGAAATACCTGCCAATGTAATTCCAGCCATAAACGCCACTAGATCTTTGGACACATGTTAGCGAGCACACATAGCGGTTTATTTGTTTAAAAATGCCTCTGAATAGCAGTGATATTGGCTCTATCAACTCTTAAGGTCAGCTGGAAGATGGCACTGATAAAACATGTACCAAATAACGCTCACGATAAGAAATGAGGTCACGGGCTTATAAAAATATAATGAGATCACAGCTATGCTGAAGGGAAGAATTTATCATTTTTTGACGTATCACTTATCTCGCAACCCTTTGGTTTCTGTTTGTTAAGTCTCTTGGCTTTTTTTGAAGTTGTTACGACAATTCATTTCCCACTTTAGTTGTTTATACGGACATGCAATAAAACACAAAGTTAGTCGGAAATGGTGTTATATCCAAAGAGATGGGTATTAAAAGATAGTCCCTTTCTTTCGTACAGTACTCCCCCCCTAAAAAAAAAAAAAAAAAAAAAAAAAAGCATGGTATCGGAGTAACGTCATAGTCCCGCAATGTAAATATCTCTCTACAGCGCAATTAATTCTTCATATACGACAGAATCATTCATACCTGAAACTTTTCTTTGTATGTTTTCTGCAAATTCGAAAGGTATAAAAATTTACTAAACTCACTTAGTCCGTCTCCTGTGTCTTTCTGCTGTTAAACGGCAGAAATTGCATACACCTTTGATAAACAAACATTAGAAATGAACCCATACTTAGTTTACAGCAAGCACACGCCATGGGAATATTTTTTTTTTAAATTTATTTAGTGCAGAAATGCACAACATTGTTGGTAAACAAATCAGCATTAGAAATAAACAAACTTAGTTCACAGTACGAAAATACCAGCACTATAGAATTTTACTTAGTTCCAATATAACTTACCTCATTTTTAAATCATCATGCAGGGAAAAAAGCAGAATTCCATGCAAAAATTAAGAACTTCCGGTATTGTACGAACATACAACTGTTTCTCTCGTTACTAGAGGTACAGTTCGTCTGCGTGTTTGCCTTTTCCGTTCTTCGTTTCGATGTGTTTCAGTGTGCCTGGCACTGTCCAGAATAGTGTCGCGTCGGCTGCTGGTTTATGTTGATATCCGAGTCGAGGCGCCAGTTGTCTCCTAGGGCAACACGCCAACAATGGTTTGATGGCTGTTGTAACATTGTGTACACGTGAAAAGTGTGGCGTGCGCACCGTATCCCAAGATCCACGTGGGCAAGCAGCCAAAAATATTGGTTTCCGTTTAACAGAACGTGCTCAGAGTTTAATGGAGCTAATTAGGTGACTTAAATTAAACGTGATTCATCTCGAAATTAACAAATAATTGCAATGTTGTACATTTTAAGAGCAAAAATAAATAAAATAAACTTCCTCGTTGAGTTGTTTCGCTACTGATTAGTGTTTCGTCAGGGAATAGATAAACAGTTACTCCCCTCCCCACATCCTCCTCATTCTAAAACTGGAATATGCAGTTGTTGACGGCATAGTAAGCTAAATAAATAATGCAGAGATTGTAGGTATGTTTGTGTGTATATGTTATGTTATGTTTACCTGTGTGTGTGTGTGTGTGTGTGTGTGTGTGTGTGTGTGTGTGTGTGTGTGTGTGTGTGTGTGTGTGTGTGTGTGTGTGTGTGTGTGTGTGTGTGTGTGTGTGTGTGTGTGTGTGTGTGTGTGTTCTCGATCTTTCGATGTCAACACACTGGTTAAAAGTGTCAAAAGGATGTTTCGTTTTCACAACGTATACAGCATTTTGCAATTTTATCGAACCTTTACCCTATTGCTTGATACTTCTATATATCTGCTGGAAGAGACAGACGAGGAGAAAATTTTGTAATACCTTCAATCGACACAGAAATGTCAAGCTGTAATGAAAAGAAATGTAAGGTTAAATTGCATAACAGTTCTAGTTTTAAATAATAAACAGGCAGTTCATTGCTCTCAAAAGAAAATATTAATTAAACGTCATTTGTTTATGTAGCTCAAGAAATATTCCAGTTGTAACAGGGAGTTTAAGGGAGTTTGTTTCTCACAAGCTAATCTCAAAACGCTTCTATAACGCACTCAGTAGCGACGACTTTTCGCTAAAACGCGGGTTAGAATACCGTCTAGGATGCAAAGAGTTTACAAGAACTTTTCAACTGAAGGTAAGTTCGTTGGTTTCTGGAAATGGAATGATTTTCGTTCCAATCCAAACAGATAGCAATGCAAATAAGAGGAGAGAGAGAGAGAGAGAGAGAGAGAAATGCACGCCTGGAGCCTGTTAGCTAACCATAATATGAGTTAAGTTTTATAATTAAAACGAAGATGAAATGGAATTGAAAATAAATCCAATCTCCAGAAATGAATCAGAGTTAGACTAGACTACCTAAGGCTGTGAGGAAAGTGTCTGTCAACTTCTGGCGGTTTGTCTATCTTGTTGAAAGAATATCCGAATTTCTAGACTAAAAAACCCCTTCCGCCTTCTTATAAGGCAGGCTAACTCACCTTCTTTAACTGAAGGTTCGTGTCCTTGATGGGAATGGAACCTAGGGCATATCCGATATCGACTAAGCTACTGATGCTCTTTAAGGTATCAGAAACTAAACGGAGAAACCCATTACCCCACCCCCCATCTCCTCCAAAACACAAAGAGTGCAGAATCTAAAATGCGTTAATGCCTCATGTGCAGGTTAAAAAGAATGAGAACTTATTGACCATCTCTTGAATAACTTTTTGGTTTTATCTTTGGAGAATACTGGTGGCTATTGTAAAAAGCAGGAGGAGGAGGAAACAGATGGAGAAAAGAAAAATATATGAATTGTAACTAGTAGCAGTGGTGCTTTGCAGCTTTGGTGAATAAGGATTAGGTTCGCTGTAAATTGAATTCTTGGAAAGAAATGCGTAAAACAAGAACAGACTGCGTGAAAGAGAGTGAAATGGATCAGTAAGATATAGGATTTTCAGTAAGTCCATGCAGTGGCGCACCCGTGGGGGGGGGCCTAAAATATTGAAAAAAAACACCAGAAAATTTTCCAAAAATCTTTTCCCTATTAAAATTCATTTTTTTATTTATGTTGTGTCGTCTCTTCTATTTCTATACTACTTATGAATTAGTGGTCACATAAGGTGAAAATACCCTATAGCCCTCGGGAATCACGGCCACTGTGAACGCAAGGCGAACGAGGTAATGCTCCAGGGGGACCGAGCGCTACTTCATTTGCCCGAGCGGGGGCCAGAGGAGATCGCGGGTATCATGTATTGGCGATCACTGCAGATCAGTCATAGGCCGTATGCAATGCGTGGTGTGTATTCTCAAATCGTCTACTGATCTCGGCTCCCCCAAGATTAAATCTTGAGTGCTCGGGTCCCCCAAGACTAAATCCTGAGTGCGCCACTGAGTCCATGCAAAATTTTAGAGATCATTTGACTTGGGGTGATACCGCGATGATCATGACCACTGTTCTCGTTATTTCAAGCCTAACTTTAAAGCGGCTATTTGAATATTTCCAGAGCAGAGAAGAGTTTTCCACTTGTTTCACTGGTGGTCCAATCAATGGAACTAATAATAGATTTTCAAGTTTTCATGAACAGGCTTTCTATAAAAAAATAACTGCTAAGAAGTTATGCCTAGAATGAAGAAAAGAAAGAAAGAAAGTCGAGATTTCTAGAGGGTCAGGTGGCCATAGATGATGTGTTTGTGTTCTTGTCACGTGATAAACATTAACTCAGAAACGTTGCATGTTGCCTAAGAATCTAAAGGTAATGAGAGATTACGAAGATGACGATAGCATTTTTTAAGAAACAAGAAAAAACTGCATATTGGTTGAATTTGACTAGTTTGTTCTTTTTCGTTCCATTGGTAGACGGCATGCAGAGTAGCATTTAAGCTACCGACTAACGTCTGTTTTTCGAACTTCCGATTAATAATCACTGCAAGAGGGAGAAGAAGGAATGTCCCACAAGCATGAGGTTATAGAGTGGGACATATTCACGCTCGTGTTTGAGAATAGACTCCGAGAGAAGGAGCCTATTGGCATGATCCTCAGGAGAACACTTTGTAAGGAAGACTGTTCTGGAGAATAGAGACAGATGGACTGAAAACTGGGAGGAGAATCAAAGGGAGAAACAAGTTTCGTGGGTTTGCAGTTGGAATGTGAATGATAATTTATGCTGCACAAAATTTTAGTTCCAATCCAGTGCATTTTATTGGAAAAGTTTAGAATAAAGAATCGAACTAATATTAATAACCCATCCCAACCGAGTGGAACTTAATGAAATTTGAGATTTAGGATCGTTTATTCAATTTTTTCTCATTCCCATCCGCCTATTTCAATGCAAAACATTAAGGGGAACCAAAATTACTTACAGTACCAATACGGCTCAGCTTCAGTTATGATGATGTCATTATAAAATTCCAAGAATTTTATTGTGACTTTGTCACTATAGAATTCCAAGTACAGCGACATCACGCATTATCACAAAAAACTTTTGTAATAATGCATGATGATGATGATACGACAAAAAAAATTGTGATTGTTTATAATCACTTTTTGTTATATAAAAATGGCCATTCTAAATCTCAAATTTTATTAAATTTTATCCAACCGGGACGGAGTTTCGAAATTTTTTTGAATTTCAACACGTTTTTCTCCTTATTGCCATTGCAAATGGTGCAATAGTTGGAATGGCAATAAAATTGTTTTGAAGATTTCGAACACTAAATTCCAGTAAAATTTCAACATGCAGTAACTGGAAGCGAAATACAGAATTCTGATTAGTATGGATCATAATTATTATAGAATTATTAATTAGTATGGATCATAATTATTAAAGAATGCTAATTAATGTGGAGGATAATTACGAATTATAATTAGGAATAGATTGTAATTAATATAGAATTTCAAATAATGTGGAGCAAAATCCTTAATAAATAAAATCCATGGCAGATTAGCTCTAAATGACCTGCTATGAACATCAGACCATTTTCACTGTCTAATTATTGTATAAAAGATGCAATGACATTTTTTATATCTTAAAATACACTCCAATGCACCATTCAATTAGTTTTAGTAGAAAAACAGAATCATTTCGTGCCTGTCTTATTACTTATTTTAATCAGCATATAATGCAAAGAAATTAGTCAATAATGCCTTATTCTTTATACAATATTCAATTCTGGGAAACATCTGTGGATGAAGTAAAAGCAGAATTAATAATCAAAAAGAACTTTAATTCATTAAAAATGAATTGAAAAATAAAGAAGAAAACATTCATCGTGAGAAGAGGATCTTAAGTTATCAATAGTGCAGTGGGGAAAAATTGCACAGTAGGAGATGACAGTTTTTGATAGCCTTAGCCGTGTCATCATTGGTATTGACAGTTATGAGCTCATAACTGATTATAAGTCGCTGCGAACAAGTAATACAGCAAAACTCTTTTGATTGAAATACCTCAAAGAAATAACTGCTTAAATTGGTTAGAATTTAGAACTAAAATAGTTTATTACTTTGATGACTGTTTGGGTGAAAATGTTACGATATTTGCATTCAAATAGTGCATTGATTGTTTGGTAGTTGGACTAAACATGGATAATATTATCAGCATTTCAAATGTTTCCTTGCTCTGCTGATAAAGTGGTATCAACCGTAATCATAAAGCATTTATGGTTGTGAAACAGTAACTTTGCAACATTTTTATGTTAAAAATATATCCGTATTCGTATTACATAAATGTAGTATAGATATATCCAGTGATTTTATGTCAATACGTTTTATTCCCTAAGGTCATTCCCAGTCAAAATTATCATAATGAACATAAATCTGATTCATAACGGTTACAAAACTATGGACATGGGAAATGTAACAGCTGGCATGAACTTGTTCTCAGGAAAGCCATGCGGTATTTGGTTTGCCACATAATTTAAGAAAGTGTTGTTTGTATTTTAATATGAATTTGTAATGATAAATAATTCGACTGCTGCCATTGAAGAATATTGGCGACAAATATTTCAACAAACAATACCACGTGTGTTCGATAATGTCAATCAACAGTCGCGACAGGATGGCTTGTTTCCGAATATTTGTCGACTACTGAACTCATCCCCAGTACAACAGAATGTGGATGAGAAAGAAACATTCATGAGCATGTCTGTTTTCCGCTTTCTCCCTAACCAAGCTTTGGATTAGAATTTCACTGTGAACGTTTGTGATTGCGTGTAAGATGCTTATTGGAGGTATCAAAGGAAATTTCGAGACATTGCAATGCAGGGTCTGAGCCATACACATCTAGCGAATCCAACATCATAAATTAGCAGATGGATAATGCTGAAATTCTCTCTCTCTCTCTCTCTCTCTCTCTCTCTCTCTCTCTCTCTCTCCACATTTTGTTTTCCAAAAAAACACAGTTTATTCGCAATGGATTCACTAGTACTAGAAACTCCCATTTCCACACGGAAGGATACAATGCAATCTCCAGGTCGCTTTGCAGTAAATTTGTAGTCAGTTCTTTGGGTCATTTATCTTTCAGCAACGACCGGCAGGTGGTGACTTTGAAAAATTAATTACCTACTGTTATTGATAGATGGAATAGTGAATGAGATAACTAAAGCTATGGCGGCTAGTGTATTATTTCGTTACATGTTATAACGAAAAGCATTATTACGTTAGTAATACTTTAACATACAGAATAGATTATATAACTGTGATTTCATCAAGCAACAGAACATATCGCAAGTTTTAGTTATCACTATACATTGCGGATCCAGACATTTGAAATATTAGTTTGTGTAACCTACGATCTGCGAATATTTTATGAGTCTAAACCAGATATTTTTTTATCTATTTAAAAATAACAATCTTATGTATAGGATTAGCCGGTTTTGGTTCTCCGCAGTTAGACAGAGAGGTTACATGCTCATTGTGTTGAGATAAATTACATAAGAATAACAGTTGTTATAAGACGATATTACACTTTTCATTCCACTAACAGTTATTTTTACTATAATATGCCTCACACGAAAAAACAGTTACTATAAGACAATTTTGCATATTTACATGAACGTAACAGATTTATCCTGTTAAGCACGAAAATCTTTCTTCTCCCCTTCTTTAGGAGGCGGAAGTAATGATGCCACTTCTATGTTAGAAAGTGGACTGTGATGCAGCCGCCCTGCTCAGCCAGGAGTTGATTCCATGGATTCCAGTCTGGAATCCATGAAATCCAGACTGGAATTTCCACCAACTTTCTTGGTGGAAAAGATCTATGGTGTTGTTCTGCCTGTGGTGGTGATAATAGTGTAGGATCCAACTTCTTGCCTTTTGTTTGAAGCCTGCAAGGATGTCACCTGCCTCTCTCAGTGAAATTGTCGTACTATCTTCTCTTGTGTGTCGAAGATAGAAACTGTATATTAGAGCTTTCGCAGTGATGAAGGGGTAGTTGCAGTTCGAATGGTTTTTTTGACTCTGCGTGGACAAGCTTGAGATATTCCTCTTCTGTATGGAGACAATCGCAGGTTAATGCTGCCGTTTCCCGAGACGAAAGATTAATTGAGTGTTGGTGGGCATTCTAAGTCTGTGGATATTCTCCACATTCTCCACTAAATATCCACAGATATTCAGTGGAGAATGTGTGAGAATTCTCTTGCGCGATGTCGTAGGTCCTAGTGAAATAATATTTGGTGGCGTGAGAATCTTTAGTGAATGCCAAAGGACACTGGTGGCTATTTGGTTGACAATTATTGTTCTCCCTCTTGTGGAGACAGAGGCTCTTATTGCTGTCCACTTTCCTAGTACTTGCTTGAAACGTTTGTTTAGTGTTTCCCAGTTCTTATCCACGTAAGAGGTTGTGTTTCCTAAGTAAATTCCCATGTAGTTGTTTCCCTGTGCGGACCAGTGACCAAACATAAACCAAATAGCTCAGAGTTGTACTTTATTTCTAGTTCATATTAACAAACGATATGAGGATCTCAGGCCGGCCTGGTTGGCTGAGTGTTTAGCGTGTGCGCTCTCCAGCCAAAAGGCTGCTGGTTCGAATCCCGCTTAGGCATGGATGTTCGTGATTGTCGTCCACCTTTATACATTCATTCATACAAGTGAATAAACGCTCTCCCAAGATGGACTGAGTCACCAGGGGAGAAATAGACCCAACCCTCCCGCAATGGGAGAGGCCTTTACCCCAGCCGTGTTACAGTTACAGGCTGGAAAAAAAGGAGGATCTCAGTAGCTTCTTTGAATTTCGGGTTGAAGCGGTGAGGTCAGTTGAAGGGTGACGTATACAACTTAGAATTATTTGGGAATGTATTGTATCTTCCATGAAATCTACTGTATGTACTTTTTCCTTAATTTTCGTTTGACCTTTGTATGCCATGGTATGCAACTTCATATTCATCTTCCTTTTACCCTCTTTTACCTTGCGGTGTCGAGGGTTTATTACTCATCGGACCTCAAACCGTCCACAGGATAAGGTGGTCAGCCCTACGCCCCGGTTTATCCTATGTCTGTAGTGTTGAGTTCTCAAGGCCGGTTTGTCTGCTTTGCGGGATGAAAAACCTCAGGATAAACTGGGGAAAAAACCCTGCTGTCCACGTCCGACTTGGCTATGGCAGAGGAATATCCTTCAGCTCCTCACGTCACCGACGGGAATCGAACCTAGGACACTCTTTCCTCAGGGATATGGTTGCCAAGCGCACAGCCACTAGTCTAACCGAGGGGACACAGCTTTATATTGTACTTCCTTAAGTTTTGTTTCTTCAAAAAAAAAAAAAAATTACCTCCACAACCGGATAGGTGGACATGAAATTTCCCGATATTAACAACATAATAATAGAATCTGCGCTTTTTAAGATTTAAAGGGGAGTTGTAATAACGTCTTATACAATCTTATTTTCTTGTTCGCTGCCTAATTATGTTATTATATTTCATTCCACAGTAAACCCTTCGCAATCCACTTGATTTTTACTCGAAATTATGTTACCTGTAGTTTGCTCCTATATAATCCCGTATGTGTTCTATATTATGGAAATCGGTACCTGTTTTACTGGCTGGCTCAAGTGATTTTCTCTCTCCCCGTTATATTAGTGACGCCAATTTAAGTGAAGCGAAACGATTCCAGGTATTTGTTCTGTTACATGCAGTCATACAGGTAACATTCATTTCTTTGTTGTGACACACGAATTATGCTGACACACGTGCGAGCGTAGGAAGAGTTTTGTACGTTGTTGGCAACCTTATGAAATAGACTTACAGATCAGATTCTAAAAAAGATCCACGTGATGTTTCACAAGAAAACGCGATTGTAATTATACACACAAAGGAGTTTTCTTAATAGCCCTTTTTTCTTACAAAAAAATGGTCCATTGCCAAGTAGTATATTCGCTTAGGGGCTTCTTTTCTGGCATTTGTTACGCACACTAAACGCTTAAGTTGACAGCATGCAATTGAAACCTTCTATTCAAGAGTGATCGCATTACGTGGAGTGGAGAAGATGAAAGCAGAAGCAAAACTGAATGTCGTTTTCTTCTGTTTAAAATAATAAAAATAATAAAATAATTATCATAAAAAAGTTCACTAATTTATAAATATTTAAAATTTGTTCAGATCGGACTCGCAAATTCAGTGCTTTTAAGGTTTATTGCCAAGCATTGTTATTTTGAAAGATAAAGTAATGAAAACAGATGCTGATAATTATTTAAATGAAAAAAAGAAAAAGAAAAAGAAAATTTCCACGTGTAAGTCGCACAGTTGGCGGTGTTCACATACAGAAAAGTCGAATTCAACTGCGCAGAAAATCAAGGTTATCTCAACACTGATAGACAGAGAGAGAGAGAGAGAAAGAGAGAGAGAGAGAGAGAGAGAGAGAGAGATGAATACCCAAAAATAACAAAAAATCTAACATAGAAAAAACGTCCTGATACTCTCAATTTTATTATTTGCATACAAGCATATTACATATTCCGACACATCACGATGTTTGTAATCTTAATTCACAATTCCTTAAGTCGTATACGATTCATGGTATAAAAAAACTAAGGACAGAAGTCATGTACACACGTTTTCAGTCATTTAGTATCTTTCAAAGTCACCGGGCAACTTGCGATAACATCCTATCTGAAGTTATCAGTTGGCACAGCTTTTTGTGTACCGCCGAAGTCATGTTATCTGTAAGAAAGAAGGAAGAGGATGGGGGAAAGGAAAGAAGTGTTCAGTTTGCTATTCAGATAAGATATCGTTTATAGGAACAGATGTGTCGTTTAGGGAAACTAATTTCGTCAATAACTATCTATCGAAACAGTTTTGAGTGCCCCGCTTGTAATAGGCGGAGTTTAATATATGCAAAAAGCTTTATGGATTTGAAACTAGTCTTTTTTTCAAGGCTCAATACTCTCTATTATAAGCTTCAAGGCACTACATAAACTGCCGAAACGTATAGGATTCATCATTCTAGGTATCAGTGACTCCTATAATGAGGAGTTTACCAAGCAAACGATATTTGTTGCAATGCTTTAAAAACCTACATCTTACTCGCCTCCACAAGTCGTCCGCTAAGATCCCCAAATAATTATATCTACTCCACACTCATAACCGATCGTGCAGGTGCATGAAACTAGCTTCGATTTACATACTTTAGAAAGATCTCTTTACCGTACTGTCTCCTTCATTTTCTTATGAACGTGGCCGACAGAGATATGCAGTTACAGATGTTTTCTTTCTAATGTATACTTGACTACCTGTCATATATGAATCTGGAACCAATTCAAGGTCATATTGAGATCAGTTTACTAACCGAATGATCTTTGAAAGTATATAAATTCATCTGTTAGCTTATTTTCTTCATCAGTGCATCAATGGCTGCACAACTTAAGTAGGGTGCAGTCTTTAGGAGTATGCGATACAGATTTTGGTGGCTTTTTCAAAATTTTAAGATCCGTTCTATTAATTATTTCTCTCCAGGTTATGTTCATGATACCATAATGGTATCTCATGATTAAATTCACATCATTACTAGCAAAGATTCGATTCAAAATCGGGTGAAGTTACTAAGAAATTGAAATTCTTATTAGTGTTTACTAGCAATCTCATCATCTCCTCTAGTGCTATCATCGCCATGCTCTTCTTTTAAAAGATTTCATTTAAATAATAATTCAAAGAATGATCCTTATTAATATTTTCACAGCATAAAGTTTTATCGTTTAATAGAATCCTAAACCAGTTCACTAAGTATTCGATGGAAGAAAACTAACAGAGGGAAAAAAAAAACATCTCTGATACCTTGTCTGCATGCAAGACACAATCTTGCTCCACCAACTTAATTTCCTAAAATTGAAAAAAAAAAAAAAAAAACATTCGACTTGTGCGAAAATAATTTATCAATCATCAGTTGAACATTTAGGTTGGTTGCCCCTGGCAACTGTAAGAGTTGGCGATTCCGCATTGTTCATTAGAGGCCCACTGATAAAAGTTTGCTATTATTAGGAATCTCAGAGAATGTCAACAGTAGCTGTACAACATGTACGGTTGTCTTAATCTTTACTTTATTATCTCTTCAAGTCTGGTTTGTAATTTTCCTCTAATCTTCCTGACCTTTAAGCTTAAGGAAAGGAGCTAAGAAGCTTAGATGTTTAATGAAGATTCCAAAAGACTTCCTTCTCAATCATGTTCTAGAAAGTTGTGCAAGTACTCTCGTTATCTTATGGATTAGTTATCCACATTTCATTTCATAGGTGGCGCTGTTCAATATCATGTTAGGCTACAAGCTTCACTGTAATGATAATGCCATTTTAAAGAGGTGTAATAAATTCACTATCGTTCCATCCTTCATGTGTATTTTTTTATGTTGTTGTCTCACAACAAAATAACAGGAAAAAAATAAATACAATAATAATTTAAAGCGATATTTTGCTGGGTTTCAATCATAGTCCTATGATTAGCGAACAGAAAGCGCGCTAATCATAGAATACAAGGCACTAACTAACTTAGTTATTATACAAACAATTCCAATCATGGAAAACATCGTGCCTTAGGGGATGCCATGAGGGGACGTTAGTGCTTTGGTCACGGTTTTGAATTGTTTCTATAATTCAAATTTGTGAACAGTGTGTGTGTGTATGTGTGTGTGTGTTTCAACTAAAGGACTTCGTTAAAACCGACTACCTGAGCTACGGAGACATAGCATGTAACATACATGATACGCTGACTTCATAGCCTTAATTTTTTTTTTTTTTTTTTGGCTGTAATTCCAACGTATGTAAAGTATCTGTAAGTTTTTTGTAAGAATTATTTATCTGATATAATAATTCTGTTATATTTTAACTTCAGGAAGGCACAGCGGGCCAAAAAATGGTGCCAAGTTTAAAATTATGTAAGTAACAATACCCTGTTGGCAATCGTTCTGTCGCTCTTTGTACGTCACAAACCTTTGCGTGAATTCAGTAGTTGGTGTAACCTGACATGCATAAGTGATCCTGATTTTTCCAGTTGCTCACATCGTATTATACATCAATATTGTAATAATGGCAGTTTAAGATATTTTTTGTAAATGCGTATGTTAAAAGCGACTCTGTAGAATTGCGTGGATTGTAATCAGTAAATAGCAAATTAATTCATTAATTTTTTTACAAATGCGTCACATAAATATTCCAATGGGGTCTCCTCAGGCCGACCAATTCGATATACGTTTTTTTTTTTTTTTTTTTTTTTTTTTTATCTAACCGGCTAAAGAAGATCTCTTAATAATCACATTAATTAGTTCGAATCCTCGTGCGTGCATGAATGTCTTTCTTGAAATAGGATTTCACTTCATCTCCCGGTGTGAGACTACCTATCCATTTATTGGCGGCCGGAAGTGACTTGAAAAAAAAAATTCCTTGTTTGGTGCCTAGAGGTGGGTTTCCGGATTATCTAACTCTTACCCACCCACCGTACTAATTTCCAAAAAAGTTTTTTTTAAAAAAAAACTTTTTTGGAAACCAGAAATCCGACGTTGAATTTTTTCTTTTTTTTTTTTAATGTTTACTTATTTAAATATTTCAAATGTTTACCATTCGTTATCTTTCTATAATATTGAAACAACTCCTAATTTCAAAACGTTCTCACCTAATAAAAATGTTCAGTCATAAAAAGAAAATTAAAATTAAAATTTTAAATAAAAAGAAAGTGGTGATTGATTTTTACTGAGAAAGATAGTGAAAATAATAAAAACAGATTTTGAACAATAACAGTCTATAATTTAACCGTTTAGCCTGTGGTTGAGTATAAAAGAATCATCCAGATGTAAACTGTAAAACGTGGCTCTGAAGGTTATTTAGGAAATACATTTCTCTAAGATGTTATCATTCAATGCACGTGCTCAGAGAGGCGAATGCCAAAGTCTTAACCTAAACCAGTATTTCCCAACGTTTTTTGGATCGTGTCTCACCTCAACCCTCAAAGATTTTGATGTCCCCCCTCGCCGACAATGGTGAGTGTTTGGAGTATATCAGTGATGAGGTGACGAATGCAACGTCATTTTCTAATTGCCCTCCAAAATATTCAAATTGTCCCCTGTGGGGGCGTACGCCCCACGTTGAGAAACACTGACCTAAACGGTCTCACTTGTAAAAGCAGAAATTTTCCCTCTGTTTAATAGATTTTTTTCACACAGAGTAAATATAAACCGATTCGCTGAAGCACAACAGATAAGTCTAAAAGCAAATTCTCCACAACCGGGATACCAGAATCGGATAGTCCTATTACGTACGCTATGATAGCACCACGTAAATAATATAGATTCGATGCGAGAAATATTTAAGTACTTTTCAACTTGAAGCGAATTATTTAGTGTCGTATGCAGCAGCTGCATTTTTAGCTGAAATCCCCCTCTCAAAGCGAACAAACTAGCCGACAAATACACTTCATGAATTGAATACATTCGCTTCTGGGTTTTAGCTGCTTTATGCTAAAGGAAGTAAATGTGGCCATAGATATGTATATGCATCTTCATTCCTTAAAATTATGATCACATCCAGTGGCAGCTCGTGGCTTCAAATCTTGGGGGTGCTGCAACTTTCAAAATATACATACACACTGTAAGTACAGTGTATACGTGTTTAGATAATATATCAAAATTATGGTAAAAATTAAAAAAAATTAAACATGAAACAATATTGTTTATTATCGATAAAATTGTACAGTTTAGTATAATTCAAAATTACTCAAAAATAAAATCCATTATCACAACCCCAATAATGTTCTAAAATAAAAACGATAACAAATGTTATGTCTTTAATTGTTATGTCCAAATATTTAAAGAGACGGAGTAAACACGATAAGCACTGCGAACACTCTACTACTGGTGCAAAGTACATATAAACAACAGTGGAACTGCGCGACGTTCAGTGCCGCATTACGCTAATTGCTCATATCTCACTATGACGTACATATGCTTGCGCGCATAGCAATATGGCACTGTGGTAAACACAGTGCTGCTAGCGTCCTTCGCCTTATTTTTTTATACAAAATATACAG
The DNA here is from genome assembly GCF_054136105.1 of Typopeltis vanoorti. Lineage (NCBI taxonomy): Eukaryota > Metazoa > Arthropoda > Arachnida > Uropygi > Thelyphonidae > Typopeltis > Typopeltis vanoorti. The sequence goes on along the minus strand of NC_143549.1, from coordinate 180,021,720 downwards.
AATTGTATCGGATAAAATTAAATATTACAAGCAAATATAAATAAATTGATAAATATATTTATATATCGAGAAAAATTGGGGGTGCTGCAGTTCCGCAGTGCCTGTGCACGAGCCATCCCTGATCACATCTATCAGAATTCGTATTCAGATTTTAAAAAAAAAGCCTGGGGGGTGCGAAGGAAGGCAACAACTGTGTCCAAAATGAATGTAAACAAACTCAATATTCCTTTCTTTACAATCTTTCTCAAGCGATGAAGATAACCTTGACTTATTCAGAAAAAATGTAAAAGAAAACGTAGCTTTATTATTTTGATAGGAGGTTGTCAAATAAATTTAAATCATCACCACTGGAGTGAAGTTGCCGTAAATATTACTACTATGTAACATAATCCATTGTAATTATAGCATAAACCAATGCAATGCATTGATCGTTACAGACAGCCACATGTTTTCCAGTTACAATTAACCTTGACGGCGATGTCGCTGTGAGTTAGCACACTAAGCGGAAACTTCCTAATGGAGTCAGGAAACACATTTGCTGCTTTAGCATCAAATAGAAATACGCTCGAAGCAATTTTTAACAATCTTCGGATATTTAATAACGTCTTAAAATTTCTGGGAAATTCTCGCTGACATTTAAGAATGTCAGCGAGAAGTGAAAGAAACTAATACACAAGATAGACTCACTACGGCATAAGAATGAGCTTTTAACCTATCACACGACGGAGATAAATTAAAATTTCCTACTTAAGTCCACATGCAACAAGGACGGTGATTAAGACGGGCGTCACGATATTTGCACTGGGAGACTGAGGTTTGTTTTAGGTGACACCATTAACCCCTCAAACCCCCCCCCCCGTCATTCGGGGATATAAATCTCTCTAAGTAGCGTTCTTTACACAAAGATAAAAACAACACTCAAATGTTAGATAGTAGTGATGATGTCCCGAAAATAATTCGGTAATGGAGATTTGTGTGTATTTGAAGAATTACATCCAAATATATCCAGTTTTGTGTATTACGGCATCCTCGTAAAAATAATAAGATAAAACAGAAACACAAAAGACAGTAATTGATTACAACATTGAAACCTTTATCTAATGAAGTGCCGCACTACCTTTCAGCTAAACCGTGGAGTTTACAAGATAGGAGAGACATGCTTCGAGAACGAGACCCCCCCCCCCGTTCACGTGTTAGGAGGACGAGGTTTTCAACTACTGCATTGAAATAGAAGAATGTTGCCAAAATTTTAATTGTTGATACTTTGGTTTGCAGTGCGTCAGAAGTATAGTGTGTGCAATTTTTTTTTTTTTTTTTGTGAACATGTTTATAGAGGAGTAAGGAAGTCAAAATGGTGGTTTAGGGGCTTAAAATCGTGTTAAAATCCTAAAAATAGCATCATTAAAAAGCAAAAGTTCCGTATTTTGTATGGTTCATATTTTTTAAATAATACAACACCAAGATAACTCGTAAAAAATGCCAAGCAAGCTTCATATGCTACGAAAAGGATGCCGCTTTGAAATGAGATTGTTAGCGCATGTGTTAGTTCGTTTACGTGAGGAAGAAGGCGTGGATATGAGGATGCTGTGAGAACACTGATCTTGCAAATAACTTGCAACAATTTTGTTGCAAGTTATTTGCCAAGACTACAGTATTGTCAGATCTTATACACTATGCTCAGAAAAGTACTTGACTACCTAGTTGTGGTAAAAAAAAAAAAAAAAATGCATTTACTTTGAATTTAAATGTTTATCGGTATTGTAAGTAGGATAAAGGTTAGCTAAAGTGGGAACCTTGAGCAAGAAATTAAAAAAAAAAAGTACATTTGCGATATTTGCTCTTCGGTTGATCTAATCCTATCTAAGAAGCAAGAATTCTTTATAAGGGCTTTTCAGTTGAAAGTGAACTGGTATCATCGAGAATAGGAAAGTTTTGCTCCACAAAATAGGCAAGAGAACATACACCATTAAACAAATCTTTCCCACCAACCCGATCGATCTAGTCTTTCTTTAGGTTTCTCTTGCACCTAAAGATGCAAATCATTTACGAAGACATTTACAAACATCCATTTTACGGCTAAATTCGAACCTGCAGCCCGTTGGTTGGAAAGATGAGCGGTATTTACCACGGTGAAGGCTGGTGCATGTTCCATGGTTGGAAAGTGGTGGGTTGCCAGAGACATGCCACCGACTCTTAAACCAATTACTGTTCACATCCCTGACTTTTCTCTTACAATAAGTCATTTGGAACAGAATTTGACCTGTTGAAGCTCCAGTTCCATGTTGTTTTAATAATCCACACTTAAAATATTAAATACAGTTTAACTGACAGAACTGTAGTATTTGGAGATTATCAAAAAAAGAAAAGAAAAAATCTCTCATCCTCTGAAAAATCAGGTATCTACTGGCTCTACCAAATAAATTGATAAAATACGTGATATCTCATAAAAAAAATCGTGTATATAAAGGAGCAAGCCAGAGGCGGAGCTAGCGGGGGGCGGTCCTCCCCAGGCGGCAATTTGAACCTTTTTGAACTTTTGCAATTAATTCTAAAATACAGTCTCGAGAACTCATTTCTAAATATTGTAATACTACTGCGAATTTTCCTCACAATATTGCTGTAAGTGTTGTTAGTTGTGAGAGGAGTTTTTCTAAATAAAATAAATTAAGAATTACTTACATTATTATGAAATAGACTTCGTCAATGTCATCGACGATTCTGATAACAGAAAAGCAAGAAAAATAACATTTTAGAATGTTGGAATTAAAGTTTTACTTCAAAAATAAACATAGCGTTTTAATTTATTTCCCAATCGTTTTGACTTTTTGTAGTATTTTTGGTGTGTGTGTGTGTGTGTGTGTGTGTGTGTGTGTGTGTGTGTGTGTGTGTGTGTGTGTGTGTGTGTGTGTGTGTGTGCGTGCGTGCGTGCGCGTGTGTGTGTTGAGAGGGGCGGCAAACTCAGGGACCGCCCTAGGCAGCAAAACTATAGCTACACCACTGGAGCAAGCTAAGTATGGAAAATAAGAAGTTGGTTGTCTTTTAGAATGAAGAGGAGGGGGTAACTGGACGACATTTTGTTTTTATTGTTGAAAATGTAAACCTCACTGTGAATTTCCAGCAAGAATAATTCAACTAATAAAAAAATATTGTCAGTGATGCAACAGCTTCTAAAGCAGCTGCTTCTTTTGTAACCAACTTCCTTCTTTCTCCGTACTTGGCTCACTTTATGACATGCTTTTATGCGATAATATTTTCTGATTACAGTAATAACTAGGTTATTACTGTAATCAGAAGTTGCGCTTAAAATGATAAATATAGGTGATAACCTAGTAGGCAATATAACTTTTTACAAAAGATTTAGTCATAATGTCGGAAATTAATATGCTGCTCATTATTTTAATTACCTCATGAATAGTTAGTTTCCGACATTATGACTAAATCTTTTTTAAAATGTTATATTGCCTACTAGGTTATCACCTATATTTATCATATGTTCACGATAGCTGGAGAGTAATGGTTTATTAGGGAAACAGTTTTACATTCAGTGAAATGTTTAGTACCTGGTGTCGCTCATAAAATTCGGGGAAATATGTAAAGTTGCTACATTTCAATTCATCCTAAAAATAACTGTTAGACGTAATCCCAAATTATTATCTTTCTGGAAAACAGTATATTTTAAATTGAAGTTATTACTTGTGGGAAACAATCTTTCGCCTTGTTTCATGCCAGCAAAGCATTCTACGCGATATTATACGTGAGAGACGTTTTCAAATGAAAACTAACTTAGAGTTATTCTTATTATTTGTCATAAGATACAAAGGATTTCGTTTTCATAAAGCGTTGACGTCAATAAGTAATAAAAAACAACAAATTAAAAAACTGTGCTTCAGGAGAATGCAATGCTAAAGGTTACACAATATCTCATACTTGATTTTGAAAATGTGGCCTGTTGTACACTTTTTTGCAGTCAATCTTCCCAGCTTTCAATTTAATCATTCAATTTATTTAAAAACGTCCGCTTTTCAATTACAACCTTAAAAATATGTCTTGTTTGTAGTTCGTTCAGAAACCCAAACCTACCCTCGGTTCCATTTACGACAATCTTTGAGACAAATATTGATATGTAACATGAAATATGTAACATGAAACGTAAGTAATCATAACTAATAATTATTTTGTTTACGAACGGTAATTCTTTAAGAAACACCGAGATCCCATTGGTCGCTTGACATTTTGCTTCCATAATAGCACTTGCGGTTTCTTAAATTCTGTTTTGTTTTTACGGTCATCATGCATAGATCCACATCATATCAAGCAGGCTATAGGAACTAGATTCATCGGAATACGGTGGTTACCATAGTAACAAAATCATTATTCACTTGCTCTTGTATATTGCGTGTTCCTTCTGATGAGTTTGTTTCGCGGGGTAAAAAATCTGAAAGGAAAAAAACCTTGCTGCCTCCGTGTGAGACCTGCTAACTCACCTTCAAATGAAAAACCCTGAAAAAGCTTCTTTGCATCCTAGATGACATTCGAACCCAGGTCTTTCCAACTAAAGAGTATCGTTGAAACCAACTGAGCTACGAAGGCTTATTCTTTACATAAGGATGAAACTTTTCAATATATCACTAAAACATTCCCCCATTTTGGAAGTTTTCCTACCACACACTTTTAATGTTTGATCATTATTACTAGTTTAAGGCCAAATTCTTTGCACAAACATGTATTTACTATATACTATTTAACTTATACGTTAATGGTATAAGAAATGGTCGGAGGGAAAAACTTCAGTTGTTTTCTGATGAAAAACCTGGTGATAAAGGTGATGTAGAGAGCTTGTAGATTGATAAAAATCGACTGACGCGTAAGCAAGAGAGACTAGCAGTTAGCTTAACCTAGTGTAAGATTATGCACTTTAATATGAAGAAAGGAGCAGCTGTACTAGACTGGTGAAATTAGACTGTGGGAAATTAATGAGGTTAGGGATTTTGGAGTTCTGGTGCTCTGTCAATTGAAGTTCAGAGGTCATATTGCAAAGGTGGCTAAAATAGCTCATAGATTACTTGGTTATTGAAGAACACACTACAAAGCATAGTCAAGGAGGTTACTATTCCTCTTTATAAAGCTTCTGCATTGCCGCATCTGAACCACTCTGCACCGATCTGGGTTTCTTGGAGATGTGGAGAAAATGGAGAAGATGAGGCCAGTGATGACCACGATGGGGTGACAGAACTGCCGAATATCTCTTACGAGACTAGACTGAAGTTTGGTGTGTTATTAAAAAGATTGATAGGCAGAAAACATGGGAAGATATTATAGAGACATTTGAGTTACTTAAAATCTGGATATTTTTCAGTACTTGATTAGTTTAAGCAGAACTAGAAGTTATCCCTGGAAACCGAGTAAGAACGAGTTAGCAAGGGGAGAAGTACCAGGTTTTCCGATTGGAGAGTGATGAATGACTGGAATGGGTCGAGAGAGTCAGTTGCCAGCTTTGTCAGTGAATGAATTCAAGGATTCGTATGGTATATCCTACAAATGATGGTTAGTGTCTGATGAAATGTTAGTACACCACACGCGATGAATTTTCGGACTCCATAAATGTGCCCGCATAATAATTTTTTTTAACTTTTTTTTTAACAGTTTTAAACATTTTATTATTTCTCAGATAAACTACATACATTATATGAACACAATTATGCATAACAAATATTTTCTTGTACATAAAGTTTTTTTATAATAATAATAATAATGACTGTTTACAATGTATATTATTATAATATTCATAATCATGAGTATTACAGGTGTTTCTTTGCAATTTTACACTATATATATATACAATATCAATGGATATAATCACTCTATATTGCATACCTTTGTTACAGTTATTACATACATTACATACATTTGATTACATGTGATACATTACTTACATTTGTTTACATATGATACATTGCTTACATTACATACATTTGTTTACATGTAATACACACATTACATACATTGGTTTACATGTGATACGTACATTACATGCATTTGGTTACATATGATACATCTTAGATGAGAACTAATTTCTCTGCTTTCATCCTCGAAGCTTATATGTAAGCTTATCTGAGGATGACACCAGTTGGTTATTATTTATTGGTTTTTTTTTTTGCTGTGTTGGGAAGCTACGAAGTCTATGATTGAGAAACGCACACACACACACACACACACACACACACACACACACACACACACACACACACACACACACACACACACACACACACACACACACACACACACACACACACACACACACACACACACACACACACACACACACACACACACACACGCACGCACGCACGCACGCACGCACGCACGCACGCACCACGCACACACACACACACACACACACACACACACACACACACACACACACACACACACACACACACACACACACACACACACACACACACACACACACACTAACTTTGAATGTATTGATGCATTGCTGAACTGGAAGCCTGAACGAATATATTGTATTTCATTGCGTTTGTATGGTATTTTGGGTGCATGTTTCTTGTTCATAGTATGTCCTTAGAGCTCTTTTCAGGCTATTGTAGTTTGTAAGGTTTCTGTATTCAAAAGGTAATTTGTTTATCATGTCTGGGATGTAGAAGTTTCGCGTCGCCTTTCCATAGTGATTATTGTATTTTTATGTGATATAATTAGTAGTCTGAGGTCTTGTTATACGGTATGTATTTCTGACTGTCCTGTAGTTGGTATCGAAATAATGTTTTAGCAAAGCTGCATAGTGACATAAATGTTTTGCTGTCAGTATTTTGTGTTGTGACATTGCAATGTTTATAAGGTCGTGATTTTCTCTTTGTTCCCAAAAGATCAGTTTTAGCATTTTGTACTGTAGTGACATTAATCTATTTAATTCGTAGGGTGCACAGAAAGCATACCTTGTTATAGCGTATCTTAGTATGTTTTGGCATAGTGCTTTGTATATTAGTGTTTTTAGGAGTATGGGAAGTATGTCTTTTAACCTGTAGAGTTTGCCACTTATTGTTCGGAGTTTGTTGTGTAGATGGTTTATGTGGCTATTCCAGTTCCTATCTGTATCGAAGTAAATTCCAAGGTATCGTATTGTTTCAACCTGAGTGATTGTAGTGGTTTTGCTGTTCTGTGTGTTTTTTGTGTTGGAAAGTGGATGTTGGATGGTTATATATTTGTTATCAACTGGTCGAGTCAGTGGATTTCTGAATATCATTCATTTTGCCTTTTCTGAGTTTAGGTGTATGGAGTTTTTCGTGAGCCAGTCTATGATCAGATTTATCATGTTGCATATTTGTTTGGGCTATGCTTGCGTTATTATTATGGATGGATATTATTGCTGTATCGTCTGCGTATTGGAATATCTTACCTTTGAGTGGTAGCTGATTAATATCATGCGTGTAAATGTTGAATAGAGTTGGGGAGAGTACAGCTCCCTATGGTACTCCACAGGTTACTGGTAGCTCTCTGCTTCGGTTTGACCCGATACGTGTGATGTGCTTTCTATTTTGAAGGTAGTTTTTAAACCAGCTGTGAAGAGGCCCGTCTATTCCAATATGCCTCAGCTTTTCTAACAAGGTTTGAAGTGTAAGTGTATCGAATGCTTTAGTTAGATCAATAAAGACTACCATGGCAATTTTGTTTTTGTCTAAGGTATTATTTACATCTGTAAAGTTTTCCAAAAGAGATGTTGTTCCCTTATTTTTCTGAAAACCATATTGTGTTTTGGGGATAATATGAAAGGTCTCTGTGTATGCTGTGAGTTGCTACAGTATGATCGGCTCCATAATTTGATTGATAATTGGTAATGTTGCTATGGGTCTGTAATTGCTGATTAAATTTCTTTTCCCATGTTTCTATATGGGTGTGATTATGGCGGTCTTTAGCATACTTGGAATCTGTCCTGTTTTAAATATTTTATTTATTAATTTTAGTAGGATAGGACTTAAACTAGTTGCATGTTGCTTTATATCTTTAGGTCTTATACCATCAATTCCTGGACCTTTGTTTGGTTTGATTTGATGTATTGCTGAGAGAAGTTCTGCTTCTTTTATGGTTGGGAACCATAATGTCTGTTTTGATTGTGGTCCAAGTGGAGGGTCTCGTTTTGTGATTGGGGGAATATTTCTGTGCAGTTCTTGATGGAATCTGCAAAGTATTGGTTAAAGTCATTTGCTAGTTGCTGGATAGGTTTTGCGTCTTTCATGAAGCTGTGTTTTATGGTTTCGGAGGCGGTGGTGTTGGGAACACAATCTAGCATCTCATTGATCAGATGCCAGGTTTGTTTCATGTTGTTTTGTGCAGAGGTTAGTTTGTCTCTGTAGTAGCTTCTTTTTGCATTTCTGATTTGTGTTGTAAGGCAGTGCTTCCCAAACTTATGGATACCAAAGCCCCCTTAGGAAAAATTAAAATATTTCAAGGCTCCCATCGAAAACAAAAATCGTAATACAGACATATGTTATTATGATATTTATTGTATTTATATTCAAGATTTTGCGTTTGTAAGCTTTTTTTGTGCTTCTTATCAATACCTTTGAAATGAAACTTATATGAATAAGCATATATTTATTAATATTCATTAATCGCCGAAATACGCAAGAAGCAAAATTTGTGATCCAACACCAATGTGATTTTTTCCATTAAAATATAAATATAAAAAATAATATAAAAAAGAACAAAAAAGAAATAATATATATATTGAAAAATAAATACGTTTCTTTTAAGACTGAAAAAAATCTACTTAGTCTTAAAACATTTTAAATTTGTTTTCATTATTTCACAGCCCCCCTCAACAAAACTTACGGCTCCCAAGGGGCCCGCGGCCCACAGTTTGGGAAGCGCTGTTGTAAGGCGATTCTTTGTTATCTTATATTCAGTGTTTAAAGCTGTGTTATTTGGATATCGCTGTAATTCTTTCCATAAAGCGTCCTTTCTGTGTATTTCTAGGATTAAGTTTTGTGTTATCCAAGGATTGTGTGTTGTTTGTGAACGAATTCTGACTTTCTTTGCAGCTTTCTTATATATTTCCTCCAGTGTGAGTTTAATGTTGTTGTATAAGATATCTGCTGAATCTGATGCCAGGTGTTCCCAGTCTGTTTTTCTTATTTCGTGGTTGACTATTTCTTCGTCTATTATTGTTTTCTGTCGCTTTTCTTCTGTGGGACATTGCATGGATATTGTCTTGGTGTGCAGGTTTAGAGCGGTGAAGTAATGGTCTGCTACTTTGCATTTTATGGCTGATGAAGTGTAACTGTTTGGTGGTGCTCGGACGTTTATATGATCTAGACAGGAGGCAGTGATAGTATTTCCGAATATTTCTTCTCTAGTACATGATGTTATTGTTGGTATTAGATTATACATGGACAGCGTGTCTAGGTATTGTACAGTGTTGTTCTGGTTTTCGTTTGCAATATTTATGTTTATGTCGCCGATTATCATTAGTTATTCTGTTGAGCATATTTCTTGGCGTGAAAGCCAGCAACTGAGTTCGTGCAAGAATTTTATCATGTTTAGGTTTGGTGGCCTGTAAATAGCATTTAGTATTATGGGATGCTGTCGATTGGTGGTATTGGTGATTTCGAGGCAAAGGGTTTCAGCATGCTCAAACTGATAGGCAGTTTCTTTTGCTATTAATTTTTGTTTGATAAATATTAATATTCCACCCTCTCTTTTTGTTTGGCAGCATGATCTATGTTGTTGGAAGCCTGGAATTTGGGAAGCAGTCGCTTCGTCATTAGTTATGGATACTTCTGTTAGAATCAATAATATCAGTGTAATTCCTCAGATAAGCCTGTAATAATAACCAATGTTTTCGGATGCTTCTGATGTTAATATGCAAGATTGAGAGACCTCTCGCTTGTACTGTGTGTTGTTTCTATTATCAAGCGATTCGAAAGTACGATTACTGATGTATTCTGGTGTAATTACATCTATCTGATGGTTCACATTCATTTTTGTTGTGTTGAGATCTTCTTATTGAACTAAGTTGGAGTCTTTTGTTTCACTCTGGAAACATATCTATATCTTCCGACCTTTTTATTTGTATAGACTTTGAAGTCTGTGACTTTCTCAAGAATATTTTGCCGTCTTTGATCCATAAAAATTGATACTTTTTTCTGTTTTTTCTTTTCTTGCTTGGTTCAAAAGATTCTGATTGAAAGGTGTTAAATACGCAGATAGAAAGATTGGCGTATTGTCTTGCGATTCATTTAAATCCTTGACTACTGGTTTTTTCAGTCTGCTGGCTTTTATGAGATTGTCTCTTGTAGCCTTGCTTGTCAGAGGAATTATTAGTAGTGCAGGTTGCGGCAAGCCTTGTTTCTTGTTCTTCCTGGGAATCCGATTTATGGTCTGAATATCATTATGCTGTAAGGGGATGTCAATTGCATGGCCTAACTTTAGAACTACGTCTCTTAGATTTTCTGTGGATTCAGTTTCTGGAAGACCGTTTATGCCAAGGTCTTCTTTATGTTGTTGTTGGTTTAAAACTTCGTATTGTAGTTTTCGGGAATTAAATTCTTGACGGAGTTCCGATGTGTCTTTTATCATTTTGTGTTGCCTTTCAGTTAGTGCGTTTTAATGTCCTTTACCGTTTGTAAGACTTCTTCGACTTTTGAATTATTAAATTTAACAAACTCTTCATATTCGCTAATTTTTTCTGTTATTTGTTTATTCTGTTTATCAAAGAGTTCTTGGACAAGGTCTACTAAGCTGGTTTTTATATTCTCTAAACCTTCTTCTAGTAATAAATTTACGGAACTCAAATTATAAAATTCACAGGTATTTTTTGTCTGTTCAGTTCATCGTCCGATTCTGCCTCCGGCGTAATCAGTTGCGTCGTGGGTGGCGGCGTTTCTTTGTTCTCTCTCTCTGCGGTATGGGCATTTCCATTCCTCTCGCTTGGCATTGGATTTGCGTTGCCATGTTGTTTCTGAAAGTCCGGAACATGTAAAGTGAAGATTCCTAAGGCATTTCCTGCAGGTTATATGACTTCTGTCGGACAATAATTCCTTCAGGCCCTTTGTTGCACTTCATGGCTCACCTTTCTTCCCTTGGACAACTGTAAAGATGGCGACGTCCTTTGTTCTATGCTCGTTAGTGACCACGGTGAACTCTGCTCAATTTTCAGCACACTCAAAATTTGGGTTCCACTTGGCCGATTTCGATGAATTATATATCACTGTCTTCAGCGTGACAAGAAGAGTTACTTTGTGACACTTTTAAATTAACAACAGGAGGTTGAACCACATTAAAGTATAAAAACTGGATCAGCGATACAACTATGCAACCGTTCGTATGCCTACACAGCGCCCTCGCTCGATTTGCTATTTGTTATAATAATAATAATAATAATAATAATTCCTTACTTGTATTTAAATTTTGAGTGTAGGATATAATGGAAAAACTCTTATAGTATGGGTAAGCAATAATTTTATTATCAATTTCGGGCCTTAATTTCAACCCATCTATTTTTAGAATAACACAATCATCCCTGTTGTTCGCTAACCTGCAAATTTTGGGATAATATTCTACCTTGCCTTAGCATCGCATCGTTCCTGAAAGCTAAGTGCTGTTGCGATTCTAAATAGCTACAATGATTCTAAAGACCTTTCAAGCATCTAAAATTGATTGCGAACGAAAGTGTTAATTTATGCTTTGGGAAGTTTGACCATTCATTCTTACCTTTTCCCATCGTTGTACTTCACAAGCTTAAAGCTTATTAATAAACATTTCACAGTAACTTTGTTGATGCTTTTCTAAAATCGAAACACAACGTATGAAAATGACGGCCGGAAATTTTTGGCATCTATTTTTGTTTCCATGATTTCTTTATATTTTGCCATGATTTTTTACATTCCTCAAAATCTTTCAGGGAGAGAGAAAGAGAGAGATAGGAATGGTTACCTTCTATGAAACCGCCCAAAAACTGGTTTTGATGCATTATAAAAATCTGCCTAAATGAACAAATAGAAAAAAAAATCTGATGTCACATTTTCAAATTTCTGAGGATCGATATCTTCTTGGGAACTCTCGAAGAAGGTCATCAATAAAATTCGAGACATTAATTTCATAAGAAGATTTTTCTTCTTATGGATTAGCAAGGACTTTACGAATAAGTTGAAACAATTTTCTTTCGTCCAAAATTATTTGACTTTTTATTTTCCTAAAATGTTCATTAAATGGCCAAAATTATTTGACCTTTTTTTCTCCTAAAATGTTCATAGACAGAAATAAAAATTTCTTTCAGTGTTAAATAAAACATTAACTGTCTCATACACAGCAGTTTACGATTATTTAAAAGTACTTTGGTTTTTTCCGAACACCCTTGTATAAAATTTAGAACTACGCATGCGCAGAAGGGTAAGAAGTGACAATTTGCATAAAAAGTGTTAAATCTCCTTTCATAGTGTTAGTGTTTGGAATTCAGCTTTGTTCTAACCTTGACTGCTTTAATTAAATGCTTACAATACTACATCTTACAATATCATAAAATTACGCACTATTTAACATGATTTGGAAACTAATACCTCGAGTATATTTTGCTTTCATGAGATGTTATTGTAACCTTCTCACATGTCATGTCTTGCGATCTGTCAAATACAGAATCTGAGAGATTCGGATGGTTAATAAACAAAATATTATGCCCAGCATAATAAGTATTTCTCTTTATGGCTGGGTAAGTCTATTGTTAAATTATGTTCATAGAATTTGTAGATATTTTAAGATCGTCTAAAAATGTTAGCAATCTAAAGGATAGTCTGCACGAATAAAAATGTCAATACCAAAAGAAAACGGAGCTTTCATAGCTTAATCAGTATAGACGAAGTTTTTTTTTTTTTCCCGGAAACTAGGGTTTTTTATTTGCAAACAAGTAACCCTGCTCCGTGACATAAAATAGAATGCACACTGTTAAGTAAAGAAGGCGACGGGAAAGCACTTTGTTCTGTTATTATTCCTTAGTAAAGTAGCATTAGTACCCCCCCCCAACCATTAGGTTGAGGAAAGAAGATGAAGACCAAAAGAACACACATATCGAGACACAAAATATTATGGCGATAATCACCCAGTCATAACCTAAATTAGGTTTATGGAAAACCGTATCTTTTAACTGTGAAAAGTCGTTGGGCCTAATAACTTAATGAATTGGGGATCGGTACTTGAGTCCCTCCCTAAAAAGATCACATAAGAGCCTAGACTTGAGGACGCCAGACTGTGAAGTCCGCTTATCTTGAAAGACATCACACTTTAAAAATATCTAGAATTGATTTATTGAACATGACTGACCTGAATAAAAAAAAATTCTGACGTCTTTTAGAAGAAGAAAAACGGTTGGGATGAGAGGTCAGTGAATCTTCAACAACAAAGAGGAGTTTTCGAAATGTTTGGAACTTGGAGAAGTTTCTCGAAACGTTTCTGATGCGGATTGGGCGTTTCGTGGTAAAGTTGGTTGGTTGGTTGGTGATGGTTGGTGTGTAATTTTTTTTGTCAACAACAAACTGCAAAAGAGTATTTTTTTAATAATGACTAATATTTATAAGAAAATTATATTAGTTAATAGCAATCCAAATAGCAAATTAAAAATAAGTTAAATTTTTATTTGGAATGGGTTGGTGAAAACTTTTTTTTTTCCTGTTTACATGGGCCGATTCATTCATTGGCTTTATTAGAAAACGTCAGCAATTACTTTGAGTCCAATTTCAGAATAAGAGAAAAATGACATTATCGGCATACTAGAGTTCCGCAAGACGTTTTACTGCGTTTTCTTATTTCGGATTGGCGTCTGTTAAAGTTAAATCGATTCCCAAAAAATTCTATTGTTATTGATGGAACTTTCTCATCCATAACATGAAAAAAGTTTGTTGCAACAGACTTCGATGTGCATGGGTACGAAAACATAGCCTTGCTTTCCCGGCCATTGCTGGTGACACTTGCGACATGTTGCATGTTAGCAGTGACAGTCGCTATGGCAACTGTGAAAATACCGTTAGGATATAATAAACCGTCATATGAATAATACAACACGAGGTAAATATTTCTTATTATGCGTGTGCAATGAAAAAAAAAATTCTCTACAAAATAATAATAATTCGCCTTTAAGGTCCACGACTTGCCCAGACTGGTTTTCGAAACCATAATTTTAGGATTAGGTAGTTAGTTTATATTGTGGACGCCAGTTGCATGTGTTTTCAGGGCCGATTTCCTGGTTATGAGCTGAGGTTCTGGAGGAAAACCAGTTTATGTGTTCTGTTTATCATAGATTATCAATACAAATGACGCCATGATATCATTCAATAAAATAGCCAGTGAGAATATATTCTTGCAACAAAAATGTAATATTAAGCGTCCTCTATCTAGTCCTATAACGATAAATTTCAATAGCTAATCAGCAATAGTTATGGCATCGTGATATTTTCAGCAGTCATAGCGAACGTAATGAATGATTGCGTTTCTTTTTCTTTCTTTTTTTTTTTTTTTTTTTACGTGCGTACTTGCTCAAGAGTAAACATAGCTTGCACATATTGTTGGGTTTTTAATTTACATTTTGATGATGCCATCGTTTCGCTGAATATATAATATGATTTGGTAATCACGTTATTGATGGTGAGATTTATTCTACGAACTACTATCACGCGTTCCATGTTGTCGAAATAACATATCCACTTTAGAAGCTGCGCAATGCTCTACTAACGATGTCGCGGTTTATTCCTTTCAGCTTCACACAGTATTTTGTGCGCCCCAGTGTAAACATCTAGTACATGTAATAGTAATAGATTATTTTAATTAAATATTAAAAATTTTAATTACATTTTGTGAATTAATAAAATTAATTTATTAATTCATAAATTAATAAAATGAATTAATTTCATTTTAATTAAATTTTAAAATGAAAAATCAAAAAGATTTTTTTAAAAATTTACGCAAATTATACTCAAAATTTAATATTTCTGTTGCATGTAACACAGGCACGCACGCACGCGCGCGCGCACACACACACACAAAATTAAATTATAATAAAAAACACCTAAAAATCTACAATTATAAAAAGAAATAATTTCTCTATCTTTATTATGATAATAGGAAATTATTTTTTTGTGTGCCACTAGGGTGTCACTGGGTGCATGAATGACGTCATCTTGTTATAGATTATCGTTACATGCAGTTTATTATAAGGATAAATTACAAAATAGATCTTTGGTGAGGAAGAAGGCATATACACGTCACAGAAAATGATGAGTTTGACGTCACTTACTGCTTCCCAGAAAGACGAAGTGAAAAAAAAAAAAAAAAAAGGGTTAGTTAACATTTCCTTCAACATAACTTGATGAATCGATCATCGCATGGAGCAGTATCAAGAAAACACGGGATGTTACACAAAACTATTCTCAACTTCAAAAGTGCGTAGAAGGGAATGCACAACGAACAATAATATAAATTCGTTGTCAAAATTTCTATAAGGACCGTTCAAATTAAAAATAAATAATTAGGAAACAAAACATGAAATGTTTATCTAGCTATAAAACTTTGTCAATTCTGATGTTATCGCATAATGCATACTTTTTTTTATTTATTATATCATTAATGACACACGTGGACTTAACATGTAGAAATTTATGTTTGGACGTATATGCAATCCATTCGCATTTCTTGATTTCATATGATTCTCAAAGTTATCCATTCGTTCGTAAACATATCCTTACCATAGAAACAAGTACAAGTTGGGGAATACTCCCTCCCCATATACACGGGATGATAATCAAAATTTCTCTTTTTTCTTCACTTATTTAGCAGCGCAGTTTTCACATTTCGAACAATGTAAACATCAGCAGCATAGACTTATATAAATATAAGTCTATGCTGCTGATGTTTAAAATAATAAAGAAAACTTAAAACTTAGCCGACATAACTCAGAAATTATATTTGTCTTTCTGGAAAGGACTGAGTTCGAATTCGGTGGGTAAAGCGAAGCAACTTAATATGGAGACTGCAGTTGAGTTTTGTGAAGCAATCTCATGAGGAAGTGGAAAGATTTTCCTACAGATTTTCCAGATTTTCCTACAGTTATTTATTACATGCCCTTAGGGTATGGGGGGAGCAGTAAACGGCTGCATTAAATGCCCGCAAAGTCCCTAACTGAGACCTCAACCTATCCAAGGACGAAAGAGATGATGAAGAAGAATGTAAAATATTTTGTGTAATCAGTTTCGAGACACCCATTTTGAAATGGACCCTTGCAAGAGGGAGTTAACCACGTGCTGAAAACTCTTTCATGATTTTTATGAATTGAATGTGTCACACGCCATCAGACGTGACAGTTTCTTGCTGATTGGTTAGAGAGATTGTTCTTTGGCACGTTATAATTTCTATGAATAATTTATTGAAAGCAATTTTTCATTCCTCTTTTTATCACATTAGTATCTGAGAACTTTTCTACTCCCTTTCTGTGCTTTATCTCCGATAAAGCATAGTGTACAGCATGTCGGACGCTACACAAAGCCAACTGGCGCTTATTTAATAAGATATCATCCAGGCCAACATAATATCTTAAAGATGACTTGTTTCTTTCGTTTATTTGCACAAATTTAAATTTCTTACGTAACTGCTCTAATCTACAGTCTTATAAATTGTAGTGGTGGCTGTGGGCAGTAAGTGGCGTTGGTGTAGGTGATTAGTAGTAAAGGTTCAGTGTAGTAGTGGAGACAGTTGTACAGTAGGTGTCATTCCTCGATGAGTCTTCGGACTCCTTGGAGGTGTCACAAATAATAATAATAATAATAATAATAATAATAATAAACGCGAAGCGGTGAAGAGTGAAAAACTGGGGGAACGCTCAAAAACGCTGCGGTGATCATCTATCTATACATTCCTCTAAACCTCTCAACATGTAGTGCATGGTTATTCCAAAAACGAGTGGCATCATAAGCACATTTCTGTTGCAAGATCCTAAAAGTTTTGTCCATTAATGTTATAAGTCTCGATATTTCAGCAACCAACGTTTTTGTCGGATGACGCTTGCTTAAACACACAAACGTCATCAAAATATGGGGTTGAAGCAAGATATATTAGGCACATGTCCCAAGTACAGAGGGCCATAAATTTAAGAAAAGTATAACGTTTGTTTTTATGAAACAGGATTAGTGATTTTAAGAAGATTTTTTAAGGGATGTGTGCTCTTTCTCCTCTCTTCCATGCCCTGGGTATGGCCTATAACAAATTTATTTTTTTCGCAATTATTGAAGAAGAGCCTAAAAAGGCTTCTTTAATGCAGCTAGCTTATTGTTCCTATGCTACATGCCCTAAGGGTGGTTGTATTGTGTGTATCCATGTAAATGGGGACTCTGCTACATACTTTAGGCCTAAAACAGCGATTCATCCTTATTTCATAGAAACCGAATGCACAGTAACTTAAAAAAAAGCTTCGAAAATAAACCACATGAGAATGCAATCCTGGGCATCGGGGTTGTCTTAGCTTGCACTACTTGAAAGACACGAACTTTGCCCAGGCGTTCGTATACTCGCGTTTTATTTACAGAAGAAATCAGAAGACAGCAAAAACTTTCTGTTTAGTATCAGAATATTCCTTCAAGATCACCTGGATTTTTCATAAGTGAACTCTCGTTCGGTGAGGAATTGCAATAATTGAAGAGGAGCCTAAAAGGCTTCATTTTGGAGATACAAATTAATTAGAATAGGATATATTATAAATATACGCGTATTTCATAGCCGAATGTATAGAAACTTAACGTTGCCTATTAAATCACGACGGATTTATAATATCTGCTATTTATATTAATCATTTTTTTCTAATTTAGGAATAGCAATTCGACAAATAAATTAGAGAATTTCGAGATTGTGAAAAAGTCAATTTCACGTCACTGTTATAAGCAGTATAACATAAATAATAGCAAATAATAATAAAATAAAAGATAAAAACAGTAAGTAAACTTTTAAGAGTTTACTTATGCAAGGAATGAAATGCCGAGTATCACATCAGTAAATATCTCGTTATTGTCTGATATTTCAAGGTTCTCCCACTAAACACGTTCATTACAGTGACTTTGCAACAAGGAAAGAAATAAGCGAAGGCCACCAGAAGCAGGAATTTTATCAGCTTCCGTAATTAGTGGATGAAATGACAAAAATGTGTGTTTTTCCTCTTTCACTTACTGATATTGAAAATGATTTGTATTTCTAAAGCAGTGTATTGAGTTGTACTAAGATTAAATGCATTCTAATGAATGATCTTCCTTAGACTAAAATTAAACTCAATCGAGTCATCTGATCAGCTATTATGTGTCGAAAGTCAGTCCGATAATTTGACCAGTCAGTCCTTGCTTATTCTGCCAAGAGAAATAATACGAGGGTGGTCTGAAAGGTTCTCGGCCTCGACCATAGATGGCAACACTATCGGCAAGATTTTTTTTCTAAGTGGGTACATCTGTCATAAGCATCCATGTGAAATTGCAAGTTATTCTCTGAAATAATTTGTTTTATACAGCTGTCTGAAGCAAAAGTGTTGTCTGTATTCCTTGAAATCGATAAAATTGAGTATCGTGAGATTATAAAATTCTTTGTAAAAGAAGGTTTAGCGCCAAAAGAAATTCATTCGAAGTTCATAAAAGTTTATGGGTACTCTTCTCCTTCGTTTTCGACAATTAAGAAATGGGCTGCCGAGTTTAAACGTGGCCGTACCAGCCTTGAATCCACATGAAAGACGTTCAAAAAGTGTAACAACACCAGAAATCATTGATCAAGTGCAAGATATGGTATTGGATGACCGGCGAGTCAAAGTGCGTTATCCATCAAAAATAAACACACTGACCAGAATAACACATGCAATTAACAGATATAATTCACTGTCCTCATAGCCTTATTTGAAAGGCACTGAGGAACTGCAGCACCTCTAATTTTTCTCGATATATAAATATATTTCTTAATTTCTTTATATTTGCTTGTAATATTTAATTTTATCATCAACAATCCTATACAATTATCTTATTTCGTATAAAAAATAATTAAAATCCATCTTGTAGCACTTAGGAAGGCGAAGGACGCTAGCAGCACTGTGTTTACCACAGTGTCATATTGCTACGCAGCAAGCAAGCATATGCACTTCATAGTGAGATGCGAGCTATTAGCGTAATGCAGCACTGTTCGTCGCGCAGTTCCACTGTTGTTTATATGCAGTTTGCGACAGTAGTAGAGAGTTCGTAGTGCTTATCGTGTTTACTCCGTCTCTTTAAATATTTGGACATTACAATTGAAGACATGACATTTGTTATAGTTTTTATTTTAGAACATTATTGGGGTTGTGATAATGGATTTTATTTTTAAGTAATTTTGAATTATACTAAACTGTATAATTTTATCGCTAATAAACAATATTTTTTCATGAAACAAAACAAGAAGAATATATTTTATATTTATATTTATCTGGATTTAGGCCATTATTTTTAAGTAATTTTGAATTATACCAAACTGTATAATTTTATCGATAATAAACAATTATTTTTCATGTTTAATTTTTTTTGTTAATTTTTACCATAATTTTGATATTTTATCCAAACACGTATACACTGTGCTTACAGTGTGTATGTATATTTCGAAAGTTGCAGCATCCCCACGATTTCAAGCCACGAGCCGCCACTGCAAGTTATTTGCTTTGGCTGTAATTATTCAAAATCTAACGGCAATCCCAAAGCCAAGACTAACTTGGCTTGGGGATTGTCGATATCATCTCTCACGAATAGAATCCGAAGAGCTTATAAAAAATCATGGAGTATGAACTGAAACTAGATGGTTAAAAGAACTGAGAGAAATGAAGAAGCAGACCGATAGTTCGCATGTTTTGTTTCATTATTTTGACATTTACAAACTAATTCAAACCTCCCCTTAATAAACTGCTTTTTATCCAACCAAAATTTTCTTTACTCGCAGTTTGATAAGCTCACATCCACCGACCAAAGAATAAGAGGATATTGGGTGACTACTGCACAGTAGCATATTTATGAAATATTTATGCGCTCATCTAAAGAATCTCAGAAGTGACAGCTCCCTCTGGTTGGAAAGACGTGGAGTCGATTTATGTGATAGTGGCTTAAATATTTATAAGAGCTTTTCAGCAAGAGAGTTAGTTTCATCTTATACGTTGATAGGCTGCAGATTTTTGTTAGCGGAAGCTAGCGTTTTTCCTGTTCTAAAGCGGAACCTATAAGAATCCATACATTAACGTGTGTGTGTGTGTGTGTGTGTGTGTGCGTGCGTGCGTGCGTGATTAGCCATTCCTGTCATTACTAAAAATTAGCTTTATGAAAGTCAAGTTACTTGGCATTAACAAACAATGTGGACCTGAAAAGAAAGACCAGAGGGGGTGTTTGTCTAATATTTTTAATTATTTTTAAGTATGCGGTATCAAATTAGCGTCTCCGTAGCTCAGTCGGTATAGACAAAGCCCTTTGGTCAGAAAGACCTGGGTTCGATTCCCGTCCAAAACGTCAGGAACCTTTGTTTGGTCTCTTTCGACTAAAGGTGAATAAGCCAATCTCATAAGGTGGTAGGGTTTTTTTCACCCGGAATCTCGGGTTTTTCGTCCCCCAGAACAGGCAAACCGGCCTCGTGAACACACGCAGCTACAAACATAGGACACACCTGGAGACAGGGGGCCAACCACCTTATCCTCGATACGGTCGGGGTTGTCTTCAGCTAAAGAACCTTAATGATTCGTGAAAAGCTTAAGACAAGACATGTTGTATCAAATTATGATAAGTTGACAAAAAAAAAAAACTCCGGTAAAGTTATCGTTTGTTTATTTTACAGACGAAATGTAAAATTTTTCTGCGAAAATATAATGAGAAATTGTGAAAATACATTTTCCAGTTACAGCATGTTAATTTGGAGTTTCCGTAGTTCAGTTTGGAAGGATGAAACATTGCAAAAACCTGAATTCCATTCTCCTCATGACTCGAGGAACTTTTATATGGGCCTTTTTCAGCTGAAGTCGGTTTCATGGAGCTTTTTCTTTTCTCTTGTAAGGCAGGCAAACTGGTTAGAGAACACATGTGATTACATAACAGATAATACATATTTGCGACGTCGATTAGTGTGAAGTGGAGTGAACCCTCTCGATAAGTTCTGAGACTCACCATGGAGATGCCATGTCATAATAATAATAATAATAATAATAATAATAATAAATTTCTCAATAATGATAATTTTCCCATTTCAGAAATATGGAAAAGATCGCATAAGAAAAGACCTGAAAAGTACGTCATCGTTATCTCTTCCAACATCGATGTTTACATTTTTTACACATAATAAAATAGTTGCGTTTGTTGTCGAGTAAGTCAGACGTGACATCACGCCTTCTTGTTTTCATGGCAACAGTACGTTCTACTTGAGCACAGATGAGTGCATGTTTCTCCTGTTCATAAATTTTTCATAAAGTGTTTTTCCCCTTCCATCCGTTGTTTGATACTGGATTGTTGCTTAATTACAAGTAAATAAAGTAATTTAGTACTTTCTTTGTACTCCTAGATGACAGGTGGTTTTTAACCTGCGAAATTTCAATGTTAAGATCGCTCTTCGCTTTTTTAGTGGGTAGTTTTAGATTTTGTGGAAAATTTCTTTTCAGGAAATAGATAGGAACTCTCATGAAGGAAATTTACCTACAGAATTAACAATAAAATCAATAATTTGTAAAAACTTGGTCTAGCCTTACACAGCACGTCTTAAAGTTGGATGCTAGTTTTGTGAGGAAAACACTGAAAGAGAAAATATAACGTTCTTTCATCTCCTCATCATCATCGCAACCATAATGAGGACAACGCAGACGAATGATGCGAACCAAGACATGTACGAAATAAGAACAGACTATTTTAGTTCACGTATACCAAGTGGAGAAGGCAGTTTAATCATTTGTTTATATCTCCTTTTAATGGGTATTTAAATGGGTAAAAGTGTTGGATGGTGTGGGTGGGTGGGTGTGTTTTCCTTACCAGGAAGTAATTTATTTCCTACATGCTCCATTGTACACGAAGCATGTAGCTTCTAAATAACTGTTTGACATTTATATTAAATCGACATTTACACTTTCGTATCAATATTCATATTGACATTTATATTTTTACATCTATATGTACGCATTTTAACATTAACATCATATCTACATATATTTACACCATATAATCCAAGTGTTATGAATAGTTCATTAAACGATTAGAAGTTAAAGCTATTGGGAAAATTAAATAATTCTGGGTAATACTTTTGGATGTCTCTTTTGACACTGGTCAATCGTCTCCTGAAATGATGATGTGTTGCATTTTATAGGCATCATGATGCAGTCCAGTAGTCATAAAGTATGTTCGGAATCTGTGCAGGTAATATCTTAATTTTTCGTGTCCCGTTAGTAGCGGGGAAAATGTTTAAATCTGAAGTGATGGTGTGTATTTTCAGCAGGAGTCTGCTTCTGATACTTGGCACGAATTCTTTTTATGTTGATCCGTTTTAAGATATTTTCCATTCTTCTTCTTCTTCTTCCCACAAATTTAGGCTTCTTTCTTCTGCAAGTGTTTTTGTAGCAGATTTTGAGTACTTTTGGTAACTTATTTCCAACCGTTCATTTATAACCGCTTCTTGACTAGTTAACGTTTTCTTGCTCCCATGTGCCTTCACCCAGCAGAACTTGATTTCCCATCCCTCTAGAGTGAGATTCCGAACCAGATTTCTTCTCTGTTTTGCTAAAGCTGTATGGTTGTTCTGGTTTTTTATGCCATCTATAGTGCTTCTACTATCTGTACATTGACGAGAGGTGTTTGAGTTCTAATTACCGGAGATATGTGCGTGAATGAACTATAGCAAGTTGTTCTTCTTGGTTGCTGGAACAGCGGGGATGAAGTCTAAAACAGCGTTCATGTAATAATGGACCGTCTGTAACATGCAATGAAAGAACAACCGACGTTTCCTCCTGTTTTGTTCCCATCAGTGTGTGTGGGGGGGGGGGGGGGTGGATGGGTGTGTGTGTGTGTGTGTGTAGTATTCCTCACTTTCAGAGCTTTACTTTCTTTTTCTCTGCTAGGTGAAGGGAAGCGAGCGTTCGTAGCAATGTGGATCAATGTTGGCATTTCGGTTATATCTTCCGGAAGTGACGTCATATATACCAGCAATAACGCGAGTTCCTCGAAATATGTTGTCCTATATCTTTTAATTATTCGTATGGCTATAAGGCGTTGACCTCTATTAATCTTTTGTTGGTTTTTCTTAGATTTTAGTACATCTTTCCAAGGGGATGCAACATAAGATATCGATGGCAGTATAGCTCAGGTATACATTGTTTTTAGGGCTCGTTGGCTTAATCCTCAAGTTTATCGTTGCCGGCTTAGTTAATAGGTTTACAATTTATAAGGTTTTTCCGGCAACATTTTTAAAGTTATTTTTGTTGTCTATTGTCACTCCTAGCTATTTTAGCTCAGGAGCTATCTCTAGGACTTCTCCGTATAGGTTGTTTTGATTTTTTTACGTGAGATGTCGAGCACTTTAGACTTGGTACTATTCAAGGTAACTTTCTTCTCATGGGCCCACTCCGCAATTTTAAAGAGTTCTTCGTTGGCCATTACTTCTCTCTGTCGTATCCCTGAGTCATTATCATCACGTCATCGGCAAAAACTATGACATTTGTTTCAGTAATGAAAAGAAGTCTTAATAGCGAGTCGTAGTGGATGTTCTAGAAACCTAGTCCACAGCAAGAATCTTGTGGACTGCCTCGTTTGTCATCTTTCGTTACAGCTATGGTTTTCATTGTCATGGTTGCTTTCTGTCTGTGAAATAATTTTGTGTACGGTAGAGTAGGTTTTTTGGACATTTGTAATTATGGCTGTCCACCATGCAGAATTGAAAGCTCCTTGTACGTCGAATGAGATCAGTAGTACGTCTCTTTTTTATTATTATTGTACACTGTCTTCTGTGAACGTTTTAGCCTCCATAATTGCGTTTACTGTGTTTGACTGAAGTATAAATGCGTATTGAGGCTTAATATCTCATGAATAGACTAAGTGGATTATCCTGTTTATCAGAAGTTTTTATAATACTTTACCAACGATATTTATGAGACTAATTGGCCTACACACACACACACACACACACACACACACCAAAAAAAAAAAAAAACTTAAACGCACATTTAAACAAGTTTATTTGTATCCTGATTGCAATGCTTCTGAAACATGGTGGTAATATTTTCTTCTTTAATATCACTAATTTTAGCTTCGTGAATATGGAAGTATGCTTTGATAATAGACATGTTTTTGGCCTTATTAAGTCCACTATTATTTATTTTATAATTTTTTACTTCTGTTTTTGCTATCCAAGATAACAGATAGAGGTGTACGGCACAAGTTTATGCTCCAGTCGCTCACTTTATATTTATTAGACGTAAATATAAACGAATATTTCAAACTGCTTATAGATAATGCTGATATGTGAATATTATATTTCCTTTTTTTATACAAACTCCATATACAATACATGGGAATTGATATAGTACACAGAACCTAGAGATCATAATTATTGTTGCTTTAAAAGAGAAGGAACCTTTTTTTTAATTTTTTTAATAACTGGAAGTCGAGTATTTGGAGAACATAATGCTAAGAGAGCTCTTCTAGACGATGGAAAAATATAAAATAAAAGAAGAGGAGGAGTATTTCAATGCTTATAAATGCATGCATTTATAAGCATTCCATTTAGGCTTTTATTTTTGTAGACAGAAGACGTTTTAAGCTTGTGCGGGAATAATTGAGCTTTGCGTTGTGTATCGAAGGCCGATGCTTGTTCGTCTAGTCAAAGCTACCTTGGCTTGCTCGGTTGTGTGAGCTTCCAGGTCCTCGCTGCAGCATTGTGATTTCATGCGCGCGCATGGTCATTCCCGCTCCCTTCACGTCGTCTTAAACACAGGCCGTACGTAGTCAACGTAGCTCTAGCCAGTGAGCTTCAGCCTGCCTTTACAAGCGTGCGTGTTGCTTGGGAAAATTAAGTTACAACCAACTTTCTATGACGATGTTATTGACCAGTTCATAAAGAAGAGCTGTAGGGTAGAATTTGTATTCAAGTAGCTAAATTGAAAAAGATAGAATATCTTTTGTAACATAAATGTTGTATTTGTATGATTAAATGTACATAAATTTCTAAATATATAGTTTTAAATGGTCAGTAATTCATTATTCTGCTAATCAGACTTCAATCACACCTCTTACTCCCTGAATGTCAAGAGCAAGAGTGAATTTCAAGACCAGCATTCGCCCCTAGTTGCATTGAATATGAAAACAATATTTTAGGGTAAAACAGAGTTGGAATTTTAAGAGCGAGGATACGACCTTTTAGAATCATCAGTGATGAATAAAAATCATTAAAAGAATACTATTCATGTTCAGAAACTTTTCGATTTTTAAAATATTTACGTTGATTAAAACTTAAATCTAAATCCAAATCTAAACAAAATAAAAAAAAATGCTAAAAATTGCTTTGTTTTGTTCTTCTTTGTCACCTGACATCGTTTTAGAGAAATATCTTCTTCGATCTCAAAATATCACATTTTCCAAACTATCTTCGAGACTGACATCATTTCTTCAACTTGGTTGAGTTACAGAACTTTTTTAATATAGCGTAGATTCAAAGTAATCCTAGTGCAACAAGATTCAACATGTTTGAATGCAATGAAAATTTGCGTCTATTAATGATTATTTTCGTTCAATAATTCTTTAGTAGGATTTTTATTTCTTAATTTTAGGATATCATCATACGCTGCGCATTTTTCTTCGTACGAACCGAAGTAAACAGGTTGTATACATCGTGATATTACTTAACTCACTTACTGTCTGAAGAAGACACACACACACACATGCCTGCAAACCACAAGAATGCAGCGTGGCGTTAGAGCACTTACGTGCTGTGATATGCTCTAGTTAGCAGTTGGCCGTGCAGCCGTAAAGGACCATGAAGATAGAAATAGAACTGCGTGGTGAGACTTAATAAATTCTCCCCGAAGCATCATCGAGTTGGAAGTGAACAGCACTTTTAGTGAGAAGGTAGGTGAGTTTACATTCTGAGCTGTTTAATTCAGTTCCTATTTCGAACGAATTAGCATAGCAAAGGTTACAAGAAAAACAACGGATCAGAGGTTACCTGCCCTGTCGTTCTTCTACGTGTGTCACATGAAACACACTTATAATGAGTGTGCATTTATGCGCGTCACTGTGTACTTCATGCTGTATACGTAATTCTAGAAAAAGAGGTAAGGGATCGCTTCCCATTGGATTGTAGAAGAGACACACTGCTGTCAAAATGCAAACTACCTGAGATTACACTTAAGTATGAAACAGAATCCAATGTTTTAAAACTAAACAGTTATAAAAGCTTTGTGGAATAAGGAAAGACAGTGACGTCGCACGCTCTTGTGTATTACATCTATATGCAAAGAGATGGTGAAAATCAGTGCCGTAACGAAGGCGTGGCGAAAGAGGTGCCAGCCATGGGCGCAACCAGGTTTGGGGCGCAAAACGTAAAAAATGAAAATAAATAAATAGATATAAAAGTCCGCTATTTTGTATTTTATTTTTAAATTTCGGCAATACTCCACTTTAGACACATAAATTCTGTAACTCATTTTGATAGGGTTAATAGTAACTATTTAACATATTGCATTTAGTAAAATTTAACTTGTTACATTTAAATTTTTCAAAATTTTGGTCATTTTTGGGTTGGGGGGCCAAGTTAGACACCTGCTACAGGCGCTTCATACCCTCGTTACTGTACTGGTGGAAATATTTTCAAAGGTAGAATCAGTGTGATCCACTTTTCCTTAGGAAGAGTCTCACTTCTTTAACGAATATGTTAGAAACAGACAAATCTGCCTTTAGATGTATACTAACCTTTTGGTGGAGAAGTACACAAGGGTTTGTAATCCACCTTCTTTAACGTCAGCAGAGATGGGCGACATGAATACTCCACGAAACCTTTACGATAGGATAATACCGTAAATTAAACAAATCGAACGTTGCAGTTGAATTTTTCCTAAAGTTCAAGAACAGCTTCTAGCAACGTTATTCTAATAATTACAACTCACAGCGGGAATTCCAGTTGCTCTTCTCCAAATAAAAGTTTCATTTTATTAATCAACAAAAAGAATGTACAGTTCTAGTCTACAGTGGATTAACAATCTTTTCCAGGGACATTTTAACTTGTTGGTACCATAAGACCACCATAGCAAATTATGCTGGTGGTTTGTGGTCTGTCTAGATGATTTTAATCAAATCGCGATCTTCACTAAAATTGTACGGTTATATAATGCAAAATAACCCGACAAGCAACAGCTTTGCTTGGAGGATTATTTTATTCTTCATGATTGATTTGAAAAAAGGACTTTTTTTTTTTTTTTTTGGAAAATTTAATTTCTTACTAGTTATATTTTACCTCTTTTTTTTATCATAAACAGAGTAGAAGTCAATCTTTATTTTTTCAATAGAGAGGATTATTATTATTATTATTACGCCACATCTCTAAGTAGTCAAAGCACTCATTGTGAGTGGGCACACTCCTTCACTACAAGTCACCGTCAGTAGTATGGGATGCACTCTGAACCAGATCAAAATCAAGATTAGATAAGGAATCGTGACGTGATTGGGTGTTCATTTGATGACGTCACTGTGTGTGTGTGTGATGTCATGTGTTTGGAATGTTTGGAATTTCCCTGGGGGCATATATGTCAGTGATGTCAGGTCTTGTGTTTTGGTTCGCGTATGGAATTATGGGTGATGTTTAGAGTTAAGGACTCATGTCGTGATTGGTAGGGCAGTTTAAACCAAATAGAAGTACGGTGAATGAAGGAAGTGACGTCAGTGTCGTGGATGTGTGTTGTTATGAGATGTAGATAAGTGAATGCTTTGCGTATGACATTATGGGTGATGGACAGTGATAAGATAAATTTTGGAATGGTTGGAATTTCGCTAGGGACCCACCCCTTCTGTCAGGCACATCATGTGGTGTGTTTGGTGCATATAGCGTTATGGGTGATATTTAGAGATAAGGAGTCATGACGTTTTGTGTTTCGAAATTTCTGGGGAACATATGTCTCAGTGACATTACATGGTGTTTTGGTTTGCCTATGAAATTGTGGGTGATGTTCTTGAGATAAGATATCTTGGAATTTCCAAGTGTGACAAATATCCTTCATTTTCTTCAAGTTTTGTATTTGATTTTCTACAGATGGCAGTATTAATTTTTCAATATTGCTTGGGGTATTTCTTTCCTGTTAAAGGCTATGGGAATACAGAGAGTAGATTCGAGATGGCGGCAGCGTTTCGAGCTTTTCAGAATAATTTAATTATATGCTGGTGTCCCTCAAACACACACTTTTTTTTCTCATATACATAACATATCCGAATATTTTGATTTGTCTACGTTTACGATCTTAAACTTCATTACTTTTTCTAATTAACATTATCTTTTTTACAAAATGTTTGGCTATTAGTATTTTTAGTTTATAGTCAAGAGAAAAAGCAAATGGCATTTACAAAAAAATAAATTAAAATAAACGGAGACTTAAATGGATTACCAACAACTTTTGTATGTAGTCTAGAAATTCTAATGATAATTTAAATTACTTACAGTTTTTCCAGAATGGCTCTTCTAAATGCGAATATTCCAAAAAAGATATTCCAAAATAGTTGAATTTTATATCCACAGCACAACACACACTCACGCATGATTTGAAAGAACAATATTTCTGTAAATGATCAGAAAATCTAGTTGACTACATCCTTTAGATTTCCGTCCATTTTGTAGTCTTTGTTAATTCCTACCCATAGTGCTCATGTTTTACCAAGCTATCTCTCCACAATGACATCACAGTATTGAGGCTACATGTGGCTTTCTGTTTTTGGAATTCTGGTAGATTTGTTATTAGGACTCGTAATTTTTTTTTCTCTATTTTACTTTAAAAATCATTTAACTACATTTTTCTAGCCAAAATAACTGAGCAATAAATAAATAAATAAATAACTGCGTGTGAGTTTTTTCATTAGTCTTTCATGAAGATTACTCATTAACTTCCGGTCTTAGTTTTCGGTCCTCTTTCAGTTTCCCATGATGATTAAGTGATTTTAGCATTCACGTGAGTTGAACTATGGTTTTTAAGTAGAGGCAACAATTTTCCATAAACTCAACATGTCTTTTCCTGACTAATATCTGCCATTGACCAACAAATTCGCATCTCTAGAAGCATAGAATTGCGATTTTTTTTTACAATAAATAAACAGAATTGCAATAAAGATGAATTTATATATCAATTTGTAATCAGAATAACAGAGTAAAGTTTCACTGTGAAAAACGAAACAACAGCACACATCTTTGTTCATTAAGTTACAAATGCATATTTTATATTTTATGTTGCTCAAATATTAAATCACCAAATGCTAACAGTCGCACTTTAATTCCAAAGCTCTGAACTTACTTATGCAACTGAAATTTATTTATTTTTCTTTATTTAGCATTAGTAAGTTTATGAAATGAAAATGAGACAAACAAGGTTTTTTTGCATTCCTAATTAAACAAAAATTAAGACATTAAACTTAATATGTGTCTGATAGCAGGGTTACCATATTTCTTGAAAACAATATGTAGCAATGTCAACCATCAAAAAAAAGAAAGAAAGAAAGAAAAATTGTAAAGAAAATAAAATGTTTACCTTCGAATAACTATTTATGATCACAGCAAGCAAGAAATTCATCAGCTTTTCAAAGTTTTGAAATTCATGCAAATATTGTTTCCATCATTTGGTATCATTTAAATGAAGAACCGGTCTGGCTATTATGTTTGTTAGTGTTTTTTGATTTTTCTCTTCCAATGGCGAGTATTATTTGATATTTGCATGTTGATTCACTTGTTATCTGCATGCTACGATACCTTTTTATTTTCTACAACTAACTTTTTAAGAGTTTAGTAACTTGATGGGTTAAAATATCTAACGTCTCTCTCTCTCTCTCTCTCTCTGTAAATAACCAAATTCTAAGTGGTATTGTTAGAATTTGGTACGACTGTTTTTTTCTTGTCTGGTGAAAGTATCTACAGATGTAATAACAAAATTGTCACTTTTCAGTTCATTGGTACTTTATTCACAAAACTACAATTCTGTTATTTGCTTTGGTCTCTGTTTTTAATTCCCCCAACACTAGAATGTATGGGGGGTAATGTTGTGAAATACGTTTTGACGCGCACTCAATTCACTTGATTTTATCTGCACACTACGATACCGTTTTTATACAGCAATCTTTTTAAGAGTTTTAGTAACGTGTTGGGTTAAAATATCTACTGTCTCTCTGTAAAATAACCAAATTCTAACAGTCGTACTTTAAGTACGACTGTTTTTTCTAGTCTGTTGGAGGTATCTACAGATATAATAACAAAACTGTCACTTTTCAGATGAAATATTCTCCACTAAAATTCTGTTCTGGCAATTAATTTAATACCTGATTCCTTTTGCTTCCAAGTGCTGACACAGTTTCTTGAAATATTTGAGGGAATTGCATGAACAAACAAGACTTTTAATTCACTGAGGATTTTCAAAAAAAAAGTTTCTGGTTAGTTTGTGGCAAGAAATTTCACAATATATATATATATATATATATATATATATATATATATATATATATATATATATATATATGATTATATGCTTCAACTCGGTTGTTGTGATACATTTTTAAAAATAGATTTAATGACTTAAAAACCAAGATTACTTATAAGGATTTAATAAGAATAATACAACTAGTTTCGGCTTATAATAGCATTCATCAAGTATTCTTAAAGGAAGAGAATAGTAATAAACATTGAAGTATCTAAAAACTGGAAAATACAGGTAAAAAATCGCCACACATAATTGATACATAAAAAACGTATTTCTTCAAGTTGTTCTAAGAAGCGTGCCATTGTTTATTGTAAGTATGCATGCAGACTCACGTGAACGCCAATATTGAATAACTGCAGCATGGCTATCTGGGATGTTATAACTCAAATTGTTGTTTAAGTGGACAGAATTCAGAAGGATTTCCCTTGATTCTATAATTTTTCTCTCAAACTCATCATCACAGCAAAAAATATTTTCTGATCTATCCCAGTAAACGGAGTGGCTTTGTTGATCATCATTAGGATTATTTGAAAAAAGAACATGACTGGATAACGCAGTTGCATGCGATCTTTAGTAAGATATGTCCCTTTTATGCTCTTCTATACGTAGCTCAACAGATTTGTTAGTTTGTCCAAAATAAGGGATATTGCAATCGCACCATAATTTATATACACCTGGATATTTTAGGTTGTGATGAGGAGGCTTTGCATTGCTGATTAGAGAACGGATTTTAGGAAGTGTGGTGAAGAACGTCTTGATGTTATATTTTTAAGGACGTTTGCTAATTTCATAGAGACCGTGCTAATGTATGGGATGGAGATGCTGCCTTTAAAATTAATAGTTTCTGTGGTGCACTGCCGAGGAGGATCCAGAAGAAATTTCTTAATCGTTTTTTCAGAGTAACCATTTTGTTTAAAGACAAGAGAGAGTTGATTTATTTCTTTTTGTAGTTCATCTTGTTCATTCAAGGGAGAGCATGCTCTGTGTCCTAAGGTAGATATA